>NC_070606.1:39915378-40218409 GCF_027172205.1 Podarcis raffonei
AATCCCGCATCCCATTTCCCAACCAGATGCTTGCAGGGAGCTCAGAAGCATGACACAACAGCAAGCAGCATCTCCCACTGTTACTTATGAACATCACCAATCTAGGTCTTTAAACCTAAATAATTCTTCTGAAAGGAATAGCACTCTCCCATTAACTGTCCTTGGTATAAAAAGAAACAGAGGTCACATACCGTTTTCCGTGCTTGAGTTCCCATTTTGTCTCCCCGCACCGAGAACTTTCAAGGCCTATTCCTTGATTTTGAAATTTCAAGCCTCTGGTCATCTTTCTGCTTCATGTCCCTACAATTTTCTCGGGGCAAAACATCTCACTTTGTGAGATTTCACTCCCCCCCCCTTGCGATTTAACTCCGAGCTCCATGACTCCTTTTCTGTTTATCTTGTCTTCCCTCCCACCCCTTTAATTCAGTCTGCTTCTATCATTTCTCAAAAGCACTCATGGAGCAACATAGAAAGCTTGCAGTCATGCAGAGCCTGTCAGATCCTCCTGTTGCTGTTTATTGCTTCAGTGTTATTAAACCTTTTGGGAAGCAGAATTCCAATTTAGGGGTTTTTTTTTGTAAATGGTCTCCCCAGAAAGGGAGGGGGCTGAGAATCATATTAAGAATGCTAATAGAAAGGCAAATTAAATGGCATGTCAGATTAATTAAACTGTCATGCTTTCTTCAGCAGAAAGGATACCTTCTCTTGTTAATGTAAGACCATAAGGTGAGAGTGCTGGATCAGGCCAGTGGTCCATCTAGTCCAGCCTCCTGATTTCAAAGTGGCCAACCAGTGAACCATTTTGGGAAGCCCACAATTGGGATCTGAGTGCAGTAACTTTCTCCCCTTCCAGTTGGTTTCCCAGCAACTGGTATTCAGAAGCTTAGTGCCTCTGACAGTTTGTGGAAGGTTCTGGTTTGGCTTCTATGCTTGGCAAAAGCAATGAGAAGCTGGCTATAGAAGCCTCCCTGCATACTGCAGTTTAATATTGTAGCAAACCAGCAATGAAACCTTCATTAAAATGACTTGGGAGGTGATTCGTGCTTTCATGTTCTTCGCTCTATGCCTCATTACTTGATCACTCAACGGTTGAAGATTCACAAATGGATGCGTGGACTTGCTGTCTTATCACTTGATTGTGCACTCAAAGGCACAAAGTGGGGGACAAAAATACATTTGCACATGTTTGAATAGAGCCTAGGCTTGGTTAGAGTCTGAGATACTGCAGCGCTGAAGGACTCTGGGAACTGCTGGGCAAAAATGAACAGCAACCAGCTTCAGATTTATCAATGGTGATGGAAGATCTGGAGCATTCTGGGAACTCTAGCACCCAAAAGAGCAGCAGCCTACCTGAGATGCAATAATACAGGTGAAGGAAATGAAGCATTATGGGAACTTTAGTTCAAAACGTGAACACTAACCATTTAAACCAGGAACTGCTATTTCCAACAGAGAAAAAACAACCTGTTCTTATTTTTAAAGAAAGGAATGGATACTTGACTCCCTTAAAAGGGGAATGTTCGTACTTAAAAATTTAAAATTACAAACAACATGATGCAGAATTCATTAAAATATATGTACGTCTCAGTTCTATGCATGCTCATTCTGAACCAAGCCCCACTATGTTCCATGTCCTGGGCAAAGCACTAATATTTTGTGTGTACATGTGTAGATTCTGCCCATAGCCCAAGCAGTTTGCTGCAGCCAGGGTGAGAGGTACGGGGCAAATATTTCATTACCTTTGCCTCTGAGCTCTTCCTCCTTGCATTAATGAGAATTCCCTATTGGCCAAAAGACCCCACATGGTATAACCCTTCAACACCCCCCTTTGGGAGTGAATCTTCCAAGTCATCTTTCAGGAAGGGGAGTAAGGGCAAATGCACCCCTGATAGAAGAGAGGAAACGAAGACTGTTTAAGATTGCAACTAGGCACTCACAAGATGTTCTGAATAAACACACATCATTTATTAAGTTAGGTCCACTTCAACATATATGGAATGGTCAGCTTGTATCCACTTCTCAGTATTGTCAGCTGTAGCTCACATCACTTTTAAAAATAAAATAAAATACTGTTTTTATTTAGCTTACATCACTTTTGACTACTAATAGCAATTCAGGTTTGATTATGTGTAATCTTGTATGGAAAAAGGAGAAGGTGCCTTTCTTTAGTTACTCTACAATCAGAATTCAACAATGGATGCCACAGTGCACCTAGTAACAAGATTATTGATGTGCTTTTGAATGTTGTAGCTCTGATTTTGTTATCACATAGACATTATTTGGCAAGGGTTTGCTAGATGGGAGGTTTAGCTCCACACAGTAAGATTCCCACCTCCCCCAGTGGAAAAGAGACTAATACATATTTCAGCCTTTAATGCATTTTCTACTAGTCTGGAGCTTTGAAACAACCCAGAACACCTCTAAGTAATTCACTTTTATGAATTCAAGCCTTTGACCACTCTTGATGCATAATTGGTGCATTTCAGCATGACGTACAGCCAAGGAATATGCATAATGCTGATTCATACCTTCTTTTTCCATATGGGGTTATAATGCATTCTCCCAAGTTTTGGAGTAAAGCTCTGAAAGAATTGCAGCTCTGAATGATAAACTATGGCCCCAGGTTCCATGGTGGGAAACTGTGCACTTTATTTGCATGGTATGTAGGTAGCCTAGGGCAGCACAATGCAAGGACCTTCCACCCATGCCAGGAACAATGTGCAGGTCTGGGCTTATGTCCTATTTCTAACTTATCATCTCAAGTCAGAATCTGCCCCAGGATTCTTTGAAAGCATCACCGAGGTTCAGTGGCATCATGGAGGAATCTCTGCTAAATTTCCCAAAAGCCCAAGGGTCCCTTGGAACGTATTTCGAAAAGCATTGCTTTGTAGGTCTCTAGAGCTGAGACAGGTCCACCTGCCCAATTCTGCGGGCTTTTCTTATTCAAGAACAGTACTCTTGGTTCCTGAACCATTCAGTTCTCTTCCTTCCTTATGTGTCTTCTTGAGTGCATCTTTCTTGGTTGAAATCTCTAGAGTCTGTGGGAACACAGCCTGAGATGGAGCCTATGTAATTTTGTTCTGCTAAAACCTGCTAAAATATGAATGCTATCTTAGCCAAATTATTTAGAAAAGTCAAAATTCCCAACTAATCATGCAGTTTCTCATTTTGCTATTTTTCACTGCTTTTACTCTATGATAAGCCACCTTTGTTCCGATATGAATTGTCTTCATGTATGAATGTCTCACCCTTGCTGTATAGAAAGAATCTGCCTTGGGATATTTGGCTAACCTCTCCTTGCAGAATGCATCAATGCCCAGATTCACTGGGGAACCAAACACTGTAGCTTGCTTTATTTAGTTTCTTTTAAAAACTTAACGTTCTGGAGAACTTTGATCTGTGACTAACAGATCAAAATGCCAAAAAATAAAAAAATAAAAATTCAAACATAAAACAATACCCAAGTTCAACTCAGTCTAAATCACTCCCATCCAAGTCAGTCATAATTAAAACACAACAAGGAATTGGGCAGAAATAAATTTGCCAAAAGGGTCGCGGGTGGCACTGTGGTCACTGTGGTCGGCTTGCCGATCAGAAGGTCGGCGGTTCAAATCCCCGTGACGGGGTGAGCTCCTGTTGCTTGGTCCCTGCTCCTGCCAACCTAGCAGTTCAAAAGCACGTCAAAGTGAAAGTAGATAAATAGGTACCGCTCTGGCGGGAAGGTAAACTGTGTTTCCATGCACTGTTCTGGTTTGCCAGAAGTGGCTTAGTCATGCTGGCCACATGACCCGGAAGCTATACACCGGCTCCCTCAGCGAATAAAGCGAGATGAGCGCCGCAACCCCAGAGTCGGCCACGAATGGACCTAATGGTCAGGGGTCCCTTTACCTTTACCTTAAATTGGCCAAAAGCCTGTTTGAGTAGCTTCATCCTTACCATACCATCATATAGTTGTGGGGTCTGACATCCTTCACTAGGCAAAGCATTCCACAGGGTGCGTGCCACCCCAGAAAACACCCTAGCTCTGATTGCCAGCAGCCATGCCTTGAAAGATCTTGTAATCTGGAGCAGAGCCTCAGATGCTGATTGAACAACATAGAAAGCAACGTATGGAAGAAGCCAGACCTTAGGGTACCCAGGTCTCATGCAGCTTGGTATTTTTAAAGGGTGTTTGACGGTACCCATGTTGACCCTCACAAATTTTGGGTGGTTATTGCTTCCTACCTATTTCTTGGGATGTTTTATGTGAACCAGCTGTAGGACTCAAGTGGAGATGTTTAATAAACACCTCTGCTTGGTCTGGGCTTTGCACACCACAGTGAAGTGAGAAGTAAAATGAAAAATGCCCAAATGAGACTGATATGGATCTTAATATCCATGTTGATTCAGATAGATGTAATATATGAAGCAGCTTTCAGTATAGCTGGCTTCATGAGAATACTCCTTCTAGCAGAACATCACTTATATAGATAAGTAATTTTTCTTTACCAAATATTAGGCCATATATTTAATGTATGATTAAATCTGAAGCCGAGGGAAAGGGCATGTCATGGTATGCTGAAAAATGTCTTAATTTCTTATAGCACCAGCCATGATCTATCCTGAGGCAGAAGGTGGGAGGATCTTCTGAATCCATCTGTTCCACTGGGAGGTTATGAATTTGCTCTGCATAACTCATCTAGCACAAGAGAAATGGTTGGGAACAGCTCCAAGAAATTCTCTGTAGGCTTTCCCAGATGACAGAAAATGGGGGGAGGGATTTTATTCTTAGCTTTTTTCTACTGATAGCTGTAGCACTGATCCTGTTGCAGCCGTTCTATGCCCATGTCCCCCAGAAAGCTATAGCCATCAAATGACAAAACAAAGCACTTAATGCAATCGGCAGTTTGCTGTCCAAATCACTAGGTTGGCGTCCAAATCACTCGAGTATTCCAAGTCATTAGATTAGTATATGTACTTCTCTGCCAAGAAAGCTCTTTGAATATAGTAATTAGCAAGCCCTGACCATGTGTATGTGCAGGGCAACTGTACAAAGACCTGGATTCTGCTTTGCATCTTTATAGTTGCATTTTCAGACACATGGGCAAGTTGGTGTTGCTCAAAAACCCAGGGCCCAGAAGAGTTAGGAGGTTGTCAGGCTCGACCATCATAAGAACACGAGAAGATTCAATTGCTAATCTCGATCAGTATCCTCTTCTCACAGTGGCCAACCAAATGCTTATGGAGAGCCCCAAAGCAGGAGATGAGTGAGTTCTCCTCACTTGTGATTCACAGCGACTGGCATTCAGGGGCATGCAACTTTTCACAGTGGAGGCAGAAAATCATACAAACACTGTGCTCTTATGCTACTGACTCCATTGCAGTATGTTATTTCTCATGATCTGCATTATACAGTGGTACCTCGGGTTACATACGCTTCAGGTTACAGACACTTCAGGTTACAGACTCCGCTCACCCAGAAATATTACCTCGGGTTAAGAACTTTGCTTAAGGATGAGAACAGAAATTGGACTTCCGGGGTGGTGCCTTCGGCAATGGCTGCCTCCCTCTGAACTGGAGGGACGAGCTCCGCGCGAAACGGGTCGTATCTGCTGCGGCGAAGCGGGGACCCTTTCAAAAATCACAGGCGGATGAAGCCTGTGACCATGGGACTCGGCGGGCACCATTAGCGCCCCCCCAACCCACTAAGGAACCCACCAACGGGCTCCGAAGTGAAGAGGGGGAAGCGGCGCAGTGCTGAGAGTCATCGGCTATTTCCGTGGAGCAAAGCCGCATTGCTGTTGCCAGAGAGCGCTGCCTTTTCCTGGAACAATTGGGACTTTAAAACAACAACCCGTGAGTAGTACGGAAATTGGATCCTTTAAATATTTTTAAATTCGGCACTGATCGGGGAAGGTAAAACCAGGAAGTCTGCCTCCCCTTTCTGTAAATATTTTGAAGCAAAGAACCTCCAACTAAGGTCGTGGAGAACTCTACTTTTTATAAAAGATTTTAATTATACCGATTGAAATTACAAGGAAACTTACTTGGAAGCAGGGGAACCTGCGGGAGAAGAACTAAATTTAAAAACCGACGTGCCACCCCCCCCTGGACCCTGGAGTGGTCCGTGAGAGCCGGTTGAGGAGTAAATGAATAATTTGACAGCTGTCAAGTTAGCTGTCAAGATACAAAAAGAGGTTTTTGTCTCTGCTGCTTATATTGGCTACAATATAAGTATTGGTTACATTTTTATGTTTTAAAAGAAGGAAGGACTGCTACAATTTAATGTATGGAACTTTTGGTTTTGTGCTGAAAGGAGTAAAAATAAACTTAAATCCCCCTAGAGGGAGTTTTGGGACATTGCAAGAATGGCCGTGGGTAAAGAAATACAGTCTGAACTGAACAAGACTTTCTTTCTCTTGGGAAAGTTGCAAGATCAAATAGATGTTTTGACTACAAATGTTATAACCTTGGGCACAAGAGCCAGTTCTAGCAATGAACTTGATAAGAACTTGGTACAGGATTTTTACTTAACTGAACAAACAGAGGAAATCGAGAAGGAGAATAATGCTGCCATTGAAGAGAAAAAAGGGGATGACCCAACCCTGCAGATGCAAAAGGTGAGCGGTAACTTGAGGCCTGACATGATGGTAATAAGAAGAAACAAACCTTTGAAGATGGAAGCCTGGCCTGAATTGGAAAATGAAAAATGGAGAGATCTCCTTATCTGGAGATCATATGACACTTGGATTATAAATTTGATTCAGCTGGAAGTTGGAGCTATAGGGACATTTGGAATTTTAAGGAGAATGAAACAAGATGTGGAATACCTTATAGGCCTTACTTTCAAGTACGTAGGCCTAGCTGGAAGAAACTTGGATGCTGCAGGGCGGGAGCCCCATCGAGATTTGGTCTTGAATATTAAAGACTATCAAAGAGACTGGCAGAGGGGTCAGGAGAGAGGCTTAAGAGCCTCGGACATAAGGTCACCGGGTTGATGGTTTTATTTTGAGATTTGTTGGGACTGAAACCGGGAAGAGGGGTGGGTGGAATGAAAAATGGGAAGGGTACATGATATAAGTTGCTTTTCTGTTCAATCTTTTTTTGTCTTATTTTTAGGAGAACTGGAAATTTGTGGAAGGGAACCTTCTTTCGACCTTAGGGAAATGTTTTAAGAATAAGCACTGTTATATAGGTTTGGATGCGAATTAAGTTTGGATAAAGTTAAAAAGCGGGTTATATAAAGAAAAATATGGTAAAACTAAGGTTTTGGTGATAAGGACTTGATGAACTAACAATTTGAACTGGAACATAAGGATTTGTTGAACTAAAAAGAAGCAGGTTAAAATTTATTGACAAGGATTTGTTGAATTAACAATTTGAATTGGAATACAAAAAAGGGAGGTAGGAGGAGGTCTGGGAAATAAGTTAATGGAAAATAAGTTATGGAAATTTTATGTGTTTTTAATTATTTTTATTTTTGTATTTTTGTTATTTTTTCTTTTTTTCTTTTTGATTTTTTCTTATTGTATTAATATTGAAAACTTTAATAAATATCTTATAAAAAAAGAGAACAGAAATTGTGCATCAGCGGTGCAGCAGCAGCAGGAGGCCTCATTAGCTAAAGTGGTGCTTCAGGTTAAGAACAGTTTCAGGTTAAGAACCGACCTCCAGAACGAATTAAGTACTTAACCCAAGGTACCACTGTAGTCTCAGTCTTTTAAGTGCTTCTTCTACAAGAGAAACAGTTTTTCCAAATATGTTTACATTTACCAATTCTATGTTTTGTAATTCAAGTTCTTGGTGCAAGTGCCCCCCCTCCCCATTTGTATTCTAACCTGAATTTTTTAAAAGGTTGAAATGTGAGTGCTTTGATGTGTTGCCATTTCTTGAATGTTTCGACAACTGCCCATGATGACATGTCATAAGGTGGCAACTGGGAAATATTTCAAACATCAAATACTATTGCATTAAGGTTATCAAATATTGTCAAATACAACTGCATATCAGCTATTGAACGCTATCAAATACTAAATGCAATGCATATCAACCATCAAATACACTCAAATGCGAAAACTTTATTGCATGTCAATGCAATATACCATCAGATACTAAATACTATTTCACATTGATTGCCAAATGCTTAAACCAGCTATCAAATATTGGAATGTATGTTTATTTGATGATCTAATACTGATGTCAAATGTCAGGGGAATATCGGGGGGGAAACTCAACATCAACTTTGTGAAAGAGAACTTTTTGGTGGGATTTCCCCCCTGCTCTAGATTTTTCTATTATAATTTCATCATGTACAATTTGCAATGCTCTTGACACATATGCCATTCCACAATATGATGCCTGAAGATTCTGTGTGTACTCGTCAGTAATATTTCATGGCAGTGTGGGAGAAAACCTATTAACAGACAGTATGATTTATTTATATTCTGGGGCACATTGCTGTTAAAACACACCATTCTGTGCCTACTTCTGGATAGGTAGGTAGGAAAAGACAGTTGTTTGCAATTGACCATTTTTATCTAAGAACTGGATAAGATCTCTTCAAGGTCTCTCTCCCCAAAGGCTTTGAATTGGATTTTGATAAAAGATCATGCTAGTCAAGTGTGCAACAAAGTAAATGAAAGATGTAAAACTCTGTTATTTATACTCAGCTTCTTAATGCCAGTTGGGTGATGAAGTAGCAGCAGTCATACAAACATGATGTGTTAAATGTCAGTCTTTTTAATTTGGCATTCGAGCAAGATGGTATTTCAGTGACATAATGTGACTATCTGAAATTCATGTCAACTGCCTATAACCGGCATGACTTAGCTTTAGGAGGAAAAAAATGAGTCATTTTCCTTACCTCTTCTAGTGTGTCATTTAGAATGCAATTGACACTAGTTATTCTTGGGTATGTAACCATAGGGTTTAGATTTGGAAAGAAGAAGTCAAAAATCTTATTGCAAATTCACTGATACCAAATGATTTTGTGTGTGTGAAAATATGTTTTAAAAACCAACACTTTCTTGAACCAGGAGGGAAGAGTAACATCCCCATTTTTTTTGGAAATCGAAATTCTTCTGCCAGATTTTCATTAACTGAATTTGAACATCATCACCCCTGAACATTGGCTGCATTCAGATCACATCATTCCATTTCCCCAACATTCCTTTACTCGATAACCTCCACATTTTATGCGATCTTTCACATGACTTAAAAGTCACTTCTGGAAATCTAGCGGAATCCAGCAGAAGTTTAGTGCATATTTCCATGTTGATTGCTTCCAGAAAACATCCATTTGTGAAATCTGTTTTGCACTGTGATTTTCACACAGTTTTCATGGCTTACACCATGTGATGAAATTGGGGGTGGTATTCAGGCAGGCAGAACTTCCCAACTTTTCATGGGTGAATCATGGGGAACAACCACTTGCCTGAGGCTCTGGGAGGGAGGGGCAACGTTTGCCGCATGGCGTCGCCGCAGTGGGTCTGAGAAGACTGCCATCTTCCAGCAGAGCCAGGGGAGGAGATGGTAACCTGGTGCCACCTGCCTCCAGCCACAACAGCCTCTCAGGTATGGGTAGGCTGTGCCCACAAGGCTAACCAATGGCAGGGGCCTGCACTCAGCCTGCCCCTGGCCTGTTTAAGGGAGCAGCCAGGTGCAGGCAGCAACAGAAGCACACATGCACATAGAAAGTGGCGATTTGTCCAATTACGTCCTTTGTTGTGTCATACCACACTCATTGATGTGAATGAGATTTGGTGTGACATGGCACTATAGGAACCAAAAAGCTACAGTTCCATAATGTAACAGTGTAAAGGAATGTTAGAAACAAGGACCGAAGCACTAGCATTATAACCAGGAAAACCAGCACAATAATTCCCATGTTTGAAAGCATTCACTGTGAGGTGTTGTAAAATCCATTGTATGGAAATTGGGGGGAGGGGATTTGCTCCTATAAAGACAGGATTCGCAGTTTTCCAAGTATTACTTGTGTCAGGTTTTGTCTTTCTACCTTGTTTAGTAGACAAGATGTAGGCATATTTACCAATGACCAATGCAAAAGTAGGAAGCAATTATTAGTACCAGTGTCAAATAAATATTTGTATTAGTTTGGGTTTTTGATCTTATATATATCTCCAGTTCCTCCTTCCCCACCTATGTTTCCTAGTTGGAAAGGAACATTCTTGTAGCAATGGCAATGCCCCTTGTTGACTGCCAGGCTGACAGTCTCAGAGAACTCATGTTATATGATTGGAAATTGAATTGAGCACTGACCTTTTAAAGAATAGTTATGGAATATGCTTTCCCCCCAGTTTAAGAATAAGTTGTCCTCGAAATAAGACTTTACAATATATATATTTTTTCTATACCAAAGCATCAACAAAGGTCAGTCAAGCATACACTTTGTACAGTTTTGTTGACCATGTTCACTACAATGGTTGACAATTTTCTTAGCTCCAGAGCTGAACAAAGCAATGGGGGAAAAAGATTATGTCCTCTAGCCATGTGCCTCAATCCTAAATAGAATGCTCAGAAACGAGAGGTATATGTTTTCAAGCAATGCATTTTGGGCTGTGCACGGTCAGTATACAAAATGATAGGATGGCACCGTAAGATTAATCCCATTAACTGTGGAACTCCCTCTCCACAAAGGACTGGAACTTGATTGTGAAAGGTAGGTTTAAAAGAATTAATAGATCCAGCTCAAGCAAAGAAAGCCCAAAATGATGCAAGACAAAATTTAATGGGAACTCTAACCCTATTTCAAGCTCTTCAGGAGGATGAACCCTAGTCAAACCCTAGCCAGGCAGTGATGAAGTTTGATGGAGCCAGAACTCCCTCTGCATCTGCAGCCCTCACACTGGTCAAGGGCAGAGAGGGGAGGGAAGGCAATCTACTGCAACAGCAATGCCTGGCCATTCCAGACCATTTCCTTATATGTAAATTGTTCAGCCTTACTTTTAGATGTACAGATGACTGGGTCAGAAGCTTCCTAAGATCCATTCTAGTCAATTTCAGGTTTCCACTAACCCTTAATGGAGCTCAGTAGAGAAGGCATCTGCACTTAGGGACCAGGAGCAAATAGTGTCTATCGTTCACTACACAGCAGCAATGTTTGCTAAAGAGGGAAGTTGTTCCTATTACTCTCAGGGCTGGATTTAGGTTTGATGAGGCCCTAAGCTCATCAAGGTAATGGGGCCCTTTATAAGTCCAGCTGTCCTTTGTCAACAACAAATTGTCGCTGGTTTTGTGTTGAATATATGCTATATGGTAATTTATGGACCTAATAGGTATCTAAAGCCATTTGCACATAACAAATAGGAGCCTACACAACACAACACAAAACACTGTTGCTGTATGTAGGTTTTATTTTATTTGTTTTTTATCTTGTATTTTGGAAATGTACATCCAGGATTTTTTTCTTTAATTTTTTTGGGTGCCCCCAACAGAGTGGGTGTTTAATTTTTTTGGGTGCCCCAAACAAGCTATAGCTTGTTTAGCTTATACATAAATCCGGCACTGATTACTCTACAGAACCAATATTCTGTATACAAGACCAGTGTAAGATGTCCAAATGGCTCTAAGCCATGATGGGAAAGGAAAAACAGGATTTTGGTCTGAAAGGTGAGATAAAAATCTAATAAAAATAAATAAATTCCCAGCTATCTCATTCTGAGCTTCCGAAGCAGAAAAATACTGGCTGTAATTTTCTTAACTTGGAAACTGTTTTAGCTATCCACATTTCATTTGCCTCTGGAGCATACTGTTTTACCAAGCAAGTAGTTCTTTTCCTATTAGGGAAATCTATGTTTTTTTGCTACACTGCAGTGAGATCAGTTCATTTAAAACAAAACTTCCCAACTTTGCCCAAGCTGATATTGCTTAGTGACAAATGGCTTATGAGCATTCTGGATATATGTTTCATTTTGTACAGCTGTCTAATATTTGTCTAGAACCATCCTTCCTTTTCAGCTTGAATTTACTGGTACATCAAAGACTGGGTAGAATGAGAAGAGATAGTGCTAGCAAAAACAAGCTCTTGTTTCTGACTGCTCTTCATGTAGCAACTGCTACCAATCACTTGGAAGAAACTCTGATGAAGCAAAAAATGTCACTGGTCAAGCATGTTTGAAGCACTCCATAAATCACAAATCCTGTACATAGAAAGAGTTTGTGCATGCACACTGCTACCCTTCAACTCACCCTTCAACACAGTAAAATAAACTATAATTTGTCCTCATGATTTGCATAGTTAGAAAGCAGGGAAGCTCACTCCTTACTGCATGGAAACAATGGCATCTAAATAAATTACTATGATAATTCAATGGGTACAAAAATAGGCCATGTTATGCTGCTGATTGAAAACCCTTTTGGCACACATACCAGCTTTTGATGTTCATCCTGCTGCTCGTTCAGCTGATTACAAGCTATGGGTAACTCTGAGCATTCATATAAAATCAATGCTCAGGGAAATAGGATCTTTATCGTAAGTAGCCCTAAGCACAGTTCTTGCTGAACTATCAGTTCCATCCTCAGGTAATATTGATTCCAGCAGTTGATGCAGCCACCAGAGGTTTGCATCAGAATCTTGAAAATCTCAGGTCTTGCTGTGGGGGGAAATGGAAATCATCTTTCTAATCATTCTTGAGAAAATGTGAGCAAAAACTTCAGAAGTAAATCAGACTGGTAAGGAATATAGGCCCCAAAGCTGGAACTAGTGATAGAAATAGCTGTTTATTTGTTTATAGATCCTTTCCAGTGAGTGACCCAAGGGGTCTTGGTTCTGTGTTGTCACATATAGGATTGTGCTAAATCCTGGGTTCATGGAAGTGAGGGTTGTCAATGGCTAGTAGCCATGATGGCTGTGCTCTGCCTCCATCATGCTTTCGAATACCAGTTGCTGGAAACCACAGGAGGGGAGATGGCTCTTGTAGCTGAATCCTGCTTGCAGGTTTCCCACAGGGATCTGGTTGACCACTGCAATAACAGGATGCTGGACTAGATAGGCCATTGGCCTGATCCAGAAGCTCTTCTTATGCTCTTATGGGTGGTTAAAAGTATTATACTCTGCTGAATTCCAAATCATAAAAATATAAATACAAAATGGTACCCTAGATAAACAATCTCAAAATAGCAGGCTAAAACTGTATCTAATGATCTCATTAAAACCACCAGTGGAAGAATACTGATATGGAGATCAGACACAAACTAATACAGACAGAGTAACTTAACGTAGCACGAAGTAACCATCCTATGAACACAAGGATTTCTGATTGTGCAACAGGATACCCCCCCCCCCATATTCCCATTACCTACATGCCCCCTAAATCTATTTGGGGTTCTTCTAACCCTCCAGAGCAGATTGGAGAGAGGAACTCACAGAGGAGAAGGAGGAGGGGACAAAGTCCCATTGCACAAATTCTTGCACTGAAGGGATAAGTGAATTGGACACCTCTCATAAAATCAAAGGCCTTCTTTAAAAAAGAAAGCCTTGCCATCTCGCAGAAAGCTAGTAAAGAAGGGACAAGACAAACCACCCTGGAGAACAGTAGGAGCCAGCGTGGTGGGCTAGCACTGCGGAGTTGCCCTCCCAACACTGGCATCAGTGCAGCTATCTGGGTGGTGCTGGGGCATAGCAGAACAGCAACAGAGTCAGTATTACTCAGATATACCAATGGAGTCAAACCAACATGCCCCATTGAGCCTTAACCTCACATCACCCTGCTGTGCCCCAGTGCCTTCTAGATAAGCTGCAGAGATACCAGTGCCAGGTGAGTACTGAATGGGAGAGAGTGCCACAGTCCCTGAACTACTACCAAGCAGATAGGCAAACCAGAGAGGTAGATGGGCTACATAACAAGGGCCCCCCTCTGCTTTTAGAGCCTCCATATATGATCACAGACTGGCAGACTTCTCTTAGGTTCTTATCACAATAAGTTCCTAGGAATATCCTAGGAACAAAGTGTACCTGGTTGGAAACTCATTCCAAGCTGTACTTTGGAATGGAACCCGGTTCCATCAGCACTTTGTGCTGAAATGAAGGTTACATAACAAGGTAACATAGAATGGTATGCTAGGGGCCAAACTAGATATTATTTTCATCAAGGAGTTTGCTCTGAGGTTGTACCTTTTATAGCACAAACAGTAGGCATGGGAGCCCTCATCCAGTTTGGGAGCCAGGCTTGGGGATCCTGGGGGGGGGGTTAACCCTATACCTACTGCTGGGGTTCTCCACCCCTGCTATTTCCAGGAGGAAGGAAACGCTCCCATTGAATCTAGTAGAATGCCCTCCTATCAGATGTCAAGGTACTAAGTAACTATACAACCTTTAGAAGACATCTGAAAGCAGCCATAACTGGTACATAGACCTAGTTCATGGATAACACTATGTCAAGCATACCTTGCTTGGTTTTGACTGGAGAATGTATTTACCATTTGAAATTTGCAGATCTTAGAGGAAATCTTTTCTTTCTTTTTTTTCAAGTATCACTACTGAAAAGTTAACCAAAGCTCCATCTCTGGAAAATAACATGGATAAGGTCAAATAATCAAACAGATTATTCACAATGTGTGATCTGCTTTAAAATTAGCATCTGACCTTGGGGCACAAATTTTTCACCCTTTTCTAGAAAACAAACCAGCCTTCTGATGTGATTTTATATAAATGCAAATGAGCTCAGGGGGGAAATAAATTCTCCATGTATGGCATGTTTGTATTCTAACTCATATGTTAATGATGTGCTAATAAATGCCACAACACATATTATATTCTCACACCAGAGGCTGACAATTCTGCACTTCATCTTTTTCTTTTAGTTTGCAGCTATTTTAAAAACAAACAGATGCAACTTTAATACATTCTTCTATCAAGTTCTCTGCTTGATTATGACAGGTAAGCTTCCGAATGTCAGTGGTATTTGCAGTTTAGTGTATCGCACACCATATGCAAGCAGGTGAGGGACAAGACCCGCTGCCCTCTTGTGGCAGTTTAAGCTGACGAAACTGTGTCATTAATTTTGCTGCTGCTTGTAACTGAAATGGCCCAGCAGCAATACAAGGCATGCATGCATAATATGCAGAAGCACACAAGAAGAAGGAGTATGCACAAGAAGGCCCAAGTGTGGTCGCAAATGCAAAGTGAAAATTGATCAAATAATTGGGGTGTTGGAGTCATGTTGTGTGTCCTCAGATGTGTTCGTATTGTTGAATGCTTTCAGAAACTTGTCGCCACTTGCTTCTAAGGCCTCATGATAGTCACAGATGGCCCAGATTGTGAGAGGCCTTGAATCCCCCAGAAATACTCTGCTGGACACACTCTGAAGATGCAATGATGTCAGAGGAGAACTGCTTCCCTACCACTGCCACTGAGTTCTTACTACTGTTTAGTCAGGCTCAGTTTTATACCATTTGCATTCCAACCATCTCCCTACCTGCATTATTACCCTCAATGATCCAATACACCAAAGAGCCAACTGGCCCCTGGAAAAGGGATTGGGAGGGATTGCTTGGGAGGGATTGCATTAGCTTCCTGAGACATCTCCAGGGTGATCAGAGCATCAACAGAAGTGTCAACCATGTCAACCAGTAGAGACCAGTAGAGTCCATCTGCTTCTGGGGTGTGAACTATGCTAATGGGTCATCTGCTCCTGCAAAGAGGAAGGGCCACTGTTCGGCAGGAACTGATCTGACCACAACAAAGGAGTTACTGAAAACTCTGTCCTCCTTCTGGATGAACATCCTTCCACTATACGTGTCAGGGAAGTGACATGTTGGGAAAGCCTTGAGGCTGGCATAGCATCCACGATGTCCTGGGGTGCTCCAGATAAGGAGGTCTTGGCATGGATGCTGAAGTCTCCCCAAATCAACAGCCTAGTGGTCTTCAGCACCGAAACCATCTCCATCAGTTCAGGCAAGAATACTGCTGCACAGTGGAATGGGCAGAAGCTGCAATCTGTCCCAGTTGCCCAGCCCAATATACAAACACTGAAAAGTGGTACACAGTCCACCAAGAAGCCTGGAGACAGGGATGGTGAAGGATGAGCGGAATCCTTACAGAATGCAGCAAAACACCACCACCACTTCAGGTTTGAGCTGATGCTGAACTGAGTGCCCAGGTAGGCATAGTTGACTGAGGTCAACTGCACCCTGTTTGTCCACTCAGGTACCTGTGATTCTTGTCCTCTATGGCATTCAGTACAGCACCACCAGGCCCAACAGCAGGTTGGCAGAACCACCATGGTCAGCATATTTAGAGAAAGGAGCAGTTAACTTCTGATGAAGAAAGGAAGGAAGGAAGGAAGGAAGGCACCTATGCTTCATCAAACTAGGTAACGGCCCAAATTTCTCCTCTGCCTCCTTTCCATTCACTGAGGCACTCAGCACCATTTAGGCCCCCTTTTCTGAGGGTTGGGGAAACTGAGCCCTTCCAGATGTAGCTCGACTCCAACTCCCATCAGCTGCAGGCAGCATATAGTCACTGATCAGGGATGATGGGAGTTGGAGTCCAACAACATCTGGAAGGGCACAGCTTCCCCCAACCATGCTTTAAAGGAACAAGTTCATGGTGGAACTGAATTATTGGGGAGTGCGGCTGGAGAAACCCGTGGAGCTGTATGACCAGTGCCTATGAACAGAAATAGTCACATCACTTATCAAGTGGTAAGTTCCCACCAAGAGCATGTAACCATCCTGTATTATCCTGCCAGATTGTGAGAGAAAACTTTCAGCTCCTCTTGTGCTCCTACAGTTCTGATCTGGTGTGGAAATCTACAACTGGAACTGCTAAGTACTGTAGATACATGCAGATTATGTACGGTTGCAACTATTTACCTCCCAATCTGAACAACTGTGATAGAATGTGAAAATCAATATAAGATACCTCATTTTGAGTGTAGTGCAGATTAATAACAAGCCAGCATAATGTGATTCCGCTCCTCAGGTAGATCTGACATTGTCAGACATGAATAAAGATACTTACTGCTATTAGTGTAAGTTTCTTGAATGAAAACATTATACAAATACATTCTCTATTAAACTCAATGAAGGGGGGAAAATACCATTCAAACACACACAAAGATGCAACAGGTGGAAAATAAATAAAAAACCAAACAAATTCCTGTCAGTGGAATTATACTGCAAGGTTTAAATAGAAGGTTAGCACTGAAAATACATCTACAAAGTACAGGATGATAATGTACTCTAGATTTTATTTCTGCTATTTCATCATTTTTAATGGGAAATGAATTAGGGAGAACTATGGCCATTTTTTTTTTACTATTTTGGAAAGAATCACCCAGTTCATTAAACGAAGGAAATCTGGGGTGTTTCCAGACTGTCGTTATTTTCAGATGGGATTCAATCACATAGTGGTAAATTTAGGTTGTACAGTTATGGTTGATTGGGAGGTCTTGCACAACAAATTTGCTTCCCCAAAAGATACTAAGGAAAATGGCGAGAAAATGCATGTGGAAGTGTGGGACAACACTTTCCTTAACGCTGTGTTTACATAAGACTGTAAAAGGAGCCTGCTGGATCAGGCCAATGGCCCGTCTAGTCCAGCATCCTGTTCTCACAGTGGCCAACCAGATACCTGTGGGAAACCTGCAAGGAGTACCTGAGAACAAGAGCCCTCTCCCCTCCTGTGGCTTCCAGCAACTGGCACTCAGAAGCATAACTGCCTCCAGCTGTGGAGACAGAGCATCTCCATAATGGCTAATAGCCTTTGATGACCCTCTCTTCCATGAATTTGCCTAATCCTCCTTTAAAGCAGTCTTGGTTGGTGGTGATCACTGCCTCCTGTAGGAGGGAGTTCCATGGGGTAATTATGTGCTGCATGAATGTCGTCTAACCTCCCCACAAATAAATATGAAGGGATGCTGATGAAACAGCCAACGCCATCTAATCTCCCTGCAGTGAAAATCAGGATGAATATTCATTAAACGGGTCATCTGGAAGAGTCCTCAGACTTAGTCAAAGGAAAAGAAATTCTGAGCAGAATAAATTGAAATGATACAGAGAGTTAATGTAGGGGAGTCTAAAGCAGATAACAGATCTTTTTCATTTAGTCTAAAGCAGGATTTTATTATACCGAATTTGAAACTTTCGTTTACTTGTCTTTTGTGTAACACAAATTTTGCATTGTTTTCTCTGAAGTATCCATGGCCAGTGGCTAGTACAATAAAATTGCTGCTTCTCCTTGTGACTTATACAATATCGATAAACTATAACAGGACGTGGGTGGCACTGTGGGTTAAACCACAGAGCCTAGGACTTGCCGGTCAGAAGGTCGGCAGTTTGAATCCCTGCGATGGGGTGAGCTCCCGTTGCTCGGTCCCTGCTCCTGCCAACCTAGCAGTTCGAAAGCACATCAAAGTGCAAGTAGATAAATAGGTACTGCTCCGGCGGGAAGGTAAACAGTGTTTCCTTGCACTGCTCTGGTTCGCCAGAAGCAGCTTAGTAATGCTGGCCACATGACCCGGAAGCTGTACACCGGCTCCCTCGGCCAATAAAGTGAGATGAGCGCCGCAACCCCAGTCGGTCACGACTGGACCAAATGGTCAGGGGTCCCTTTACCTTTATAACAGACGGACTGGACAGAAAAGAAAACCTGAATGGGGCCTGCAACAAAATGTTGCTGTTCACTGTTCCAATCAGTCAGCAAGCCATGCCCTCCTCCACAATACTACATGTGAGTCCTCCTCCCGTCCTTCCTTTCCCATTCTCACATCATCAGTCTATGCCAGTGATGATTCTGGAAGGCTGTGTTTACCTTTCAAGAGCCATTCATGTGGTCATGGAAAACCACTGCAAGCCACCTGGCCATTCAATAGGCCAGTGGTCTGATGCAGTTCAGCAGCAGCTTCATATGACTGTATGATTCAGATCTGGTTTGTTGAGTTACAAACGGGAGCTGCAACAAGCTGCTGTAGTGTGGGGAGTGTGGCTGCTAAGGTTTCCAAGCACTCCATCACCCCACTCCCATTTCTATGTTTGATTCCCTGACAGTCAGTAGTGCATAACTACTAAGCAGTCCTCACTGGGCTGTTTTCAGATGGCCCTCTATGGTTTTGTCCCCTAAAGATTGGCTTGTACCTGGTGTAGAGCTAAGTAACCATCCCATCAATGCAAGGATTAGTGCTTGTGCAATGGGGCTTCACCTCTCCTCCTTGCCCTATACAGTGGTACCTCGGGTTACAGACGCTTCAGGTTACAGACGCTTTAGGCTACAGACTCCGCTAACCCAGAAATAGTACCTCGGGTTAAGAACTTTGCTTCAGGGTGAGAACAGAAATCGTGTGGCGGCGGTGCAGCAGGAGGCCCCATTAGCTAAAGTGGTGCTTCAGGTTAAGAACAGTTTCAGGTTAAGAACGGACCTCCGGAACGAATTAAGTACTTAACCCAAGGAACCACTGTATGCTATTCTGGGGTTTTCCCCAACCCTGCAGAGCAGATTTGGGAGAGAGTGTGGGGCAGCAATTCTTGTACTGACTGAATGTTTACTTTGTAGTACAATGGAAACAAGCATTTTTTTGTATTTCAGGTTCTCGCATGCCTGCTGATATCTCCCTCTTTCACGTGGATGGTGCCATTTTCGCTACATAAGCAATGACGCGCATGTCCAAAATGTTGGAATTATATGGGGTGATTTCTGAACCTCTTCCTGCTCACCTCTCAAGGCAGAAACTTTTGTCTGTGTTATGAAGAGATGTCCCCTGTATTCAGCTGATCGGTATCTTTTCCATTGTTGATACAAACGACTAATAAATACAAAACAAGGTATATTTTGCAGCATAACTTTATAACTTCCCACAGCCTTGTTATCTTGAGTGTTCAGCCACCATTATCAGTTAACCTACATTTTTTCGAGCATCAGCGCTGAAATCCCTGTGACTATTTGCTTATAAGTGGCACATATTTAATATTTAAGCACTTTCAGCAAATCTTTGAGACAATTATCTGATAATGAGCAGCCCACATGCCAGCAAGCTAGTCTACAGTACTTCACAAATGCATGAAAATATTAACCTTTAACAAGGAAGAAAAAAGGCCACGCAAGCATCATCTCACCCAAAGTACTTTCAACAACTGAATGTATTATATTTACAGAAATGTCTTTGGCAAAGGTGCTGTTTCTATAAAAAGTACCAAGTAGCTTTGCTGCAATGGAATTTGCTTTGAAAACAAAAATAAATGAAGAAGAATCATGCTTCCAAAATACAGTTACGGACACAGATAAGCACACATGTAATTCCAAAATCATGCCAGGTCATATGTATTCTTGTATTTTGAATTCCAGCAAATTAAGCCATTTTTATTTTTGTGGCGTTTGAACTCATTCATGCAAAAAATAAATTCATGCATATGAACTATGGTTTATGTAGTCTTAAATCCAAGAAAACCTATGCTATACTGCAGCTGTAACTATAAAAACATGTGTGCCCTTATACAGGGAGGAAGTGAAGAGGGAAAGCTGTGCCTGCTAAATTTCTGCCTGTTACAAAAGCTGTTAAAGGCACAAAACATCTGTCTGGCAGAAAAGCACTTCTGAAAGCCGAGGGATTTGGGGGCCCATCCAGGGCTGGAAGATTTGCCAGTATAAATATGTCACCCTCACCTTGTCATGTAATAGATCAGAAAAACCTCCAGGTGACCAGCGTTGCATCCTCTTGGCTCAGCAGGCAACACAGGCAATCTATTTTAAAGTGTAATAACTGGCTGTTGTCTACCATTTCAAATAGTAGTATAGGTGTTTGTTATCCTGCATAATGGCAAAGCTTAGGTACAAAAAAGAGAGATGGATTTAGACTCGTTGACATAAAATCTTACTGATGCCGTTGAAAGATTCACAGGTACGGGCTACTTTGAACTGTTGAATAGACAGGCATGACTGTGATCTGATGAATCCTATCCTTTAATGTAGAGGTATGGGAATAAAGCCCAGAGGAAGAGATATTTTTAAAGAGGGGGTACACTGGGACATAAAAAGTATTACTGATTTAGATTATAAACACAAGTTTAAGAAAGCACAGGAATTCAGGGAGGAACTGCCTATAAAGTGACTATTACTGATTCTCCTGGGGACCAGCACCATTGGCTTACTCTAGAAATATTAAGGGCAAGTTGTGACAAGACTAAGGCTGCACTACAAATCCCCAAGGCTAGGGTTGGGGGGCGTCTGCCTGCAGAGTGATGATTGGGGCCCAATCCTAGCAGAGCATGATTTTACCCTCCCTTGCTACTCACTCCCCAGCCAGCATGAGAAGTGCGGCTGTGGATGTTGCAGTAGCTATCCTGCTCCATCACACCCCAGTGCTGTCAAGCGGGGTTAGGGTGGCTCTGTAAGGCTGAAAGCTTATACAGACCTACCTGGGTGTGAGGCTGTCTCCTCTGGGATTGAAGCCTAGCAGCTGCGATTCCCCCTCTGAGCAGTTAGCCGGCCGCTTGCTCCAATCAGCAGGAGAAAAGAGAAGGGAAGTTGGAAGGGCCTAACACGGCTTCATCCGCCATCTTCCCTTCCCCAGTTGCCCAGACGGGCCTGCTCTGCTTTCCTTCTCCCCCTCTTCCAATTGACCTAAAAAGGAAGGAGAGCACTATAGGTGTGGGAGAGTTGTAGCAGAAGTGGGGGCATGGAAGTAGGTGCACTTCATTGATCACTGGCTGGCCTGCTGACTCACTAACTCTGACAGCAGCAGGAGTAATGAAGAAGAAGAAGAGGAGGAGGAGGAGGAGTTTGGATTTGATATCCTGCTTTATCACTACCTGAAGGAGTCTCAAAGCGGCTAACATTCTCCTTTCCCTTCCTCCCCCACAACAAATACTCTGTGAGGTGAGTGGGGCTGAGAGACTTCAGAGAAGTGTGACTGGCCCAAGGTCACCCAGCAGCTGCATGTGGAGGAGCCAGGAAGCGAACCCAGTTCACCAGATTACGAGTCTACCACTCTTAACCACTACACCACACTGGCTCTGATGCTGAGCAGCTGGGGTGTTGAGTTGCCATACCGTGAGAGCACATCAACTTGCTTTCCATTTCCATCCTGTTGTTGTTGTTTAGTCGTTTAGTCGTGTCCGACTCTTCGTGACCCCATGGACCAGAGCACGCCAGGCACTTCTGTCTTCCACTGCCTCCCGCAGTTTGGTCAAACTCATGCTGGTAGCTTCGAGAACGCCATCCAACCATCTCATCCTCTGTCGTCCCTAGGGGTACTGAAATGGCGGTGATGGGGGCTGGAGGAAGGAGGATGTCCCTTCCCACCTACCATGTAAACCATGTTTTCAGTGAGCCATCACCTCACCTCAGTGACCTAGCAGGTAGGGGCCTACCCAGCAGAAGTAGCAGCAGGTAAGGAGGTGGAAAAATAGGAAAGTAAGGAGACATGATGTACATAGGTGTGTGCATGTCAATGGATGAATCGGTATGTGTGTGTGTGAGTGAGTGGGGTGTGTGATTTCTGGAGTATGACTTACCTTGCAACTGGTTCCACCCCCACTTCACCACCACTTTGTGACTAGCTCTGTTCTGAACCACCATTTTAATTGTGTGAAAGTTCAGCACTCCCAAGTGACCCCTCGCACCACAAAGTTTGAGAACCCCTGCTACCAAATAGAACAGTTTGGCAGAACAATGTGGATTAAGTCTTTATTTTCTATTTTACTGCATTTCTGAGTCGGCAAGCCTTCTATTTTTCTTTGAACAAAAGGCAATTGATTTTGCATATTAAAAAAAACTCCCATTGAGTTCAGCAGGAACTCGCACACAAAATCTATGAAACCTTGAAGGTTACATAGATTTATTTTTAAAAGTTTGGAAGTTTTTTTTAAGATGCCATTTGAACAGAAGTTTTCACAGAGGACAGCTGAAGTAACAAACACTTAAGCAAAAATCCAAGGATATACAACTAGCATAATGGCTAACAGTGCAATCCGATGTAAGTCCAGTTGAATTCAGTGGACTTTGTTTCCAGAAAAGTGCATAAAAGATTGCAGTCTAAGAGGCTGGGGAGTGAAAAGGAAGCTCCTGGTTTAAATCTCCTATTGTGGATTCACTGCATTTGAGTATTTCAAGCCACTCTCTTTTAGCCTTGGATTCCCATCTGAGGCATCGGAATAAAAGCTGTGAACTGCTTTACAGGGTCAGTGTAAGAAATGCAAAAATATAATGCATATGAATCACTTTGAAAGTGGTCTAATTGCTAAGCATTGTCATTTAGTTCAGAGTGAAGGAACACGTAGCTCTTTGTTTGACTCCACAGTCCAAGGCAGTAATATCAGTTGCTGGAAACTACGGGAAGGAAGAGCAGTTTTGTCCTTGTGTCCTGCCTGAAGGTTTCCCACTGGCATCAGGTTGGCCACTGTGAGAACAGGATGCTGGACTAGATGGGGCATTGGCCCTGTTAATATTTTCATTCTCCATTGCTGTTGGATCTCGTGATCCACCATTTACATTCCATTGTGATAGGAGTGAGAATGGAAGACAGACACTGTATGCCTGTCCTATGTTCTTTTGTATCTGCTCTCCTTAGATAGATAGATTTATTGCGGCCATTGGCCCATATCGAAAACAATACATCAAAATTTATCCATAAACAATAAAATTTAAACAGTTCCAAGTTAAAACACCCATATAAAACCAATTTTACTTCAGTTAAGTAAACACTATACACAATAAGCTCTATGTAAACCGCAATTCAAATCCATCAGATTTTGGGGGGTATGCATCTTAGTTCTGGCACTTATTGATGGTTCTTAAGTTTAGCTAAGCTGTCAGAGTCATACAGTGATCCATTTCTCCTCTTTTGAAATAAAACATTAATCAGGTATCTAGCGACTGCAAGGGATCTACTTGTATCTTCGTCGTTTAATAAGTATATTATTTGGGCTTCCTGAGGTCCGTCAGCAATTCTCGATAAATATGGGGCCAGAAACTTGGACCGTGAAGCCGAATGTAATGGACAACAGAAGATTATATGATATAACGATTCTATAGATCCACTTTTACAGTCACAGAGGAGTGAGATCTGTCCGTTGGAGAGTCTGTTACCCAACACGTTTGATGGGAAAACATTGAATCTAGCCTTTATAAAGGCATACCTGTGCGTCACCACAGATAAGGTAGTTAAATAAGATGGAAGTTTCGTTGGTGGTGTTAAGCCAAGGTTTATCGGCGAACAGGTGCCACCACCTGTCGCAATATTAAATTGTAAATCCATCTCCTCTAATTTGTGAGTTATAATTCTCTTGGCAGAGATTAAATCCAATTTTAATAGTTCAGATGGAGATAGTCCTAGGGACACAAGTTTCCCATGTATTATTTTTGCCCAGGGGCTAGGGAAGTCATCTCTCCAGAGACACTGTATCAAGTGGAGATTTGGAAGTTTATGCCATAATGCCAACCAGTAACAGAGGATGCATTTCCATAATGTGGTTTCTAGAGATGTAACATTTAGTTCCATTCGTATAGCAGTATTGCTTACACACCTGGGTAATTTTAGCAACCTTCTTAGAAGCTGGTTTTGGATTACCTCCAAATGGGTTAGATTAACAAAGGACCCCCATATTGGGATTGCATATGCTATTGTTGCAATCACCTTTGCCTTGAAAACTTTTAACACTGATGGAATATGGAAAGCCCCATCTGAAAAGAAAAAAAAAAACGCAGTAGTGCAAAGGAAAGGGCTTTAGCTCTGTTTAATACATATGCAAGATGTATCTGCTCTCCTTGTTCGTTGCTTTCGGACAGAGCAGACGTACGTGAAGCTGCTGCTCACACTAGCCAAGAAGGCTTTTCCAATGCTCTCATGTTCTTACATTCCAACTCCCATCAGGCCCAGCCAGCACGGTTAATACAGTCATACCTTGGAAGTCTAACGGAATCCACTCTGGAAATCTGTTCGACTTCCAAAACATTCAGAAACCAAGATGCAGCTTCTGATTGGCTGCAGGGAGCTCCCGCAGCCAATTGGAAGCTATGGAACCCGTGCCAGACGTTTGGGTTCCAAAGAATGTTCGCAAACCGGAACACTCACTTCCAGGTTTGCGGTGTTCAGGAGCCAAATCGTTCGACTTTCAAGGCGTTCGACTTCTGAGGTATGACTGTAGTCAGGGGTGGTGGGAATTGGAATCCAACTACAACATCTGGAGAGCCATAGGTTCCCACATCCCTGATTTAGTTGACGCAAGATATGTTTGCCAAAAATATTCAGGTTAAGTTCACATAGCATGCTGCCTAATAGATGTTTGTGGAGGTTTAATCACTGGCTACCTGAAGTGTTAGTGTGAGATGGGAGGAGTTGATAAAAAGCTGGGGTCTCCTAGGTTATAGACCTGGAGAGAGAATTAAACCTCTTGTTGCAGACATGTATGGCCTTCACATTTGTCGTTAAGGATGTCAGCTTTCACGGCATTCCTATCATGTGTGTGCCTGTGTGAAAGTGGATGAACTGGCAAATTCACAAGAAACAACAACACCATCAAACATCTAAAGCTTCCTGAAATAGGGCTGCCTTCATATGTCTATGGAAAATTATATGATTGTTTAACTCTCTGACATCTGCCAGGAGCTTATTCCACAGGACGGGTGCAACTATTGAAAAGGCCTTCTGCCTGGTTCCCTGTAGTTTCATATATTGCAGTGAGGGAACTACCAGAAGGCCCTTGGTGCTAGACCTCTGTCTGGGCTGAACGACAGGGGTAGAGATGCTCCTCCAGGCATACAGGGCTGAAGCCACGTAGGGCTTTAAACGTCAGCACCAACACTTTGAATTGTGCTTGGAAAAGATTTATATACCACTGTTCTAATGCATTCAGATTCTTCACAGCACCTTATAACAGACATGAAAATAGTGGCTTAATTTTGGGAGGGGGAAACAGGACTTTAAACCCAGCATTTGCAAAACCTACCATCGTGAACATGCCCTGACACACCCCTTTCTCCCTCCTATCACCGTTGGCAAAGGGAGAAACGTCCATGGCTGCACAAAGAGGTTCACAAATCTCCGTCTACACCAGCAGCGGGAGGAAGAGGGACCAACAAAGTCCTATGGCCTTGAAAACACCCTCCCATCATAGTGTTCCTGCAATTAGTGTTTTAATTAGTACTAAACACAAGAGAGAAACTTTGGGGTTTTTTTAAAAGTAATAGTTCACCTTTTTTTAGGTCAGTAATGTAGTTTTGTTAGAACTTCAGTACCACCCCCCACCCCACCCGCAAATGTTGATGTCTTGTTGAAGGTGTTAGCAGCCCAAGCTTCTATTTCCAGATCAGGAGAATGAAGCAGATGGAGAAGGGGAGAGAGAAAGGCAGGAAAAGAAGAACAAGTGAGGTGAGGTGTTGCTTCACAGCGGGGAGGATTATAACAGATAAAAGAACTGATGCAAATGTTAGACAAGCAGGAAGGTCACAGCTAGTCACACAGGTAATAAACACCTTGTTTATATATTTATTTATTTAATCAAGGTAAGCATTCCACATCATTCCAACATTTCTAGGGTCTGCTTTCATGTCTAGAATTTCCAACCCATGGCAACCCCCTTGGTTCCCAGTGAGGCCTCTCCGCATCCCAATTTTTTTAAAAGATGAAATTGTGTTGTTGTTGTTTGTGGAAGGCGCAAGGGATGCCTGGTTACTGTTATTTAATATGAATTTGCAAAATTCCAAATATCTATTTGTAATGGCTTTAGGGGTTGCTTGTGCGTAAGTTGCTGCCGCTCTGGGCTAGGTTGGCTGGTTAAACCATTTTTCACTGGACAGCCATCCACTCCGTGGCTGTTCAGTCGCTGGCAAAATCCGTCAGTGGGCGTTTCTTAAACCTTTTCCAACATAAAAGTTGTTTGACGCCCAGTCTCCTCCTACTCTCCCTGCGTGGAAGTCTTCTGCGCAGGGAGGGCGTGGGTAGCGGAGGACCTGTGCTCTCCCCACTAGTGTCCAGTGAAGAGTCCCGGAGCCTGCTCTCTGCTTCCCCCATTTGCCCCCCTCTATCCCTGGTGTTGTGCTGATTTTCTTCCCCAACCAGAGACCTGCCTCTCTCCCTGCTTGGCCCCTCTCCAGCATCGCTGTGGAGCCTCGCCTCTTCCTCTAGTTCCGATGGCAGTTCCCTGACACTATTTGCATATGTAAATCAATTTAATCATGTGCAAATTTCATAAAATTGATGGTTTTTTTTAGCATTGCTGTTGAGACGAAATAACAATCACCATTTATGGAGGGGACACACACACACAACCTGCTCTCACTCTCGCTCTGAATATATATATATATATATATATATTTAAATTAGGACATTTGAAGCCTTTCATGTAGCAATCATAGCTGTGAGATATTTTTCTCATTATCAACTTTCAAAGAAGCAATCCATGTGTTTCCTTGCAGGCAGTTTTGAACCTCATGACCTGTATTAATATATGGTTTGTTTTTCAGTTGGAAACTCAATATAGCTCAGTTAAGCTAAACTTGTTCTCTTGCAATCTAGCATGTGGAAAGACTCCGTTGCCGTATCCTTTTGCAGCAATGAAAGCTGTTTGTGGTTTGGGCTGCCAGGGCTAAAGCCCATAGGACAGCTTTTACCAAGCTGGTGCCCTCCAAATGTTGCAGTGTATGACTCCCATCAGCCCTAGCCAACTGTGCTGCCAGGGACTGATGGGAATTGTAGTCCAAAACAAGGGCACTGGGTTGATGTTGGAGGGTGCCACAGGGAGGTGATTTAAATTTTTGTATCACCTTGTATCAGGTAGGAAGGATGGAAATGTCAATCAGTAAAGTATACCATCATGCAAAGAAGACCTTTTGCACAACAACTGATGTGTGTACATTTCATGTAGAAGTCAGGCAATATATTTTCATATATTTTTAAGGGGATAGGATTGGATGGGTGGTCACTTACTATAAAGGACACTCCTTAATTTTTTTTTCTTTTTCAAAATACATTTGAAAGTCTCCCAAAAGATGTTCTGCCAAGTTCTGTCAAACTGCCAGCAGTTTTTAAAAGATTGGTAGAATAATCTGAGTCTCCAGCTCTGGGCGCTGAAACGAATTCCATCCCAAGGACGTATATTGTTTTCAGAATCAAAGTATAGCCAGATTGGTGCATGATGCATGCTTAGCTACTGTGAAGATGTATGTTGATCTGCTTCCTTCTTCTCAAAGTGAAAGGACAAAGTTATTACGTAAAGGCATGTACTAATTTTGCAGGAAGGCCTTAAAATGACACTGATTTCAGTCAACTAACTAACTAACTAACTAACCCATTCATTGTCATTATTTCCCCTCCCATCATAGAATATTCATAACACTTCAGAATTTCTCACATTCCTTTAAATTAAAATTGGTATATTTGTGCAGCAAAGATAAAGCCTTTGATCTAATGGACCCTACCATTTACCTTTTGATATGCATTATTATTATTATTATTATTATTATTATTATTATTATTATTATTTTATTTTAGGAAAGAGATTTCTTTCAAAATATACTTCTTCTACATATCCAGTCCTGTTGCCAGGATCTCCCAAATGCTACCACAAAGAAATTCAAGTCTTAAGCATGTCAATCAAATCCCAATTTTTACCTTTAAAAAAATTAAACTATGGTAACCCAATCATAAAGGTAAAATGGGAAATCAAAATGGTGTTCTGTTTTTTTTTTCATGTGGGAACTTTCCTACACATGCTAAGATAAAGCGAACAAAAGTCAGAACAAATAAGTTGAAGGGACAGTATATTAGCAGATTCAAAAATATAATCATTTATCAGTCATCCTCTAGTCTACCTCACTGACTGAGGGGGCTCCACATTCTCTTTTTGACAGCAGTAATGCCAGCAAGCTTTCCCTTTGTTCTCCACATTTCTTTCTTCTGCAAGTATCCTTGTCATCTGTTACACCATAATGAATCTTTTACTTGATAAAGAGGATAATGATCATTCCCCAATGCCTGGATAAATAAGATTCCCAGCTTCAATTTTCTCAGCACCAAAAAATTAATGTGGAACAGTTTTTAAAATAAGGTATCTCTTCCATAACCCTCTCACACAAAGATGGAAATATGTGTCTTCTTCATGTCATTATACATACAGTCAGTCTTGGACTTAAATTAGCTCTTGTGAGACAAGGTGACCTCTGGAGAATCTGGAACAGCAGAACTACCAGTGGACTCAAAGGCAACTGAGTCCCCTCCTTCCCATGCCAAGGTAGAATCTTTCACCACCTGGATGGTGGGCTTGGGGAAAGTATAAATAAAAATGTGTTTCCTTATTGGAAGCATGTTTACCCCACTCACAGAGGAACTTACAAACATCAGTAAGAAGACAGCCGTCAGACTTCCAATCGAAAAGGGAAGGCACAAAAGGGAAAGGTTTGGGAAGGGAGGGAGGAAGGAAAAAGCAAACTTAGAATGCTAGTTCTTACAATAAACTTTGCAACAAATAACTAGTGTTTGTTTTCTTCCTGTCTCCCAAATCCCCCTTTTTTTTCTTAAAGCACCAGTAAAGAATGTAACAGGCAAGCAAACACAATTACACTGAAGAACTGAAGTGTGCTGCTCACCCCTGGTTGTCCTGCTTAGAAATATATGCCTAGATAACTGCAACAGCCCAGCCTAACAATGCAAAGGATGCTGCTATGATAATATAGGTCATCTCTCAGTGTGACTTGAAGGAAATCCCTCTCTGGCGTCTTAGTAACGTGATAAAGTATAGTCTGGGTATGTAAACAAGACCAGCTACTCAAGGCCCAACAGACAAACCCTAAGAACTTTGCTCCCTTTGCAAATCCTCAAAGTCTACTAACGTTCACAGTCCCATTACTTTTTACCAAGAGAGTTCATGTCCCTTCTTGCGGTTTCTCCTACCTTCCTGAGTCATATTCTCCAATCAGGCCAACTGTTCAATCAGGACATGAAATTTTTGTTAAGGATATATTTTTCCTTTGTGCTTTCTTATGATCCAGGCTGCAAAATACATCCCCAAGAGATATTTTGAAAGGCAGGAAAATAAGGGTTTCAGGTTAGGAGGAGAAAGAACTCTTGCTCTACTCCTGAGTCTTTCCACAAATAATGAATAATTGGGGGGGGGATCACCTCTAACCAGGGGAAGTGCTTTGCCAACAAGACTGGATAATAATCCTTCAAGGCCTGCATTTGAGACCCTTTCTTTAAAGTTGCTATTACACTGCAATTATTGTACGATCTCTAGTCCCTTTCTATGAAATGCCTACAATTGTATCCCACCTACACACCTCTGTCACTTAGCAGCATTAGTGACCAGGACATGCACATTGCTGCTTACCTCTTCATAAGGCTAATCACCATTCAAGTGATCCCATAAATATATATATATCCATAGACCTATATCACTCATATGAATTGTTATATACAGTATCTGATAGAGCCGACAGGTGTCAAGGGCCCAGCTATGTATCAATAGGATATGGACCTGAATATATAATTGGTGGTCAGACACAAGGTATGAGACCATGGTTTTGCTGCTCTGTTTCCTGTTCTGAATTCAATGAGCTCAGAATTGGGCTGGATCTAGACACATCAATGAAACGTTTCAGTTTAAAGCGTTGTGAATTTAAGCAGGGAAAACAGGGAGAGAAAAACAGGACTCCACACCGCCATCTGGTGGCACAATGTTATATCGCACATACAACACATATAAATCGCTTTTTCTTTACCAACACTGCTTCCTCACTTACCATGACTAGAGGATAAGGACAATAAAGAGTACAGCTCATGCACCGAATATCCTTTCATTTTAAAAAAGTAGCTTTAGAACAGAGATACCAAGTAATTGTGATTTTCTAAAGAGGTGAGCAGGGGATCTTACAGACTGATGTTATAGTACAGCATACACCAGCCTGGACTACAATTTTCATCAGTCTAGTTGTAGACTAAATTTTAGACTCTAAAACATCTGGAGGGCACTGGGTTGGCCAAGGTTGGCCTATTACACCACATTACCATGGGAAAGTGCTTCTTGCCAGAATACACAAAGAGGGTTATAGACTGATGTAACATTTAAACCAAATCCTAATGTAGATGGCACCTCTGGGCAGCACTCCAAGAGCTTCTTCTCGCTACTATTATTCCGTTTGTTCTGGACAGCAATTAAACAGCTGCTACTGTGGCAAATCTTCCAGTGCTAAGCAACCATCCCTCTTCTATGTGTCCAGAGAGCGTTTAATGCCTTGTTTTCATATGCAAACAAAATTCTATGTGCTGTTACCCAAGGACTATCTAGGAGAAATTTGCTTGGTTTGCATTTCAGGGAAAACCTACTTAAGTATATGCGTTTTCCACACAGACCAAACAGCAGCTATCCTCTGAAATTTACACTTCTCCAAATTTTGCTCTGCAAGTTCTCCGACCAAAAATGCATACAGAAATGTGCGAAAATGCGCACAATAGTAAAAACAATGTACTCAATAGGAAACCTAAATACATGAAAAGCATGCTTATGAGAATTGTGCACAAAAGTGTGCATTTTTTACTGAAAAATTGCAAACCGATGTGGAAACGGGGCAAATGGAATTTAGGAGTGAAAAAGAGAGAGAAGCCGAAACTGATAGATTCTTCACTCCTAGTTTATATGTGCTGTATGTATTACATCATTAGCTTGATGTGTATATATCTAACACAAAGTGATGGACTGGATCAGGAATATGGTGTGGAAGCAGAGGACTTTAACCCTTTACCATCTGCTGGAGTTCTGGTTGGAATCCTGCCCACCTCTGCTATTCACAACAGGAGGTAAGCCTCTCATTGGTGCCAGAGAGAGCTTTTCTCTCGTTCTAAATAGCAGAAGTGGGCAGGAATCCCTGACCCACGATGATACATAAATGGCTCTCCCCTTGCCAACTTTTCTTTAAAAGATGTTGTGTGCTAGGGCATCCCATGTGGCAAATATATTCTCTAGTTTGGACCTAATTCACTGGGGAAATCTACTCAGTAGCATGGCTAATTTCAGCAAATAGCACTGTACCAGTTCTTGCCTTCTTCCTTTGCTTATGAATAAATTAAGAGCAACAGAGCCACAAACAGGAAAGAAAACATAAGGCATCATAATGATACAACATTTGGCAAGAACATAGCCTGACATTCAGTACAGTTGGGATTCTTCCTTGCCAGTTACATTGAGTAAGCTTCAGGCACCTGATGCCATCTAGTCTGATCTTGTATTGCAAAGGCCGGCTCAGTTTCCCCTTGTTATTGAGATGTCAATGAGCAATGAAGAGACAGCAGAATTCTGCCTATCATAAAAGACAAAATCCAACCATATCTCATTGCAGGAGATAGATATATTCAAAACTGCCTGATGTTGAGCATTATTAACAGAATCTTTTATCCTTTAAATTGGTGTTTTGCAAAACCATCAGACCAGTTTAAAACCAAAGAGTTGACACATCTGTTAACAAGTCAAGTTCATCCTCTTACCCTCCTTGCTTTTCTCCTCCTCCTCTTCCCTTTTCCACCCTTTATTTTATTCTCTCTCTGCCTGTGTTTGTTAGGCAGTTAAATTTTCAAATAGCTACCCTCTTTTGAAGTGCTAATGTCAGCACTGCTGTTTCTGTTGCATTTAACTTTGCCGGCTGTCAGGTTTCACTATGACTCTTTTGTTTTGTGTTTGTTATTTTTTAATTATCAGGAGAAAAGCAACACAACAAAAAAGAAACTCTAATTAAGATTTGTGAATAAATGCTAAATCCCAGCAGCCCTACTACCTCAGGCTATGATCTTTTTAGATCTCACACGCAAGGAAGGTTGTGCCCAGCTAAGTAATTGGATTGGAGGCCTTACAGGGAAACCAAGGGCATTTGATGTGGAGCTGAAGATTTGAAACTTGTTAGCAGATATCATGTAGTCACTATGAGTGGGAGCCACTGAGTCCCTGGTTCAAATCCCACCTTAGCCATTAATGGGGCAGGGATCACAGCTCAATGGCAGAGCACATCCTTTGCATGAAGAAGGTTCAATCCTTGGCATTGCCCACGAACAAGCAGCAGGTGATGGCAATGGCCACCACCACCTGCAAAATATGGAGAATAATGCTGCCCTCAGCATTTAAAAGGTAAAGGGACCCCTGACCATTAGGTCCAGTTGCGGATGACTCTGGGGTTGCAGTACTCATCTCGCTTTATTGGCCAAGGGAGCCGGCGTACAGCTTCTGGATCATGTGGCCAGCATGACTAAGCCGCTTCTGGCGAACCAGAGCAGCGCACGGAAACGCTGTTTACCTTCCCACTGGAGTGGTACCTATTTATCTACTTGCACTTTGATGTGCTTTTGAACTGCTAGGTTGGCAGGAGCAGGGACCGAGCAATGGGAGCTCACCCTGTCACGGGGATTCGAACCGCCGACCTTTTGATCGGCAAGCCCTAGGCCACTCTAGTATTATTAAGCTAAGCCTTAGAAACATAAGGATACTGTGACTGAGCTATCCCCACTGATGTTAATAGATTGCATTTTTGCTGAGCTGTTCTCTATTGATGATGAATGTGTATATTGTGATTCTCTCCCTTTCTCTCTGTGAGTGCAATAAATATCCCAATTTTTAAGACGTGTGAGTGTAAATCACTAGGTAAATTTGCCAAGACATGCTATTGCCAATGTCTAAAGATCCTAATTCACAAATCTCCTAGAACATGTGTATGTAAAATATATGTCTGCTGAAGTTTGCTAACAGAATTCCACCTGCACTGGGGTGCAAGGGAAGAGAATTCTCACATATGCACTATGTTCAAGGGTCCTTACCTAGGGAAGCAGGAGCAGCACAGACCCTCTAAGCATCCCTATTTTCCAGGAGCAGTCCCAGATTTGCAGAAGCTGTCCTGGTTTCTGATTTGATTCTTGAATTTCCTGCATTTCCTTAGGATGTCTCTATTTTCATCGGAGAAATGTTGGAGGGTATGGCAGTGAGATGCCATTTGTATAACTTTTCTGTTGCCTCTGCATAGCTTTGCTTCTGCTGTACTACCGGTAACAACTATGCTGCAGGGTTTACATAGCTAAACAATACATCACCTGTGGTATTCAATAAAATCAGTGACATTTGGACATCGAAATAAGACCTTAGCCCCTAATCCAGCCAACACTTGGAGTTAATTTTGCTGTTGTGGTAGAGCATTCATATTCACACTCAACAACGGCATAACTCTTTGAGCAGACTATTCTTCCAGCAGAAAGGCTATACAATAGTTATTTATATGTTAATGTGTATAGCACTTTTGGGACTTATGGATTAACTATAAACATGTGGTTTTATTAAAGCAACTATCATGGTATAAAGTTACTGCATTAATCCACATTGGCAGGGAGTGCAAAGGTTGTGGTAGGAGCCGCATTCTAGCAAAGCAAGAAGTGTAATTCATGACCGTGCTATGCTGCTAATTTTCAGCAGCACAGAAGAATCTGCTCAGTAAAATGGAAAACCTGTGATTGTGCTGTGGGCAATTTATCAGGGAGCAGCTACAATTCTCATTTGTTAATATTGTATGCTTTACAGCCCCACAGTAATCATATTGCAGAACTTCAGCATTTTTCAGTCTCTTCAAATTTTAATTTATTATGGAAGTTTAATCAGTTAGCTTGGTGCAGTGATTTCACAGAGGAACTGGGTGAAAAAGGTCATACGAGATACTTTCAGATCTTGTGACATTTTCTCAGGCTATATGGGAACCCACAGAAGTGGAGATAGAACCACCTTATATGACTGAAGACCAGGATCATTCATGGGGTGCATATTCTTCCCACATAAGGAACTGAGATTTGCAAAAAATTGTCTTGGAATGCATTGTAGGATTGCAACTAGGACCGATCAACTGCAGGCTAATTGAAATGTACATCTTCAATCCCTTTGCTAATGATCCATGAATGAGAATCATAGGTCATGTTAAAACAACCATTTTTGAGAAAAGGCCAGGTGTTATTTGCATTTGGTGCCCTGTTTTCTGACTATATCTCTTGTTTTCTTTTACTTCAATTGTTTCCTTCTAATAGCAAACTCGGCTTCATGTGTGTGTGTCTGTATGTGTGTGTAAATAGGGAACTTTAGGGTTCAAAACAATGACAAAACCAGCACAATGAGAATTGGGCATGCTTAGTAGCCACCGAATGTTGAGTGTCAGGTCACATCCACACCAGATATTTAAAGCACTCTTATACCACTCTAACAGTCATGGCTTCCCCCAGGGAATCCTGGGAACTGTGGTTTCCTAAGGATGCTGACCTAACAGAACTACAGTTCCCAGCACCTTTAAACTACATTTCCCAGGGTTCTCCATAAGTGTTAAAATGATATCCGAATGCTTTAAATGCATAGAGTGGATGTGACCTCAGATGGGGGGGGGGAGCAGAGAAGAAAGTGGAAGTGGAAGGGGGAGAGTGGAATGCCCTGCTTCATCCCATTATATCTTATGGGATCCAAGCAGAGGCCGTAGCTTGCCAGGCTCTTACCAAGAGCCAGTGGTGTAGCGTGGGTTGCCAGCACCCGGGGCTGCATGGAGGGGGGAGTACACATGTGCATTCAACTGCCCCTAATGACATCCAAGTCAGCCAGGAGATCACAGTCACAGAGATAAGAAAAGAAGAGTCATTCTGTTGTCTTGAGAGGTCACTCAATACAGCTGCACTGTATTGAGGAAGCACTCGGTTTTGAAATTTTGCACCCCTAACAACCAGCCGTATGGACCTCCACCCACGGCTATGTCACTGCCTAGAGCACATGTTTCAGGAGAGATTTTACACTGCAGATTCCATCTGCTATAAAAAAATTCCTTAATTTCTTACTTGACTCAACATTGAAAATCTTGCAAGGATAATTTTCCTTTAACGTTTTGCACTTGGGTGTGGATATCCACATACGTGACAAGACTGGCACATGGAAAATTTCCACTTGATTGGAAATGTGCAGAACTTGGCATGTGCAGCAGCTGTCATTAAATAATTTCCACACACATGCAGCTTGAACAGCATATATCACGCTACCACCGATAATATAAGATTGCATTTTCTCTATCCATCTAAGCAGCCCAGGAATGCCAGTTGGCACTGAGAGTACAGGGTTTATTTATTTAATTATTATACAACTAAATAAAAATAAAGCTGTTCAAAGTAGACTGTATGAGTTACAGAAGAAAAGTAGGTTGGGTCACCCACCTTAAAACCTGCTGAAGCAATTGTATGTCCATTTTTATGGCACACACTTAGCCATTGAACTACATTCTCAGTGCAAATTGGGTGTGAATTTGTAAAATCGGGAAGGATCTTTGTTTTAAAAAAGAAGAAGTGGGAAGCAGAGTAATTGAAGAACCGTGTGACAATTCTGAAATTGTCCCTAATTTGACAGAGAATGTCAAATTTTATATCATTAACATTAACCATTCAAGACAGGCACAAATCAACTCAGAATATATGTTTTTACTGGCATGCTCCCAGTATTTCCAGTCTGTCACTTTAATATTCATAAGACTTTCTAACTGGCTGCATGTCTTCTGTGGAAAACATTGTTTCATTATAATTAAGAGGTCAAGGATTATAGTGCTTAATTACTAAAGAAACATTATACAAAATGTATTTCTCTGGAGGCGTTAAAAGGTTAGTGTTGTGTAAATGCCAACTGAAGTAGAAGCCAACCTCCTGGGTTCTGATATTGTAAAGTTCATCTGTCTTTTACAAAATCTACACACAATATTTAGATATCAGCTTGAAGATACAGAGCTGTGCTTTAGGAAACCTAGGCCAATACAGTGTAAATTCCACCAGCTCCCATTAGATTACACCAAAAATTAATTCCAAAGGAACACCCACATTAGGGTCTGTCACAAAATTATCTTGAGCAGTTATCTTTTCTGCTCAAAGTCCATACCAACTGAAGGGTTAACAAGGCTGATTTCACAATCTTGTGCATGTCTACTCAAAGGTTCACTGGAATTTATTTATGGATATGTATGCACAGAGCTGCAGTCTCAGCTTATCTAGTCCCTTAAACTTTAGAAGAACATCTTACTAAAGCAGGCAGCATGAGGGATTGGGGAAAACACCTCCTGAAACTAACATGCTGGTAGTGTGGCCGGTATTATAAGACTTAGAGATGTGGGAACATAAAAATTCATTTAAAAGAAAAATATATGAGGAAGGAATATCTGAGAGAGCTTTTTATTTTTAATATTTATTTTTAATATTTAATATTTATTTATTTTATTTTTTATTTTGTTTTGAAGGCACTTGATGATAAGGTAGGGTTGGGAATTTGCAGCTCTGCAAATGTTGTTGGACTACAACTCCCATTATTCCTGACCATTGGCCATGCTAGATGGAGCTGGTGGGAGATGGAATCCAGCACCATTTGGAGAGCCATAGATTATCCATCCCTGTTATAAGGAAACTAAAATCCTGTTTCCACTTGTTAGAGAGTAAGTCCCACTCCATATGACGAAGCTTACTTCTGAGTAGAAATTCAGTTGTTTGTTACCAGAAGTCCAACCCAGTGTACGCTGTAAATCTGTACCTAAATAAATCATATTCCCAACCAACAGTGGTTCAGTCTTATCTGGTTTAAGTTTCAGCATAATCATCCTCATCCAGCCATACTGTAGGTCTCTGATGCTGCTTCAGAATTTAGTCTGTTGCACCAGATAAAATATATTCTGTGGTGCCTTTGGTACTAGAGCTTCAACTGTATCAATTCCAGGTGACAAGATGCATCAAAGATGAATTATTCCTGTTTCCTTCTGGAACTAGATTTAATAAGTCATAGTTCATTTCCCAACCTAGGAATTTATTTAAAACATTTTTACACTGCTTTTCCTAATAATTCAAAATGAATCACAGCATGAAATAACAAAAGAAAGATGCCTTCCCTCTTGGTTAGTTCCCTGTAGCTGAATTTTCAGGGATCACCAACACATTATTCACACAATCATAGGTGTCTGGATGGCTGGAACTTTTCATACTGTGGTAATTCATCTTCATCATCATGTGTGGTCAGTATTTAGAAACCAAATCTCTCCTGCTACCCAAGCAAGGAACTCATATGGTTTGTAGTCTATAAGGTTCACTTTCAGCTGTGAAAATATAGCTTTATGTGCAGAAGTCACAGATTTCCATATGCAAAAGAGGACAGGACTCCAGCAGCTGTAATGGAAGAGGGAATTTCAGCATATGGCCACCTTATTGCTGTGCTTGCCTAACAGGATAAGCCTATCTACATCAATTCAGGTGTAAGGTCCACTGAATTCAACATGGCATATTTCCAAACAGGCCAAGTGGGGTTTACTTTGAGTAAACATGCATGCGAACATATACAGCTGTGTATGGGATGTAGGGATGAGAAACCTCTGGCCCTCCAGATGTTATTTGTCTGCAACACTCACCATTGGCCTCATTGGTTGCGCCTTATGAGAGCTAGAGTGCAACAACATCAGGTGGCCACAAGTTCCCCACTCCTGTTCTAAAAACTCCTCCTAGGAACTTGGTTCTGCTGAAAGCAATGAAAGATATATCCAGATGAAGGTTTTTGTTAATGTGTTTGGTTTAGGGTGTGACAAAAGTGTCACTAAAGTGTCACACCCTAAACCAAACACATTAACAAAAACCTTCATCTGGATATATCTTCTGTTGCTTTCAGCAGAAACTAGACAGCATCTTACAAAGCAGAGACATCACCTTGCCAACAAAGGTCCGTATAGTTAAAGCCATGGTTTTCCCAGTAGTGATGTATGGAAGTGAGAGCTGGACCATAAAGAAGGCTGATTGCTGAAGAATTGATACTTTTGAATTATGGTGCTGGAGGAGACTCTTGAGAGTCCCATGGACTGCAAGAAGATCAAATGTATCCATCTTAATTCAGCCCTGAGTGCTCACTGGAAGGACAGATCCTGAAGCTGAGGCTCCAATACTTTGGCCACCTCATGAGAAGAGAAGACTCCCTGGAAAAGACCCTGATGTTGGGAAAGATTGAGGGCACAAGAAGAAGAGGACGACAGAGGACGAGATGGTTGGACAGTGTTCTCAAAGCTACAAACATGAGTCTGACCAAACTGTGGGAGGCAGTGGAAGACAGGAGTGCCTGGCGTGCTCTGGTCTATGGGGTCACAAAGAGTCAGACACGACTAAACAACTAAACAACAACAAAGTGTATTACTGTATATGTATGCTTAAGGTCTACAGCCATATTTATTCAGTTCTCTATCTCAGTTAACTTCATGGCTTGTAATTTGTAGGACATCGGCTGCAACAAGAGGAAATTAAGGCAAAAATATTGAGGTGGGGTGGGGAGTAAAAAAACTCCTCAACAGATTACACTTTTTTAAAGTGGATCATTTAAAACCTTCTTCTCTATCTACAAGCATTTAATTGTCCTCGGAATAACTGCTTTCTCAAACTGGGTTTAAATTTAAGCTTTCAAGCATGAAATATAGAGTTTTGAATTTAACAATACAAGTAGAAGTGAAATTTGACTCCAGGATTTCAAACCATTGCAGTCTTTTCTATAGGAAACAAATAAAAATTTATATGAAAGGGCATGGGAGAGAGAAATGAGAGAAAACTATAAAAAGCTAATAAATACTGTAAAGGCAAAAATCCTCTGAGAGCAGTCCCTCCCCCCCCCCCGCATCTAATTTTGTGTTGTTTTGCTACCATCTTAGAATGGAATTTAAATATGCAATCATTAAAAGTACTTCACATGTTGCTAGACTCCAGCTTCCATCATCCCTGACCACTGGTTGCGCTGTCTCGGACTTAAGGGTGTTGGGAGCTTAGCAAACATAAGGAAGACCACAGGTTCCCTATTCTTGGCCAAGGTTGAATAGTGATTGGTTCGGGGGAGGGGGGAAGACAGCTGACAGTTACTGCAGATGCGGGTGGCGCTGTGGTCTAAACCACAGAGCCTAGGGCTTGCCAATCAGGTCGGTGGTTTGAATCCCCGTGATGGGGTGAGCTCAGTCCCTGCTCCTGCCAATCTAGCAGTTTGAAAGCACAACAAAGTGCAAGTAGATAAACAGGTACTGCTCCAGCGGGAAAGTAAATGGCATTTCCATGCGCTGCTCTGGTTCGCCAGAAGCAGCTTAGTCATGCTGGCCACATGACCCGGAAGCTGTATGCCGGCTCCCTCGGCCAATAAAGCGAGATGAGCGCCACAACACCAGAGTCGTTCGCAACTGGACCTAATGGTCAGGGGTACCTAAGATCACTGCAACAGTTATAGCTCAATTGTATGCAAGTCTACGTATGTAAGCCCCACAGACTGTAGTGGGAAGGGTGTATAGCATTGTAGCTTAGGTCAACCAAAGTTGCAGAGAAGGCAGAGTGCCAATTGTATAGGAGCTAAGACACTGGGACCTGCTTGCTGGATACCCCACACACAACCTACAAAAAGAAAAAGAAAATACTTTCTGGAAAACCAGCATCTTAACTAAGCACCAAAGACTAGCAAGGATGTAGCTAGCAGAGAGCTTTTTCAGAGTGTGGTTGCCGCTCCACCATGGACAATGCAATTGTCTTATAGATGGGACATGGAGGACCATCTTTTCCATGTATCTGAGACAGAAGAAGGTGGTACCCATGAAGAAAGTGTTCCTTAAGATCCCCATGGCCCAGACTATGTAGGGCCTTAAATCTCATCACCAGCACTTCAACTGTGCTCACAGGAATAAGATGCTGAAAGACATGTTTGGCCATTGTTGTTGGGAACAGGGCCCAATCCTCACTTTTTGGGGACGGGGAACAATCTTGCAACATGGCCACCCTCCCAAACACATTCTGCAACCCCATCCCATAATACACTCATGATTCATAAAAGTTTCTATTTCAGTTCTGAAATTAGGTTTTCTACATTTCTGAAATGAAATCGCACATTGAGTCCACTGGAGCTTATTCCCGTATGTGTGGGATTATAGTTTAAGTAATACCGCTGTCTATTGACATCAGGCAGGTGCCTCCATTGTACTTATTCTTTCTGGTACCTGCTGAAACATCTTTGTTTAGGAAAGCCAATCCAAACCAGTCAAATGTGTTTTAATCTGGTTTTCAGTTTATCTTTAATTTCATTTTAAAAAATGTTTTAAATAACTGTTCTAACGTTTTATTTTACTGAGAATTTTATTCTTTTTGTAAACCGCTTTGAGGTTTTATTTCAATTAAGTGAGGGACACTTCCCCCAGATGTTTCCCTGACGCAGCGTATTCTTATTTTATGCCACGGTGCCTGAGGGCGGGAAAGAGAGATGGGAGAACCTGTGGCTCTCCAAGTGTGGTGACCACTGGCCATGCAGGCTGATACTGAGGGGAGCCGGACTCCACCAACATCTGGAGGGCCGCTTCACTTGCAAGCACCCTAACACTCCGCGCTCTTTCCTCGCTGACCGCGATCCTGCCTCTGATTGGCCGCCCAATTTCGCTTCACCCCCCTTGACGAACCTTGGACAAATCCGCGCTTGCATCGCGTGCGAGGCGCTGCCCTCTTTATCTTTCTTTCTCTCTCCCCCCACCCGCCCCGCAAGAGCCAAGCTCTGCGCTCGTTTCCCAGGAGGAGCCGAGGGCGCCTGCGAGGGAGTCACCTGCCCCCGAAGCTCCTCCCCTTTTCCCAGCCCGGTCCCGCCCTAGCCTTAGCCGGGCAAAGGAAGAGGCGAGGCGCCCGGGTGTGCGTGCGTGTGTGTGGCACGCGCCGGGCGCCGGTCGTCAAGTGCCGCGCGCTCCAGCTGGCTGGCGAAGCGCGAGGGCAGCAGCCGGCACGCTCTTCCCCTCCCGCTGAGCGCCAAGGCGGGAGAATGCGAGAGTCATGAATCCATTAATGAACTCCGCTCGCGTCGGAGTTCCAGCGGGGACCACGCTCGCGTTTCCTCCGAGCCCTTCGCTTTCCCTCTCTCTCTCTTCTGGTCCCCACCCCCCTTTCCCCCAACCCCAGCACCCGCCGCTTTCTGTGGTTCTGGTCACTGGGACTGATTAATGAATCATGAGGTGGCTGCTGTTAATGCATTTATCTGGGACAGACTGTACCGCAGCCTTCAGCCTTCACACGGCGGGGTGAAGCGAGCGCGCGAGAGAGCGAGGCTCCCGCTTTCGCGGCGGGCTCCGACACCTGCAGCCGACCCCGCTGCTCTCCTCGCTCGCCCGCCTGCCCGTCTCCCGCCGTAGAGACAGAACCGCCGCTCTCCATGGCTCCTGAGGAGGTAAGAACGTCAGGGGTCTTTCTTTTTGGGGGTCTCTTCCCCATCCGCCCCCCCCGAAGGAAGCCAGATTTCTCTTCCAGGGAAGGAAGAACCTGGAATTTCGAGGGGAAGCCACGAAAGCGATGCTTGGCATGGGGGGCGTCGTCGACGCCAACTGCTTCCCTCAGGGTTTGGCTGCCTGTAGTCACGGGGAGGGAGAGGAGTCCACGTGTAAATGGGTCGCGCGGATGTGTGAAAACGATGTCCGCCCACCCCCCCGCCCAAAAAAATAAAAATCCCTCCGCGGAGCCGTGAGAACCCGCCTTTGCCTGGCGCAGGTTGAGTTTCGACTCCTCTCCGCTGGTGCTGTCAGGGGACAAAAATACCTTGTCCCTTTGAAATGGGGATGGGGAAACCCAGGGCAAACTTGCGGGTCATTGGGCGATGGCATCGGGGTGGGTGGGGGGCTATGAAGTGTACTAAACGCAGCTGAGGCTCTCTGACTTCCTGTTCCCTTCCTTACACAAGAGTAACGAAGGCTTGCCAATGAATTTACATACTGGGAATTAGCTTGGAAGGAAGAAGGAAATGCCAGTTCACCTCTCCATCCCATAAGAATGACACCCTCTAGAATCATAGTGAATACATTTTATTTTTGGCGGTGATGCTTTAGCCCCCTCTCCCGCCCTGCAGATCTCCAGAGAACTGTGTTAAAATTCCTACTTGGGGGGGAAAGAGTGGTGCGGTTTGAAGTGGTGTCAATTGCAGGCTAACTAATTTAGTTTGCAGTAAGCTGCAGTCATTTGTTGCAAGCCTGGAGTGAGAGAGAGTTGTCTTTTCTAATCTAAGCACAGATAATTTACTTGCTTAATTTATAAGAGGTCAACTGCCCCGGGGTTCATACCTGCCTAGCAGTTGTGCCTCCTGATCCAGTAGCTCAACTGCTCCCTTCCAGATGTGCTGAGGATGGTGCTGCTGGTTCTGCAGCATGGGAAAGGAACTCTGCATGTGCTCAGATGTGTGCTATGCTTATTGCTTCATGTGTTCCGTGACTGAGCCCCCAGCACTGAAAATAGTTTCTCTATTTGAGCTATGCTCTTCATTGAGCACTGATTCACATACATTAGTCAATGTAAAATGGGCTGCTACTTCTTTTTTTAAAAGTGAAATCTGTGTCAGACTTAAACTATAGCATGATTGTCATTAAATAGGCGATGTGTTGAATTTCAATTGTTTCTTTAAAAGGTAATCATGTACATTCAAGCGCTCTATTCAGTATAATGGGTAAGAACTTGTAGACACTCCTAGAAGTACTGTCTTGTAAAGCTGCCATATATTGTTCAGTATCATCTTATCCATTTAATAGGCCACACTCCGTGTGTGTGTGTGTGTGTGTGTGTGTGTGTTTTATTATGCATTCTTAGTTCAGTTTGTGATTAAACTAAAATGAATGAATTTGACAGTGCCTTTTGCTTATGGTTAAACTGTGGATTCTTTTGGTGGTCTGACTTTTTGACCTGGCCATTCCCTTAAAATCTGTTTTACAAAGCCCATTGTATGGGGAAGGGATGGAATGTACCGTAATTGAACATCAGCAAAACTTGTGTTTGTTGTAATGGCATATTTTACAGAGAAATCTGCAAAGCATCTGTTAAAAGCAATGGCACAAAACCTGTCTAAAATGAGCAATGTCAGTTCAAGTTTGTTTGTGCAGCTTTGCAATATCCAGTATTTATGCGGACACCTGAGAGAAGAGACTCTGAAAGTTCTTCCCTAGTGTTACAAAATCAGCCTTTATCTTGGAGCCAAATATGACAGCCAGTTCCTTGGTGTGACAGCAAAACCCATCCTGTCACCTTAAGAAGAAAAACATATTTAACATGATCCATCTGATATGTCACCTTTGGTTGTGGCCATTTCTAATTCTTGAAAGGGAACCATGAAAGATGAACATAAATAACTGAACATGTCAGACAGTGTAATTCTTCCTAATTTCAAGAGGCTAGCTGCTAAATTATGAGCACCATGCGTAACTACCTTCCTGAGAGTAAATTCATTTGCTCCAGTGGACTTTATTGCTTGGTAAATGTGGTTAGGATCAAGTTAGAGTCTATTGTATGGTGCTAAACCTCCTTTCAGTTTGTGTCTGTTTAGATAGATAGCTCCCAGCTGTTTACAGCTGTACTTCACCAAGAGGCAAAATTACAAATAGTTTCCCCAAAGGACATTTTCAGGTTGCTCTTGATGCATTAAATATGCCACCATTACCTATTCATTGTAGACAATCCAGAATCTCCTTTCAATGTTTGCAGAGACAACACATTTCCCCATTGGTGGATTTGATGTGCTTTATAGCTGGGGAAATGCACTTCTTCCTCCACCTTGCAAATGCATTGCTTGTGGCATCTGTTAGCTGTGGTCTATGTTGCCATAAACGATAGCTGCACACAACTTTCCCCTTCATGTGCCTGTATCGTTTTGTGAACTCTAATTTTTCAGTCTTAAAAATGACCCCAAAGAGTATGAACTGGTATGCTACTAAAGAACGTGTGAAGACCCCTATTGGACCAGAACAAAGGACCATCTAGCCCAGCATACTGTGCTCAGTGACCAACCAGATGCCTATGGGAAGACCCAAAGCAGGACATGAGCACACTGGCATCCCCTGCACTTTATTTCCAGTGGTTGGTATTCAGTGGCATACTTCGGTGTTGGAATGCTCATCCAGTGGTGCTTTGAAAGCGTAAACTGCTGTATTTTTCTAACTGCCCCCGTTGTTTCTATTTTAACTGTAAGCCACCTTAAGTCAATTTCAGGAGGAAAGGCTGGATATAAATAAATAACATAATAATCGTTTATGTTACTGTTCTTGGCTTGGATTTTTCATTGTTCGTTTATGGCTGTCGCTCCCTTGCTTTGCATAGCCAGTGCTGAAGTCCTTATGGGGTGTGTGTGTGTGTGTTTAAAGTTCCAGACAGCATGACAATTTCCCCCTTTCTTTGCAACAAGGGTGAGTGGTCCCCATTCCAATCCATCATGTGGGAATGAAGTGCTGTGCAAGTTCTGCTAGATAGGGGTTAGTGTTAACGACAGCAAAAATAAAAATGTGATAATCACCTAGTTATACCACTACTGGTATGCCAGCTTTACTGTTATTTTACAGCAGGGATGGGAAATTGGAACTGACCAGAGGACTGGATTCACAGCTGGCCAACCCTCTGTGAGCTACATTGATCAGTGGGTGGGGCTTCCCAACTGTCAATCACCTGGTGTCATGTGGCTGCAGTTCCCAACCTCTGCGGCTACGAAGGAAGATTCTTTACAGTAAGCCCAATAAACAAGTACACAATTCTCCTCTGTTTCCCAGCTTTCAACAGTCAGAGGTTTAGCAATACCTTTAGCACCATTATTAACCTTGTGCTCCAGGTGCTTTATCCTAGTTCATAATTTTTTGGAAAGTGAAGGAGGTTATTATTTCACATATATTGGCCATGCTGAGATGTGAGTTTCTGGAAGCCCTGCTCACATTTTTCTGTCAAGAAGGGAGACAAATCTTGTGACAGTGGGGGCATCCTGGAACTTTATCACCAAGAAAGGTGTTGTGGCAATGACATGTATGTTGCTACCTTCCTGTGGCTGCAGTGATGGGACCACTCTATGTGGGATTTTTTTAAAAAAATGGGCCAGGGCTGTGTCAATCCAGGAATGTTGGGGTTCTTGTGACCTAGAAGACCATGCACGGGAAAGTTGCTAAACTCAAAACTCTGAATGATACCTGCAAAAGTCTTCCATTCATGTCTGAGGCATGATCTAGACCAGCGGATGGAAGGAACCTGTGACCCTATAGATGTTGCTGAACTACAGCTTCTTTCATCCCTGATGATTGGTCATGCTAGCTGGGGCTGATGGGAGCTGGAGTTCAGTGATGGAGTTCAGAGGGCCATAAAGTTCCAATCCTTAACCTAGACAAACAGTTAATCGTGTGATAAAACTGGACCAGGGATTTTTTTTAAAAAAAAGATATTTATTGAGATTTTACAAAAACATAAGTTTACAAAATAGAAAAAAAATCATATAGAAAGAAAAAGATTAAAAAAGAACATACAAAAATACATAAAAAATAAAAATACAAAATAAAAATACAAATCATAACAGATTTAACCGTTTCACCCTGCGTATTCCATTTTAACAGCAAGTTATACATTCTTGAAAGTATCTTAGTTTTGGGATCTAACAGTTCTATTTCCAATTTTGATTTTTCCACCTGGAAGCCAATTTTTTTGTCCAAATTATAGGCCTCTCTTATTTGATAATAATGAAGCCAGCCTCACACTTTATCTTTTAATTTCTCAAAAACTCTGCAATTTCAATTTGTCTCCTTCTTGTTCCAATATTTCCCAATATTTCGGCCATTTGGCCTCCATATTGAGCTTTTTCTGAGCCTTCGCTTCCATTGGTGACAACCACCTTGGGGTTTTATTTTCCAGTAAATCTTTGTATCTTATCCAGACATTGAACAATGCTTTCCTGACAATATGGTTTTTAAATGCTTTATGTGCTTTAACCTTGTCGTACCACAAATATGCATGCCATCCAAAAACGTTGTTAAAACCTTCTAGGTCCAAAATGTCTGTGTTCTCAAGAAGCAGCCAATCTTTCAACCAGCAGAATGCTGCTGATTCATAGTAAAGTTTAAGGTCCGGCAGGGCAAATCCACCTCTTTCCTTTGCGTCAGTTAATATTTTAAATTTTATTCTAGGCTTCTTGCCCTGCCAGACAAATCTAGAAATGTCTCTCTGCCACTTCTTGAAACAGTCCATCTTATCCAAAATTTGCAATGATTGAAACAGAAATAACATTTTTGGCAATACATTCATCTTTATAGCTGCAATTCGACCCAACAAGGAAAGCTTCAAATTTGACCATATTTCCATTTTTCACTTCTATCCAACATTTCTCATAGTTATCTTTAAATAAATTTAAATTCTTAGCAGTCATATTAACCCCCAAATATTTTATTTTCTTAACTAATGTTAAACCTGTCTCCTTCTGAAACCTCTCTTTCTCAATTGGTGTAAAATTTTTCTCAAGCACTTTAGTTTTTGACTTGTTCAGCTTAAATCCTGCCACATGACCAAATTCTTGAATCAATTCTAATACTCTTTTCGTACTAGATTCTGGCTCCTGTAACGTCAAAACTAGGTCATCTGCAAAAGCTTTCAATTTGTATTGTTTGGCTCCAACCTGAATACCTTTAATCAGACGGTCCCTTCTAATCATATTCAGCAAAACCTCCAGAACCGAAATAAAAAGCAATGGGGAAATTGGGCATCCTTGTCGTGACCCTTTCTCTATCTTAAATTCCTCTGTCATCACATTATCGACTATTAACTTAGCCTTTTGTTCTGAGTAAATTGCACTTATACCATCTTCAAACCCTTGGCCCACCCCCATTCCCTGAAGATTTTTCTTCATAAAATTCCAAGAAATATTATCAAAAGCTTTTCCGCATCTATAAAAATTAAAACTACTTTGGTATTGATGTTCACTTGCAGCTTCTCCAAAATGTTAATTATATTCCTCGTATTGTCAGACAGATGTCTACCTGGGAGAAAGCCGGCTTGATCTTTAGGTATCTCTTCAACTAATACCTTTTTTAATCTATTAGCCAAGATATCAGCAAAAATTTTGTAATCCACATTAAGCAGGGATATGGGGCGGTAGTTCTTGAGTTGTGTCTTTTCAGACTCAGTTTTTGGTATAAGTGTAATGTAAGCTTCCTTCCACGACTCTGGTGCCTTTTTCCCCTCCAAAATTTCATTACAGACCTCCTTTAGTGGCTGAATTAACCAGTCATTCAAAGATCTATAGTATTTGGAGGTTAGACCATCCGGCCCTGGAGATTTACCCAACTGCATGTTCTGAATGGTACCTTCTACCTCCTGTTCTGTAATTTTGTGATTCAACATTATCTTATTTTCTTGAGAGATTTTTTGTAATCCATTTGTTCTTAAAAATTGGTCTAAATCAGTCTCTTTCTGTGGCCCTTGTGTATATAGTTGTTTAAAATATCTCTGGAAGCACTTTCTAATCTCCAATGGATTCTGTATGTTCTTTGCTTCCACATCCAGATTTGTGATAGTGTTTAATTTTTGTCTTTTTTTCATTTGCCAAGCTAGCAGTTTCCCGCATTTATTAGCCGATTCAAATGTCTTTTGTCTCATTTGCTTAATTTTCCATTCTACTTCCTGATTTATCATTTTCATATATTGTACTTGATATAGCTTTATTTCTCTCAGAATCTCTTGCGACTTTGGTTTCGCTCTTAATTTCTTCTCTCCTTCTTTTATTTTTTCCAAGATTTTATCTTTCTTCTCATTTTGGATTCTCTTCTTTATTGCGTTCTGTTGAATCAGAAACCCTCTCATGACCGCTTTGCTTGCGTCCCAGATTACTCTTTTTTCAACCGTGGTATTCAAATTTATCTCAAAATAGTCTCTCAAGATTTTTTGGGCCTTCTGGACCAGGGATTTTCTCTTGGGTGCACTTCTTGAAGTTCCCCTTCAATTTGTGGTGTAGCTACTTAGGTTAGTAGCAAAAGGAACCATGTTCAAAATGGTAACCATAAATCCCACTGCACATGTAGAAGCTCACCACATGGTCCCTCAAATCTTAACAGGGTATTTTTAAAAATAAAATCACAAGTGGTGATTTTGTAGAATGTGCCCTTCATTACTACTAATTTCCCCTATCTAACAGTGGTGCAGTTCAGAGCATTGAAACAACATGGCAGATCACATGGGGTATAACAGATGTGAGGTTTGTGATTTGTTGTAAGCCAGTTATAATGAAAATCTTCCACTTTTGATGTCGCTGTGAGTTTTGCACTTAAAAAAAAAAAGAGTCAGGATTTCATATTCACACACAATATAAAATGAATGTTCTTAAAGAATGAGGCAGACCATCCTACAGAGACACAAGTTTCTTCTTGTTTACCTCCACCCATTTCTTTCATATCTCATAAATGGGTTAGAATACAAACTGCAGTTCTCCCTCTCTCTGCTGCCATATTCTAATAACATGATTGTTGGTTTGACTGTTCACGTTTATTATGGTATTTAAAAGATATTGGAACCCACTGGAAAAACAGGCCCTGTTTATGCTTGCTTGACACTCTCTCTCTCTCTCTCTCTCTCTCTCTCTCTCTCTCCCCCCCCCCCCCCTCTGTTTCTTCCCTTTTGCTGCTCTCCCTGCCCTTATGTCTGGCATGAGAATATACTTGACTCATTTGAGTTTTGTCTTGGTTATATTTGTGAAAGGATCAAAACCCATTAATTTCTTGCCTTTGGGGAAATTTGCTGTGACAGTGTTGGAGAACTTTGTAGCTATTGAGCTTTTCAATAGACTGGAATTTAGTCTGTGAATTAAGTTGAGTGTGACTGGCATATGCTGTACTAATATGCCAGGATGGGGAAACTTAGTGGGTTTCTGATACAGAAAGGGGGCTGAAAACTTATTTTTCTTATAGTAACAGAACAGAAAAGCAAACATGACTAGTTGGCTAATTAGTGTGCTTTTATTTTAGTGTTGTTTCTCACCTTTGTTTTCTATGCTAGTTAGAGCTCATTGGACAACAAGTATAGTTGAATATATTACCTTTTGTATTGTTGATCAATCCATATCAATACATTTCTGTAATGATGTGTGACAAAACAGTTCTATCTTGCTTTATCAACTCTTGCAGCTTTAGTTTTGCTTGTCTTTGTAAATCTTAAAAACCTGGTGCTACATGTTTGCAGATGATTCATGGTTTAAAAGGAGCTGAGCAGGGCGAAACTAGCCACAACATTGCTCAACAAACTGTAAATGATACACAATTCACCTTAAGACTACCGGTGTGTTTGGGTGATGATATGAGCATGTTCTCTCTAGCTATCTAGTTTTGAGTTGAACATTATTCACTGGTGCTTGGCATCATAAATTGTACGTCAGTATGTTTAGAGATTAACATGTCAGTAATATGTTTCTCAGGGGTCAGCTGCAGCCATACATTTTTTAAGAATTGTGTGTGCACAGAACCTTACTAGATGGCATCATCTGTCTTCAAACTGCAAACCTGACAGTTCAGGAGTGCTTAGCTGAGCTATTTACTCTTTGATAGCTTTTCTTTTTACTGTCTTACAGATTAGAACAACCATTTCAACTTCTGTTGCAAAACAAAGTTGTCTGCTATTGCAAACATTTCTTACGAAAACATATTAAGTCTGTGAGCATGTTAACTGTACAGAGTGCTCATTTGTAGACCAGCAAGTCTGCACATGGGTTAGGGAGAAAATGCTTTGAAACTTGCAATTTAAGTGATCTCTCTTTTCCTTAGCTGCTGGTGCCTGCTTTTACTGGCACAATCTCCAAACCCTTGTTCACATTAATTCCCTTTGGTCATCATAATCCTGTGTTTTTAAAAAGGTTGAAATGCTTTAAGTGACCTAAGTTATAGAAGCAGAATGTATACAAGATACTCAGATTTCATAAAAAAATACTATTATTATTAGAAAGTAGGTTTTTCATAACTTGTGGAGATTTTATAACTATATAGGTAAGCCTTCTTAGCAGTTAATGTCTATGCAACATTCTTTCTGTGTTTGTGTAACATTTTAAAACGGTTCTAGATTCAGGTAGGTAGCTGTGTTGGTCTGATGCAGTAGAAATATATATACTCTTTGAAGTGTGTGTGTGTGTGTATATATATATATATATATATATACACACACACTCTTTGATATATATATATATATATATATATATATATATATATGTGTGTGTGTGTGTGTGTGTATATGTATGTGTATATATATATATATAAATAAATTGTCCAGTAGCACCTTAGAGACCAAGTAAGTTTGTTCTTGGTATGAGCTTTCGTGTGCATGCACACTTACGGTGTTTCTTGTCATTTAGTGGGTTGAGGCAGGGAGACCCAGCCGTAAAGTTTCCTAGTACAGTACTGTATTCATAACAAACCATGAAACAATCGTAAGTCATAATAAGCTGCTCCTGAGCAAGCATCATAAAAAATCAAAGCAGTTTACAACAACTGGGTATGAGTTATAAAAGCCACATAAAAAATGTAAAACGTATCACCAGCTATTATAGAAACTTTGTAGCCTAATTGTCTGCATAAGACTGGCAGCAAAGGGAAGTTTTCAGCAAACGTTTAAAGGTCAATATAGAAGACAACTGCTGAGTCACTATTGGGAGACCATTCCGCAGGACTGCGCCAATGACACTAAAGGCTCTATTTCTTGTCAGTGTCAAATGAACCTTACTAACTCAGGGTTAAATGGAGATCATTCACTGTGGTGTGGCTCATAGAGTGTTGAATCAGGAAGCCTGATATAAAGCTCCCTCAAGGACCCTGGGACTTTTTTGCAGGCTGATCTATTTCATATGGTGATTTTGTATGTGTGTGTAGATATAGGGATTGCATTCAGTGCTGAACCAGTGGGGTTACGCTGGACCAGTGGAACTTCCATTCCCTCTTTTCTACTGTGCGCCGCCAAAATCTACTCCAAAGGGTGAAGTTTCCAGAGCTGATTGTGAGGGTGAATGAGAGACTGGAAGGGACAGGATATGGAGAGGATGTCCCATTGCAGGCACAGAAGTCACTTGAACCAGCAGAGTTGCAGCATTGGATCCCTAGATATAGATCAGTGATGGCCAGACTTGGCCCTCCAGCTGTTCTGAGACTACAATTCCCATAATCCCTGACCACTGGTCCTGTTAGCTAGAGATGATGGGAGTTGTAGTCCCAAAACAGCTGGAGGGCCAAGTTTGGCCATCACTGATATAGATGATGGACAGAAGAGAATACCATATACACAGCTGTGAAATATCCCAGATGGCCCAGCTTGTATTTAGCCATTTAATGGAGAACTCTCCAAATAGAGAAGTCTCCAAAGAGGGTCAAGGGAAAGCCACTTTGGTATCCACTTATGGACAAGTGATGTGATGGAAATTTTTGGGAGGCTGCTAAGTTTAAGTGTTATCATGGTGCCTGATGTAAAAACCTCAGCTCAGCCTGGCTTTCCTTGCATAGCTGAGTTCCTGGCTGAATAGGGGTGGGAGAGAGAAAAGGGGTTAAGATATGGGACTGGAGCAAAAAAAGATACGTGTGGGTCAGTGCTCTGTTTATCTGCCTGCCTGCTTTAATATTACGGTAAGTTGTTGGGACTTTTAGCAGAGGTGGGGAAGGAATGGATTGTATTTTTATGGACTATTGATTTTTGATCCATCCTTACTCTTGACTTTTTGATCCATCCTATTTTATTCCTATACAAGAAAATCTATTTTTATAATAAAAGGCTAAAATAAGGAGAACAGCTCCTGTTCTTAACTGTCTTGGCAGTGCTCTTTATTTATAAACTCAGCCTGCTTGAAGTAATGACTAATTAGCCCTGGGAATTTGGAAGCTAGTAATGCTACTGGCTTCCCACCTTCCATGGGAAAGCTATCATTCGGGTAAGAAGCCTCAGCCTCTGACACAGCCCTTGGAGCAAGGCAGCACAATACAATTTATAGTGGTGATATAGGCAGTTTTCAATATATGTCACTGTGCCCATTTTCCAGGTATTTTGTCTCTATTGTTTCTCAGTCAGAGCAATGCTGGTGCTGGCGCCTTTCTACATTACCAGCTTTTCAGGCTCTGTGGGCAGAAACACACCTTCTAAGTTGAGATACCCAGAATATGTAGCTCCCTCCCCCGAGATGTATGCTGGGACCTCCTCTTTCATCTCTTCCGCTCTGTTTAAGTAAATTGTGGATATACGATTCTTAATTTTATTTATGAATTGCTTTCTGCAAAGCATATCAAAGCCATTTCACAATAAAACAATCACATAAATAAAAACAGCTAAAGCAATTACACGTTTTAAAACAATTTAGAATTCAGTACAGTTACTGACTGTGATAAGAAAATTATCCACTTAGAAGGTTTGTTGAAAGAAGAAAATATTTGACAGGCACCGTAAGGACAACAAAGGCAGTGCCTGTCTGATGTAAAGGGAGAGAGCTCCAAAGAGCAGCTGCCACCAGACCAAAGGCCTGATTCCTACATTCTGCAGCATGGACTTCTTGTTAAGATGATATGGTTTTAGGGCTCCCTCTCCTGCAGAGTGCAGTGGTCAGTTGGGTACATAAAGGATGAAACTCTCTTTTAGGTGTCCTGGTCTCAAGCTGTAAAGGCCTTTGTACACCAGCACCTTGAAGTTAGCTCAGTGGCTACTTGTCAGGGCCATGTAATTCTTATAGCAGCGGCATAACATTTTGACAGTATTCTGCTCTTTGAGCTCTGATTTGTTGTTGGCTCCAAATTAACTGCTTTGTTTGCTGCTGGTTTGATTGTTCTTGTTGTATGATTTCATTATTGGTGTTAGGCACCTTGAGTACTGCCTAGGAACATGAAGAGCACTTAAAGATGGTGATAAAAATGGCTACCAAGGTGGAGTGAAAAGTATGTGGGTAGAAAGAACTTAAGATGGAGGTCACCCATTCTACCTGTCCCTTCCATGACCATCTGGGCCCAAAAGAAAAAAGAAAGTCACATGAGTCCTCTGGAATCAGTTTGATGAGATAGAAGATAATCTTGCTGCAGGTTGGCTACCTTTTGGCTAACCAATTTCCTCAGATTACTGCCAAGGTAGCTAGCTTTTGTGCAGGAAGAAAGAAAGAAAGATAGAAGAGTACTTGAAAATTGAGAGGGGAATCTGCAATTCTTGTTCAAAAAGAAAGGGATATTTGGATGAAAGCCATTGTTTTTAGCATAGATCAATGTATATACCAATTTATAAGTTTAAAGGACAATATTGAAGATTGGTAGAGAAGAAAATATGACAAATATTAAACCTGGGATTTTGCTCTTCCATTTTTATTTTATTTTTATTTTTTGCAGTATAGAAGTTGTTTAGTATACATTTCGGCAGGTGTGCTTCTACAGCATTAACCTTTGCAAAATAAGCTTTCTTCTAACTTCCATGAAATTATTTTCTTAGCTATAGCAGGAACAGTTTTGAAGACTTGCAAGAATAGCTATTGTTCTCCCCATTGCTCTTTAAAATGTATACTTATTGCAGCTGCTCTCAGCTTTGTCTTCATGGAGTGATGCTGAAAGTGCTTCAGTACTTTGATAGACTTTTGTATGACAGCAGGTGAAAACAGAATAGTCTCAGTCAGTTCTTTTTCTGAGGCTTTGAGAAAGAACTTTGTGCAGCAGCGAGAGAGCCTTTGTTCTACACACCCAGGAAGACAGTGCTGTCCTTTGTATTTCCAAGATTAACTTTCCAGCCATAACACAATCTTTCATAAATTATATTCTGTGAAAATAAGTGAAGTAGGTTTTGTTGATACAAGCAAATGAGTGAGCTTTTGAAATGCTGACTAACGCTGACTACATAGAGAAATGTTACTTAAGTCTGCTTGTAATGTCTCTTCACAGAATTAATGCACAGATTCCTAATTTAGATTTTACAGATCACTCATTCTTTCTTGGTATATATGACTGCAATGTTCAAACCTCTCTGACAATAATGAGACGTGATCTAGGACAGGAGAAGTCCTGGTCCAGGGTGTGCTCTGAACCAAAGGAAATAAGTCACATTCATATATTGTAGGGACACATTTGAGTCCAGATTAAAATCATATCAATTAATAATCCCAAATAACAAGCCCCAGTTGAGCAGTTGCAACTCATTAGTCAAATATCAAGGTGAAAGAGAGCCTTGTATACATTAATGAACTTGCAGGACCTGAGGCATCAACTCCCACAAGGGTTGTTCATGTACAGTATTTTTTAAAAAGAATACCTATATGGTCATCACAGGATAGATAGCCTTATAAAAACTATTAAGTTGTACATAGTGTATATTGTCAATGGACAACATGGAATCTGTGCCTTGTGCACCCAAATGTCACTTTTAACTTCGTTGACATAGTATATTTATAATCCATAGGCCTGGCATAGTATATTTATAATCCATAGGCTCTCAACTGGTGCATGAAGTAGTATGCAATGTGGGAAGTCTATTCTTTCCTTGACATGTAAGGAAACAAAAATAATTGGGACTGAAATGGAGGATAGCATTTTTTTTGAGGAAATTTAGAGAATGCTGACAAATGCAAGAGCACATGAATATGAATTGGAACTGGAAGGCGAAGGTGACAAGGATACAAAAAAACTCACAGTTGGATATGCCACAGGAAGAAAATGGTGAAAGGCAATGTACTTTTACTACAAGACCTAATAGAAGAAAACAGGAGTTATATAGCTATTAATTCCATGGTGGCAACCGCAGTTAAGAAAATTACTTGGCAAATCTACCTTTTAAATCTTATTATTGTCTTCTTTGCCTTCATGTTTATTAGAGAATGTTTTACAGTAGTTCTCTAAGACTACAATCTCAGGCAAGTTTATCCCGAAGAAAACTGCATCAAGAGAGATGAGCCTTTCTTTCTAGTCCCATTACGTAGGCTTCTATCACTCTCTTTCTCTCTTACTGTATTTATACAGTCCTTTTCAACTGCTTCCATTCTCTGCACTGTTTGAACCTTCTACATTGCTGTTTGCATTCTCTTCCCATTTGACAATACACCTTCAAAAGTTTTTGTTACTTTAATTTTGGAAACATTTATAGTTCTACCCCAGCACACACACTCTTTTGTGTGTATTGTACTATAATTGCTTTTTTATAACTGTACTTAAATCCAGGACTGTTTTCCTTCTTCCTTGCTCACTGCTTTTGCTTTAGATTTAGCACTTAGCATGCTAAAAAAAAAAACCCAAACCCTTCTTTTCCTCATTGAATTTGTCATAAAGAAGCATATTTATTTAGAAAGAAAATACCACTGCATTTAATGGTGCATATTCCCTACAGTCTGCTTAGAAAGTTAAGCCCACAATCCTCAATTGTCAGTGTTCCCCTTTCTTCAGTGATAGAAACTCCCCCCCCCTGAAATTTTTTTGTTGTCAAGGTATCATTTTTGTGTGTATGAATGTTGTGGGGAATGAGAGTGAAGGTTGAACAGAGTGAAGGGGTTTACTTCTTCAACCCCTTCCCTATTATTGAATCCAGATAAGTTTTCCTGTTCACTCCAGAGCTTTTTTAAAAAGCAAATTTGTACTAAAACCTCCAAGTCCCCTTCTCTATCACCAGTCTTCAGTCCCACACTCTTTGTTGGTTCATTTTGTTGCTAGCTCATTCATGCATGGAACACCCATTTTACTAATTTGGGGTGGGGGCAATAATTAATGCATGCTTTCTGAACAAGTCCTTCAAACACCACAGATCATTTACACACAAGTTACTTTATTTATTTGCTTATTAAATTTGTATGCCGCCCTTCATCCGAAGATCACAGGGCAGTTCACAACATAAAAATACAAAATGAGAAGACACAATACATAATAAAACAAAAACAAAGCAATACCCCCATACATTTAAAAGGCCATAGACTGTTAATCAGCCAAAGGGCTGGTTATAGACAAACGTTTTCACCTGGTGCCTCAAGTTATACAATGAAGGTGCCAGGCAAGACTCCCTGGGTGCATAAATGCCAATCTGCACCTTGAGTGCCTGTTATAATAACCATATGTTATTAGTCAATGTTACCAATAAGCTTGGATTAATCGGAACTCTTCATGTGCCCCAAGACTCTGTATGTAATTTAGCTATGCTTGGAGCAGTGAGTGCAAGGATAGTGTAATTGTGGTCAAATCAGAGACAGCAGGTATAGTCTAAGCCAAGTCTGATCCTGACAGGATGATGGTAAGCCACAGGCATGAGCAGGTCTTCATAAACCTAATTAACCCCCCAGAACATGGTGCCATATCCAATGCAAGGAATTCCCAAGTCCAGTAATTAATAATCTCTAGTAAATGATGGCTTCCTTCCAGCAAGCATACACCTAGCTAATTAAAGTAAGTACCCTGGCTAGCTTCTTCTGAAGAATCAAAGCTCAGTCCTTACCAGGATCACAGGGATACTTGCTAAACACAACCTGATTTGTTACAATGTCCATGTAACTCCTCCACAACTCTTTGGCAGGAAACAAAATTGCTATAACTCATAACCATACAGGGTAGCTCATTAATCATGTCTCTGTTATTTAATGTTGCACATGCCCAGCTTAGACACTAATGAGATCAGTTTGCAAATTTAGATTTCTGCCTGTAGATAAACCATATCCTATAACTAGACACCCTGAGTTTTTTCAGCTTTTAGGACACATCCCTAGGTTGCTTTATATTTCTCCTTTTGAGATGCTCTGACACTGTTAATTGTGGCAGGAACATTCCTCTTTTTTCTCCAGCTTTAGTTAGCATTATCACCCTCTCCCTTGCCTTTTAGTCCACGTTTGTTGTTTCCCCCAGGACTAATCAGTTTATGGTATAGAGGGCTCCAGCCAGTGTCTTTCTACAAGGAAGTTGCCCCGTTTCCCCCCTAACTATTTAGGACTCCAGAGGCAAATATAAAATTTGGCCCCCAAGTTGGCTTTTCAGCTGCCCCTTCCAGGACTTTGGCAAGGAGAAGGATTATCTTAACTTTAGAGTCTCATACAACACATCCTGCTGACATTTTCAAGTCCAGCTGTAGCCATCAATGAATTGTGTACAGTAAAAACATAAAAACCTGAGTCTAACCTCTTCCTTCTTCTCCCATCTTCTCAATAGACAAGTAACCATTGTGTTCCATCCATCTCACTTCTGTCTGTGTTTGTGATTTCACAAGTCTTGCTCTAGTGAGAACCAAAGCTGAACTATTTGCATGTGAACTTTTAGCCTTCCTTGTTTATTTAATCTCCTGTTACAGAAATGCATGTCAGGCACATCTCTGCTTACAAACTGCTTAACTGTATGGTCTGGGCAGTGTGGGGTGGGTGTCCTTTACAATGTGTAACAAATAATCTTTTTATTCTTTCATATTTTTCTACTTGCACTTCAAGTCACAAAGCTGTCTTTATTTCCTGTCAGTCATTTGGTGTAAATATATATTACACTAATAACAAATTCTGTAGTTCTTGTTAATTCCCTTTGCTTATTCCCCATAGCATGTAAAATAACCTTGGCATTTATTGATCACAGTCGAACTCTCCAAGTTTGACCAATATGATACTGGTATATTTTGAAGTAATCTTAGGCTGTGCAGTAATGTCAACTACAGGAGAGGCCCCCAAATTAGTACTTCGATGTGTAAGACATGAGTCCACAGAGAGAGAGAGAGTAGGAGAGAGAGCACTCTGGTAACATCAGGGATTTTCCAGTTAATTGTTTCAACAGGGAGAAAAGCTTTTGGTGATCTGTGTAGTGTACATTTGTATGCACACATGAGATTATTTTATGTTTCAAGCAAAGAAAGGTAGGAAACGGTGTTTTGCTGCTCAGATCAGAAAGAGTAGCCTTTCATTTCTGAAGATCGTGGATATCTCAGTCAGTTCCTTTGTAAGGAAGAGAAAATAATTTAAATAAGAGGACCAGATGCACACCCTTCCAGAATATGTGAAACTAGAGAGATTTTGACAGCTGTTTTTTCTCCCTCATCTGTATTATTTTTTTGGTCATTGTATACCCTTTTTAAAAAGTGATAATAACCATATTTGAAGCCCAAGTGTTATTGTTCCAGTTCATTTCTCAGAGACTGTGAAATCTCTTCATGAATAAGCTGGAGCAGAGCTTCCGATTCTTCACTTCAATATCATTTTGTTTAAATGTCTGGGAACTGGTGCATAGTCCTTTGGGGAGAACAAAGAGTGTTAGTGTATTTGCTCTTTACAGCAGACAAATCTCTTTGGAACGTTGAAACGTGAAGAATTGGGGAGAAATGACTGTAAGGTTGACAGCAATGGCAATCAAGTCTGAACTGAAGCACCGCTAACGGTATAGAACAAAGCAACTTCCAGTCTTTGATCTTTAGCCTTATTTTTCCAAACTAGAAAAAATATCTTCCCAAAATCTTATGAATGCATCTTGACAATGCTGCATTTGATAAAAGAAAATGCAGTAGTTTTCATCTGTTTCTTAAACAGAGGTGTTTGGTTGTGCATAAAAATAGTAATCATGATAGTGTTGCATCTGTATCTTTGGCAGGAGTCAATGGTTTGTCGGTTGGCCTTGTTGGCAAAGCCAAAATTTGTGGTTGTTAGTGCCCCTCCCCATATTTCTTGGGAAAGGCTGGAGAGGGCAAATCATGCATGGCTGGTCACTGCTTCGCAAAGGTGAATAGAGCACTTTTGTACAGCAACACCCAATGCCTGTGGTCTTTCCTTAGAGAAAAGTGGGTAAAGGGGGAGCCTGAGGAAAAGGCTTTGTAGAGGTAAGCATGCATTATTGGCACTGCTGGCCAAAGGCGGACTGGGTAGCACCCTTAGCATCTTCCCCACCTGCCACTCCAACTTTTTATTGGAGGGAGGGTTATTGATTTGTCTCTATGTGGTTAAGTAATGATGCCTTCACCATATACCTGCTTAGCAACCTCCCTAGCCTTCCTCTCAACCTGGGAGTTGGCAGGGATTGCTACACAGCAGCTCAGATGATTCCACCCATCTTTGCATCTCTAGTGTTTAGGGGAAGGACAGTTAATCCCATTTAGAGGGTAGTGGCTTATTTGCCCATGACAGAGTTATTTGTTGAATCCTGGTCCCTTGATTACTATAGGGAAAGCGCAATATTTAAGCTTCTACAAAGCTACTGGTTTTCAGCAAGATGCAGGTAAATATGAAGTGAAACTAAACTTCATCCTTTTCCAATTTTTAAAGTTGAACTGCCTTGGTATCCCTGTCCCCCTCACTATATACCTGGATGGTGATATATAAGTAATAATAAATCATTTCAACAGATGTTTGACCTACTTGTTCAAGAGTAGCAGCATGTGTTTCTGCTTGGACATTATGCAAGTGATAGGCATTTGCTTATGTTGTATCACAGTACTGTACCTCAGAAATTACTAATTAAAAGGCATGTGTGATTATAAGAGTCAACTGCATAATTTCAGTTGCCACTAGCAGACAGTATGAGGCTTACAAAATTGTCAAGGTTGCAGAGGATAGGATCAGTTGCCTATGCTTTGCAGAACATCATGGCAAATGTAACTTATATGATCCTATGCCCTTGCCCAGATGTATGTGCCAGGCACACATATAAAGCTTTAAAGGTAAGATCAAAGCTAACTTACTTGAAGCTCCATTAATTCTGTATTTTTAGAACGTAGTCATTTACCCAATAATTTTGTCAGCCGTTCTGATGCACTGTGCACGCCGGTGCAATCCTGTATAATCAAAACCTATTGAAAAAGGCTGCAAAGACCCTGTTCTCCCCCTGCCCCACCCTTTTAGTGACATTTCAGTGACATCTTTGTGATGTTTCTAGGTCCCTTCCAAGTTCGGCACAATTCACGTATACATGGTCACACACCTATTGAATGGGGACTGCCTGTGTCGAGAAATACATCTCCAAGGCCCAATTCTGGGTGATGAAGTAGAAATTCCAAAGTACCTGAATGTCATCTTAGTGATGCCACTGCCTACACAATCAAATTACTGAAGTAATCTAATAATTTGAATCATTGCTTGTGATATTCATGTCTGTTTAGCACATCTGTAGTAGATATAATGTAATAATATGTCATTGGTAGCAGAAAGAAATTTCAAAGCTTTATACCCTAGCCTTGGGGAAAATAGAGGGAAAAATATTAGGAGTCTCCTGCATTCGGAAACTTTTCTAGATAAGCCAATCATTCTAAATCTCATCAAAATATTAATAAAATCCAATTTTGATGTGTATGTAGAAAATGAGATTGTACCTTTCTTATACTTGCATGGTGCTGCACTTAGAAAATTGTCCTTCGATCCCATAGGGAATTGTTCTACTTTGCTCCTATAATGAAGCAGTTCCTTTAATCAAGTGAAAGCCAATGGGGATACAAAAACATCTAGCATGGTTTTATTTTGCCCGGTGGGGTAAATTTTGGATTAACTCTGTCATGTACAACCAAGAAATGCAGTAAAAGCATTTTTAAAAATCAAAGTTGTAGAGCATATAGAGCTGTACCCCCCAAACCCTCCCAGAAATTCAGCTGAACTCTTTTAATCTAATCTTGAGCAGTGTTTGTGCTAAAATTAAAAAGTATTATTATTTTCCCCTGGAATACAGAATTAAAGGCAGTAGCAACAGTAAGTCTCATCCCTACCTCTGGGAACAATAAAACCTCCTTTCACATGTTGGAGAATGAATGGTAAAATCCAAAGTTCGATTTGGAACTCCTACCCATTCTCCCTGTTGCAATACTGTATTGCTGTATGGTTTCAGACATCAGCTTAACTTTGCATAGTAGTGCAAGGGTGACTATGTTTTGTGGTCTGTGAGTGTATTGGCATATTGAAGAAACTAAGGTCAGCACTACAACACTCACTGCAACCAAGCACAACCCAAGCCTGATCTATTGGCTACAGCTGAATGTTTCTATCAAGCCTATTTTCAGCAAGCGGATGGGGAGCATAAGCCTATGCAAGGGTATATGTGCCCTTCAATACCATGTTGGTGACCCCCATAGTAGGATATCTATTCTGTGGCAAATGTTGCTTCCTTGAAGCCATTCAGGTATTTCACAATTGTGGAATATCAAGGAAAGCAATTGTGAATGCTGAAAGGATATGGTTTTCTTTATTTTCATATAATATGGAAAGCAATTAATCTGTTCTATTTAATTATGTGGGCTACCACTTCTGTAGCACTAGTAGTGTAGTTCTGAGCTATTTTGCTGTATGCTCTCTCTGTCATCATCCTCCTGGGCCATTAGTAGGCTTTTCTGCTATGGCTATTTCACTTAGGCTGCAATCCTATACAGACTGAAGAGTACCATTAAACTAAATGAGATTTATTTCTGAGTAGACATGTATAGAATTGCATTGTAAGTGTCACTGAGTTTTATTCAGTCCTACACCAGTGGGGTTCTGCTGGTGCAATGGGACTTCTGTGTCTTCTCGTCTTCCCAAATCTGCTCTGTGGGGGGGAGGTCCCCCCAACCCCTTGGAGCCAATCATGAGGGCATGTGAGAGGATGAAGGAGACAGGTGTCATGGGCTGTCCAAGTCAGGTTGCGTCTCGAGGCCCCAAGACCCACCCCCAGAATAAATACACATGGACACTTACATTAGTTTAAGTTTTGGGGCAAAATTTTTGGCCACAACTTTATTGAAATACAATCACGTGAGCGGTATTGGCTTAGGCATTGACTCCCCACTATAACTGGCCCCACCTCTCAGGGTGATCGGCAAATGGGGTAAACCAAACGAGGGAGCTAGGTCGATGAAGACCAACCTAAGCTCACCCTGGGGTTCCTGTGGTCCTGGCATGGCCCTAGCCCCTCAAGCGGACTTCAGATGAGATCCAGGACCCCCATATTCCTTTAACGGAATACCCAGTTCCTGGAGGGGCAGGTGATGGCCGCACCTCCTCTCCCCACAATCCAACTGAGCCAATGCCTAACCGCCACCTTACAAGTTGTGACGATTTGCTAAGGGGTAGGCAAAAACCAAATGGCTAAAGCCAATCTGCCAAATGGAAAAACTCCTACCCAGCCCCTGTTCCAAAACAGGCGACCCAAACCAAAGCAAGGCCAAGCGACTCTGCCTAAACTAGGGAGGGTGGGCGGGTGTTCAACAGTGTGAAGCTCCTTGCATCACACTGCTGTTTTTAAAGCCCCTGGGATCATGCCACCCACTGGCTATTGGCTAAAATCGCCTGGTGTGATCCCAGGGGAATGGCCAGGACTTCTTTCTCCTCCCCCCCCCATTTTAACCCTATCAGGTGAGCTCTTGGGTCCCGCGTGCAACCAGGACCCTCTGTTATGAGGATCCCATATGACTGAGCCAGCCCATGACAATAGGAGAGAGCAAGGAAGTTCTATTGCACATATTTTATTTTATTTATTTCCATTTCTATATCGCCCTTCATTTGGGGATCACTAGAATACATATTTTACATGTTTATACATATTTTACATAGTAATAAACAAAAACAATAACCCCCCATCACAGTTTAAAAGGCCACAGATTGTTAAATTAGCCAACGGCCTGTGAGAAGAGGAATGTTTTTGCCTGGTGCCTAGAGATATGTAACAGAGACAAAAGGTGAGCCTCCTTGGGGAAAGCACTCCACAAATGGGGAGCCACCACAGAAAAGGCCCATTCTTCTGTTCCCAGCCTCTGGAACTCTCATGGAGCAAGCACATAAAGAAGGGCCTCAGATGATGATCGCAGGGTGCGGGTCAGTTCATATGGGAAGAAGCAGTCCTTGAGGTATTTGGAAGTCCCTTTTGCCATCAGAACTGCCGTGTTGGATAATAGACTATTGTATTCAGCATTCTTATGGCCTTATTTATTTCTTCTTGGGCTCTAGCCATGACACCCATCCCATTTTCTGTTCCTGCTTTGCCAGCAGTCACGTGGTTTCTGTGGAATAACCTCTTGGGTTGACTCTTGTCTGTTCTGACATGATTTCTGTTGATTACTCTGACTCGCTGCTGTGCCTTGCAGATGTCCTTCCCAGCTAAGATATCTGGGCTAGCTGACTGAGATACTTCTTAATGTATTCTGACTCAAAAATTGAAGGTTCAGATAGAAGGATTGAGAGTTTTAAATATAGACATCCTGGTTAATGTGTAAAATGTAGAAATCCAGGGAGACTTTAAAAAGGTATATATCACACCTAAAAAGGAAGCTTAGTGACTCAAAACAGGATCAATAAATCCTTTTTAGATAGAAAGGGAAGATGCTACTAAAGTTGCATAGGGAAAGCTTTTGTCTTTTTTATGGTGTTAGGCTTGTGGTACTGAAAGAGAGGCTTCCACGTTTGCAAATTCTCCTAAATTAGAAGGAGCAATGTAGTCACATTTCGAGTTGAAGAACTTCAGTTCAGGTTAATAGCTGCCATATGCAGTCTAATATGTAATGGCTCTTGGGGGTAAAGATTAAAGTGAAATATGTGCTCAATGGAAAGGTATGAGAATTGGATAGAAATGGAATATGAAAGATTGTGGTTTTTTATATTTAAAAACCCCCATAATATGCATTATAATTGCCCTACCCAGTATGACTGTGAGTATATTATAGGTTATGATTCGCATTCGTGCCTCCTGAAGATTTACTTAGATTAGTCAGATTGTTACAAACTTAACCTGCATGGTTTATGGTTTGTGCCTTCACTTTAGTCAATTACTTCACACAAAAGAACCTTTTCCTCAAGAGATATTCTGCCTATCAATCACTACTAGTTGCATGGGCTTGGCTAGGATTTTTGTTGGGGGGGGCAGGACTGATGTGATTGGTCAGTTAGTTAAGTATTTCTATTGTTTTACTTGACCTGGGGGGCAGGTGCCCCCACCCCCCACTTTTGGCTATACCCATGACCAGTTGTGATGTCTTATTCTGTCTCCAGGCACAGAGGCAGCAGACCTCTGAATAATAAATGGTTGGGAACCACAGCTGCGACATAGGTATCTGCCCTGGTCAGACCATTGTCCCATCTAGCTCACTACTGTTGACACTGACTGACAGTGACTCTCCAGGGTTTCAGTCAGGAAGTTTTTCACAGCCCTACTTGGAGATACTGTGGAATGAACCTAGGTACCTTCTGCATGCAAAATGTGTGCTTTACTACTAACCCATGGACCTTTCCCAATGGGAGAGTGCTGCTGCATTCATGTACTGGCTTGTGGGTTTCCCATAAACATAAACTTGACCAGCGTGTAAAGCAGGATGTTGGACTAGATATAGGCCTCTGATCTGATCTAGGAGAATTGATCTTATGATATTTTAAGGAAATTAAATGAAAAGCCTTTAGATGCACACACTTAACTTTTTTGTTCACCTCTTAGAAATGTAAGAGTCAGTATCTAAAGAGCTGTATAACTGGTTCTTGTGGGTGGTATGATATTGAAAACATGACAAAATACAACAAAATATAAATTGAATAAAGTTGAAACCAATCCACAGATGTTGTTGGTGGCTACCTGTCTCAGGTGACAGTGGAGTGAACCTCCAGGGGTGAAGTCAAACCACTGGAGAATCACAGTACCTGCTGTGTTTGCAGAGACCGGTAACTCATAATTGCTGTTTCCCATGTTGTTTATGCTGTGTTAGCAGAACCAAAGTGACATCTCGGGGGTGCACGCTTTCGCAGTGTATATGGAAGTACTGGGCTGCCCAAATGGCAAGACCGTTCTCTTAGCCTTGCTGATGTGATCCAAAGGAAAGCAAAGCAATACATTTGTCATCAGCTTGGCTTCAGCAGTTGTCAGAAGGAGGCATACAAGGCACCATCCAACGTCTTTAGGGACTCCACTCCAGATTTGTGTAATATTTACCCCTCAGCCTTTTCTTCCCCTGAAGATGTCCCACAAGGCAGCGGGTATGGATTTTTCCTGGGGTTTACTCCATGGATCAGTATAGCCAGAAGGCAGTGATAGTTTGGATTTGATTTTCCTTCTCCTAAATGGGCTGCCTTCCAAGATAAATCCACATATAGTTATCCTAATACCATAGCAATGCTCATTCTCTGAGGCTGCAATCTTATACAAACTAAAAGTCCCATTGAACTCAATGGTGCTTACTTGATTTGATTTTGATTAGACTCACATATCACTTTATACTTCAAAAAAACTCAAAGTGATTTGCAATGTGTATAGTGCAACAAATTGCAAATCACTCTGAGAATTTTTTTGAATGTATAATACAACAAAGGATGCAGGTGGCGTTGTGGTCTAAACCACAGAGCCTAGGGCTTGCCGATCAGAAGGTTGGCGGTTCAAATCCCCGTGACGGGGTTTGTTGTTTAGTCGTTCAGTCATTTCCGACTCTTCGTGACCCCATGGACCAGAGCCCGCCAGGCACTCCTGTCTTCCACTGCCTACCGCAGTTTGGTCAGACTCATGTTTGTAGCTTCAACAACACTGTCCAACCATCTCGTCCTCTGTCGTCCCCTTCTCCTTGTGCCCTCAATCTTTCCCAACATCAGGGTCTTTTCCAGGGAGTCTTCTCTTCTCATGAGGTGGCCAAAGTATTGGAGCCTCAGCTTCACGATCTGTCCTTCTAGTGAGCACTCAGGGCTGATTTCCCTAAGAATGGATACATTTGATCTTCTTGCAGTCCATGGGACTCTCAGAGTCTCCTCCAGCGACATCTTCGGCAATCAGCCTTCTTTATGGTCCAGCTCTCACTTCCATACATCACTATTGGGAAAACCATGGCTTTAACTATACGGACCTTTGTTGGCAAGGTGATGTCTCTGCTTTTTAAGATGCTATCTAGGTTTGCCATCGCCTTTCTCCCAAGGAGCAGGCGTCTTTTAATTTCGTGACTGCTGTCACCATCTGCTGTGATCATGGAGCCCAAGAAAGTAAAATCTCTCACTACCTCCATTTCTTCCCCTTCTATTTGCCAGGAGGTGATGGGCCCAGTGGCCATGATCTTCGTTTTTTTTTAATAAAAAAATCTTCTGTTTTTTTGGTAAGCTCCTGTTACTCAGTCCCTGCTCCTGTCAACCTAGCAGTTTGAAAGTATGTTAAAGTGCAAGTAGATAAATAGGTACTGCTCTGGCGGGAAGGTAAATGGTGTTTCCGTGCGCTGCTCTGGTTTGCCAGAAGCAGCTTAGTCATGCTGGCCACATGACCCGGAAGCTGTACGCCAGCTCCCTTGGCTAGTAAAGTGAGATGAACGCTGCAACCTCAGAGTCGTTCGCGACTGGACCTAACAGTCAGGGGTACCTTTACCTTTATAGTACAACAAAAGCACAATAAAAACATTAAATAATGCACATTATCAATACAGTAAATTTTAGAATAATGCATACTCAAACCCAAGATAAGTAACTTTAGCAATATCATTAATGTTGCCCATATTCCCATGAGAACAAAACATTTTTACCTGACATAGAAATTAGTAAAGTATGTGTCCCTGGGGAGAGTGTTCCTAGGGTAGGATTGCAGAGTAACTTTTTCTATTTGCCTCTTCCTACTGAGGATATAATAAAAGGATTCTATTGTTCTAGGAATGAATAAGTCCTGTTGTCCTAGAGCCTTTTTTTTGTATGGAAGCTCATTCATTACTCTGATGTGTCATAGTTTCCTGGTGCATGCATCAATTGTAGGTAATTATCTATTTACCAGTATTTTTAAAAAAATCTGTACAACTAATTCTGTGCATCCCACAGAAATTCCACCTTAGATTTTGGGGGTTGTTTGTTTTGACAGCATCACGCCACCTTCTCCAATGTGAACTTCCATGATGCATGACGATACATTGTAGGAGTCTTCGTTTCAAAGAAGAAAATGCTGAATCCCTCTAGGCATTCAAAGAAGCTCTTTAGTTTAAACCACTAAGAGGATCAAACTAGTCCACAAAAATAGTAGGAACTCCTTCAACGAACCTTAATTGTAACATGGAGTTGTCTTCTAGGCTGCTGCTGCTTTTTCAAAATATTGACTTATACAAAATGGTCCCCACCTAGACTTCTGCATAGCTTGATAGCTGAAGGTACTTTGTTGCAACATTAGGATTTAGAAGGAAAACTTGTCGTTTAAACTTGGGAAAGATCTGAGATCTGGGACTAACAAGAAACAGCTTTAGGGATCAGATTGGCTTTTGGAAGAATGATGTTTTTTCCTGTTTAGCATCATATGACTGGGTACCTGCCCAGTTCTGCTAATCTGCTGGACTTGAAAATGTGTGGTTAGACAGATTCTGCTAAAGTACCACATGTCTCCAGAGGAACTGATCATGTCAAGTGCCGCACTGAAACTACTTACTGCTCATGTTAGTTCACATTTTTTACTCTCTTCCACACATAAGTAATAAAGATATATATATATATGCAGCCTTTTCTTGTTATATTTTCCTTTGAAGGATATATCAGAAATGACCTGTGGTACCCTTATAATATGCTATTTGGACAAGACTGTCCTGGCTATGAATAGTCATTAGAGTTCACTAGCAGCAAAATGTATTTCTGAATTCATAAGACCTTTCTTCTAAACTATTTGGAGCTCTAAAGCAGGCATCTCCAAACTCAGCCCTCCAGATCTTTTGGGACTATAACTCCCATCATCCCTAGCGAACAGGACCAGTGGTCAGGGATGATGGGAATTGTAGTCCCAAAACATCTGGAGGGCCGAGTTTGGGGATGCCTGCTCTAAAACATCTCTTCCACCATTCTCCCTCGCCACCTTAAGAACTGCTTGGTTTGGGTTTTTTTAATGGAGAATAACTCAATATTTTTGCTATATTAAAAACACACACACAACCACCACCACCACCAGAAGAGTAGAACAATAGAATTAACACTTGTATAGGATAATGATTAATCTTGCATTACTGTAAGAATTGTTTTAGTGTAGAGAGGAAAGGGGAAATTAAATAAGATTAGAAAAGAGCAGGATATGTTTTAAAGCTAACTTTCAAGTAATTTGATCTTCCCACACACACATTATGCAGAATAAAACTGACAGGGATCATAGCACCCTTTTCGTAGAGATTTTTTAAAAGAAGACATCTACACCACCTACGTTGCAGATCTGAGATGCTCCTGCTTGTTATACAAGAACTACCGGTACCTAAATCCTTTTAAAGTCTTATCTTCAGCATTGTCTTACCCATAAATATATACATATAATTATTGAACAATAACACAATATGCATATATGTCAGTCATTAAAACAAATTGGAATGCACCTGTTTTACCATACAAAGAACCAGATTGGGTGGTAGTATAGTCTTTATTTGCTATCTACTTATTTTGCTGAAGAAGTAAATCTTCAGTGCAGTTATGTATTAGTAGTTTGCATCACAAACAGCAATTCCACAGATAGTTTATTCCTTTCCCCTCCAAAAAAAAAAAAAAGTTTACAAGAATAGGAGGTAAACTTTTTGGTGTGCTCAACCTGGTTGTCAGGTCTGAGGCTGTAGCTGGACAAGCCACAACTGGGGTGGGGGGGGAAGCCTGATTCTGTCACAAGCAGCAAGGCCAGAGACAGAAGGCATGGTCAAAGTCTGGCTGATGATCAGGTTACGGGGATTTAGATAGGAATCACAAGGGGCAGAAGCAGAAACATAGCTGAAGTCAGGCCAGAAGTCAGGCTCAGGAAATATGGTCTATATTACCAGTTGTAGTAACAAATGGTTCATACTAACAAACAGGCTTGACCTCAGGGGTTTTATATGTTCTAGGGTATGACATTGTGAAAGCAGGGCAAGGTTTCTGTCAGCTAATGCATTTTTGGGTGGAATTCTGAGGCACCTGAATATTGCTGTCGCAGGAGCTAAGATGCAAGAGATTGGCTGCTGGAAACCCTGTCTCAAGATCTACCCCCTCACCTTATAGTAGGACCAGCTGAGGTATTTTTTTACTAATACTTGGGGTGTGGTATGGATAGAGTTTGATAGAATTGTTTTCTGGTGGATTGCTTCACTGTTCATTCCACAGCATCACAAATTCAGGATGTTATACTAGTCCATGAAGATAGTGTTCTCCATATGTATGAAAGGGAATGCAAATATTTTTTCATTTTTCAAGTGATGCAGTGCAGCATCGTGTCTTGCCCCATGGGCATCACTTCACCACATTCAGAAACTAATTTAATAAAGCCTGTTGAAGTGATATTATTCTTAGTTTCTGTGGATCTGCAACAAAGCTCATTGCATTTTGTTTGGCTTCATATCGATATTACAGTACTCGCATTGTGTAAATGTCTCTTCCCCCTTTCCCCATTATATTACTTATATAAAGTATGCAAAATTATCAAATTATCTTATAATTCTTTTATGAGAATGTATTAAGTTTTTCCTGTCTTTCCCTTCTCATAGTCATAAACTTGGCATACTGCTAATCCCTTTTCATATAAAAGCATTAAACCTGTTTGAGCCATCTGACTGCAGAGCAACCTCATTCAACCAAATGACCTTGAGGGCATTCAAGTCATGGATGCTCTTGAGAATTCCTTTCCTCCTCTCCTTCCAGCCTCTGAAGCTGCATCTTTCACTGGTTCTTAAATACACGTTTGGCATGTGCTGCCTGTAATCCATAACTTGCTAAGCTTCTGCTTTTAATTATTCTGCTAATGTGGGCAAACAGAAACATTCTCTTTTAGCAGGAATGATGCAGTATGAGATAATTTGCATGTCTACATGGCAAATAGGAATGAATTGGATATCAAATTGGAGGATGGGTACACATTAAGTGGCATCAGTTATGAAATCAGTTTTATATCACTGATGATTTTTTTCCACAAAACAATTTATCACATTTTATAGGACTATCATAATTTTCTGCTGAGAATGCTTTATGCCCTTTTAATCCATTTTTGGTAGGTATTGGTGGAGGGCTTTGGGAATATATATTGTACTATATATTTTGGGAACATGTTTGCTCACCTTGCAGTTGGACAGCACTTAAGATATAATAACCAATTTTGCATTATGGTTCCTAAGATCAAGGAGCAGATTTTTGTTTCTTGGGAGAATATTTAACACCATTTTGAATAAAGATTGTGCATTGATTCTTTCACAACTACACTGATTTCAAGCACTGCTTCCCAAACTGCACTGCTTCTTAGAATTCTCATGCACCAGATACAAGGCTACTAGTATTTTCATAAGAAAAGATTTGCTAGTCTTTTCTAGCAGGAAAATCTTGCCTTGAATTTCTCTACCAAGGTAACAAATAACCAGATTGGAATAATATTCAGGTAGCTTTATTATAAGCATCCATACTGTCAGAGGCTCAGGAGCAGAAGAGCAGGGGAGAGAGCAGATAGAGAGCGGAGGAGAGGAATCAGAGGGGAGCGTAGGGGAATATGACAGTGGACCGAGAGATTCCATGAGCTTCTCCAGCGAATCAGAAGATTCCCAGGAGAGGGCGCCTATGGTAAGGGCGAGGCGAATCCCAGAGGGGACGATACATAAACAAGGAACCAGAGGGGAGTCCCAAAGGAGCAGCGGAGGAGTAGGGCCAGTTTCCCCACCAGAGCACAGTGGGGGGGAAGAGTCACGTGAGTCAGGACCAGCTTCTCCTCCATCGGGGAGTGGGGAGACGGAGGGAAGGCCAGGTCCAGCTAGCCTCCCCGAAAGGGGGAGCAGTGACACAAGTGTAACAGTCAGAAGGAAAGTGGGAGGCTGCGCGCGCGCGCGCGCCAAGTTCAAATGTGGAGGAGCGCGGGACAGCAGAAAACCTGGATTGGGAGCCAGGTCCTAAAGCCCGAAAGAGGGGGGGGGAGGAGTCGGGAGAATCTGCGTCAGAAGAATCTCGGAGGGCAGAGACTCCGACTAGCAGAAGGACCCAGAGAAAGAAGGAACAGAGGAAGAGGTGGAGTAAAGCTAGAATCTTAAGCTGGTGTCAGGGGGGCGGAGATTCAGATGGGACTTCTACGGTCTGACGGATAGATGTAGCGTTGCGCGCTGCACGTCTGGAAATGAGACTGAACTTCAATAAAGACTTTTAAACTTGAGCAAGAAGCAGCGTTGGTCTTGTGTGAGCTGGGACCTTGGGCAGCGCTGACAGTAAGTCCCATCTCTATAAACTCTGCAAGCTCACGGAGATAGGCAAAGATGACGACTGAGGAAAAAGTCAAGCAATTGCAGGAAGCGGTGTCAACGCTCTACGCAGAATTGGCTGCGTCTAAGAAAAAAGAAGAAGACACAGCTGCGCTCTGCCAGGATCTGCAAGCCAGGTGGGACAAATGGGGAAAGGAGGGGCAGCTGGGAGCCAAGCCGGAGGGAGTTAGCCTTGGGAAAAGGGGGGCGAGCCTTGTGACCCATTTTGACGGGAACCTGCAGCAGTACCCTAACTTCAGAGCAGAAGTAGTCTTCGCGCTCAATTTGCTTCGGAAAGATTTTAGAGATGAGGAGGAGAAAGTGGGTTTCATAATCACTCATCTGCATGGGGAAGCTAAGTCGTGGCTGCGAACCTTGCTACGCGAAAATGACCCCGCCCTCAAAGATTCAAGCGCTTTTATTGGAGCCATGGACGCTTGCTTTAAATCAACGGTGGATGTGGATGTCGCTAGAAGGGAAATGCATGGATTGCGACAAGGGAGAGCGACGGTGCGCCAGTATCATTCCCGCTTTTTTGGGTTAGTAAATGTGCTGGGCTGGCAGAAGGACTCAGCTGCCGTCAGGGATCTGTTCTGGGAGGGGCTGAATGGAGCCGTGAAAGATGAGCTGGCCAGGGGAGAGAGACCCCAAAATACAGCAGAAGTAGTCCAAAGGGCGCTCGCAATTGGGGTGCGCCTGGAAGAACGCCCGTGGAGCAGGGAGGAGGGGCGAAGAGCAAACACGTCAGTTAGAACGACTCCCTTCCTACCCAGAGAGACAGAGCGCGCTCAGTCCACGCCTCCTCTGATGAGTGGAGAGGAGCCAATGGAAATCGGAGGTGCAAGGGCTCAGACAGCAAGCAGAGCCCAAACACCAGGAGCAGTCAAGGCGAAGGCTCCTAGAGGGAGCAGGAAGTGTTACATCTGCGACAGTGCACAGCACATGGCGAAAGAGTGTCCCCAGAGGCTCCAGAAGCACACTGCAGCCTCAGCAACTGTTAAAGGAGCAATTCAGCAGGGAGTAGAGCAGCAGGGAAAAGGCGACGCCTGGTTGGAGATGGAGGCTCTGGGGCTCAACCAGGCGAGTCAGTGAAGCAGTCCCCAGAGATTTTGCAGCCCACAGACCCCCTCCCACCCAAACCAGTGGTGCAACTCACTGCATCGCTCCAGCTGCCCGATGGGCTCACCCTGGAGGTCCCTATTACCATTGACTCTGGTAGCAACGCAGACTTTGTAGGGTTGGACTTCGTCAAGCAGCATCGCATAGCACTCCTGCCAGCCACGACGCCCCTAAATGTTGTCACGGTAGATGGCAGGAAGATACTGGGAGGAGAGGTGGTACAGCAGACACCGCCTCTGGTGATGCAAATTGGGAACCACCGCGAAGTCATCAGTTTCAACGTCACCCACCTGTCGGACACGCCCATAGTGTTGGGCATGAGTTGGCTGGATAGGCACAGCCCGGCATTAGCGTGGTACCAGCGGCAATTGACCTTCTGCTCTTCCTACTGCGCAGCGCACTGCATCCAGGCCTGCCGGGAAGAAGAGGGGCAAGAGGATGCACCGCAGCTACACCTAGGCATGGTGCAAGCGGTGCCCAACAAGTACAAGGCCTTTTTGGAAGTCTTCTGCGAGAAGGAAGCAGACAAGTTGCCTCCCCACAGACCCTACGACTGCAAGATTGACCTCCTGCCAGGGGCGACGCTGCCGACTGGGAGACTGTACTCCATGTCTGAAGACGAAATGCAAGAACTCAGGGAGTTCATAGATCGCAATTTGAAGCGGGGATTCATCCGGGAATCCAAAGCAGTGGGGGGCAGTCCCGTGTTTTTCGTGAAGAAGAGAGACACGCCCGAACGGAGGCTCATAGTGGATTATAGAATCATCAATTCCAGGACAAAGCCCACAGCATTCCCCATGCCCAAAATTGACGACCTGCTCGCGACGGTGAGGAAGGGACGGATCTTCACCAAGTTGGATCTACGAGGGGCCTACAACCTTATACGCATGCGGGAGGGCGACGAGTGGAAGACAGCCATGTTTACGCCTTTAGGAACCTATGAATACAGAGTCATGCCGTTTGGTCTCCAAAATGGCTCCCATTGTTTCCAAGCTTTCATGCACCACGTGCTAGCGGGACTCCTCTACAAGAAGTGCGTCTGCTTCTTAGATGATATCCTGATCTTTTCGGACTCGCAGGAGGCGCACGAGGAGGACGTCAAGGAGGTCCTGCAGAGACTACGGGAGCACAGACTTTACGCCAAACTGGAGAAGTGCCAGTTCGACACGACAGAGGTGGATTTCCTGGGCTACAAGCTGTCCGACAAGGGACTTGCCATGGACAGCGCCAAGGTCCGCTCAGTGTTGGACTGGAAGAGCCCGCGCAACCGGAAGGAGGTCCAGAAGTTCGTCGGTTTCGCCAACTTTTATCGCAAGTTCATCAAGGGGTTCGCGAAGGAGACGGCGGCCATCACAGACACCCTCAGCTCCAAGAAGAAGAAGTTCACCTGGACGGACCAGGCGGAGCAGTCCTTTCGGAGGCTCAAGCGTCTCTTCGCGTCCGAAGAACAGCTGCTACACGTAAACCCCAGCAAACCGATGAGGGTTGAAACGGACGCCTCGGACAGAGCGGTGGGGGCGGTCCTGTTGCAGCAAGATCCGCAAGGGGACTGGAGACCGTGCGCATTCTACTCCAGGAAGCTCAGCACGTCGGAGCAGAACTACACCATCTGGGACAGGGAGTTGCTGGCCATTCATGCAGCTTTCAAGGCGTGGCGGCACTTCCTCGTCGGAGCCAGACACATGGTGCAGGTTCGCACGGACCACAAGAACCTGGAGTACTGGCGCACGGCGAAGTTCCTGAACCAGAGACACATCCGCTGGGCGGAGTTCTTTGCAGATTTCGATTTCCGGATAGAATACATCCCGGGAGACAACAACGTCATGGCGGATGCGCTATCCAGGAAGCCGCAGTATCTCGAGGAAGCGGCACCGGCAGCGGCCAAACACATTTTCGCACCAGAGGTGTGGGCGTGCGCTTCAGCCGCGGTGGACCTGGACGCAGTCCGTCGCGCGCTACTGGCGGATTCGTTTGCGCAAACCAAGATGGAGGAGGTGCGAAACGGCACAGCGAGGGACGAAGAGTTCCAGATACGCGACGGACTACTCCTCCGCAAAGGGGCTCTCTACGTACCGGGAGACGACCTTCGCGCGAGAGTCTTGCAGCAGCTGCACGACGCGCCCAGCGCTGGGCACTTCGGCAAGGACAAGACGGCGGAATTAGTCACCAGGGACTTTTGGTGGCCCAAGGTGCGGGGAGAAGTTGCGGATTACGTTTCCAGGTGTGACACCTGCCAAAGGGCCAAGCCAGTACACAGGAAGCCGGCGGGTCTGCTGGAACCGCTGCAGACGCCGCTCGAATCATGGGAGAAAGTGGCCCTGGACTTTGTTACAGATCTGCCCAGTTCGCGCGGCAAAACAGCGGTACTCGTGGTCGTAGACCTCTTCACCAAGATGGCGCATTTCATTCCGTGCGCGAAGGTGGCCACAGCGGAACAGACCGCCAAGCTGTTCATAGACCACGTGTTCAAAGCTCACGGCCTGCCGCGGTCCATCCTGTCCGACCGGGGCCGCCAATTCATCTCGAACTTTTGGCAGAAGCTGCTGGGCATCCTGAACGTCAAGATCAACTTAGCGTCGGCACGACACCCGCAGACCAACGGACAAGCGGAGAGGGTCAACGCCATCATGCAGCAGTACCTGCGATGCTACGCCAATCAACAGCCCTCGACCTGGGTGGACTACCTACCGCTAGCCGAGTTTGCCTACAACAACACGAAGCACGGGTCTACAGGGGTGACACCGTTCTTCGCCAACAATGGGCGCCACCCCAGAACCTTCCCGGGGTTGGAGACCGAGGCAGAGGGGGAGCCACGGGGGGCAGAGCACTTAGCCGCAGAGTTACAGGAGGTCCATGAGCAACTCCGAAGGCACTTGGAACTCGCGAAACACGCCTACAAGATGCAGGCAGACAGGCACAGGAGGGTTGGGGAAGACATACAGGTAGGGGACTGGGTCTGGTTAGCAGCTCAGGCAGTGCCGGCCAGAACGCTAGCTAAGAGGAAGCTAGGACACAAGCAGCTGGGACCTTACCAGGTCGCGGCACAAATCAATCCAGTGGCCTACCGGTTGACACTCCCGGAGGGCTCCAGAATGCACCCAGTCTTTCACAGGTCAGTGCTCACGCCTTACAAGGCACCCCACAGGTTTCAGGCGCCAGGGACCGCACCAGCTCCACGTAGCTCATCGCCAACAGGGGAGGGACCACAGAGGGCGACGCCACTCAACGAGGTCACAGAGATTTTGGACTCCAGATGGGGGGAAGAGGGAGTTGAATATCTCCTCGCCAGGGAGGGTACTCCGGCCAGCGCCAACGAGTGGGTGCCGTGCTACGCCGTGGAGGAGCACTATCTCAAAGACGAGTTCCATTCGATCTTCCCACACAGACCCATGCCGGCGGAGTATTTCGACGACTGGCTTTTCACACCCACACTGTCAGCCAGCACGTTCCGAGGTTTCTCCTCAGATGAGGAGCCGACGCCGGGGATGAGCTCCCCGGAGGGGTCGCTCTCGGGGTTTGCCACGGACCGCTCCTATTGGTGGGACACTCAACCAGAAGTGGGGTGGAGCAGGGAACTGCTGAGGGGGCCCTTGCACACAGCCTCACCCGAGGGACCGGGTGGAGAGGAGGACATGGACGTGTGGGGGGAGGATCTTGGTTTTGAGCACGACAGCAAAGAAATGGAAGCAGGGGAAGTCGACGTCGACGAACCCATCGTGGGGGGGCCTGATCCCGCGGGCCGGTTGCACACCAGGGGGAGAGAACAGAAGCCAGCACTCACACCCCCAGCGCTGGAGCACCTGGAACCCACACCCGAAGAGGGGGAGGGGGGAGGGGGGGGCTTCAAGGGGGGGATGGATGTCAGAGGCTCAGGAGCAGAAGAGCAGGGGAGAGAGCAGATAGAGAGCGGAGGAGAGGAATCAGAGGGGAGCGTAGGGGAATATGACAGTGGACCGAGAGATTCCATGAGCTTCTCCAGCGAATCAGAAGATTCCCAGGAGAGGGCGCCTATGGTAAGGGCGAGGCGAATCCCAGAGGGGACGATACATAAACAAGGAACCAGAGGGGAGTCCCAAAGGAGCAGCGGAGGAGTAGGGCCAGTTTCCCCACCAGAGCACAGTGGGGGGGAAGAGTCACGTGAGTCAGGACCAGCTTCTCCTCCATCGGGGAGTGGGGAGACGGAGGGAAGGCCAGGTCCAGCTAGCCTCCCCGAAAGGGGGAGCAGTGACACAAGTGTAACGGTCAGAAGGAAAGTGGGAGGCTGCGCGCGCGCGCCAAGTTCAAATGTGGAGGAGCGCGGGACAGCAGAAAACCCGGATTGGGAGCCAGGTCCTAAAGCCCGAAAGAGGGGGGGGGAGGAGTCGGGAGAATCAGCGTCAGAAGAATCTCGGAGGGCAGAGACTCCGACTAGCAGAAGGACCCAGAGAAAGAAGGAACAGAGGAAGAGGTGGAGTAAAGCTAGAATCTTAAGCTGGTGTCAGGGGGGCGGAGATTCAGATGGGACTTCTACGGTCTGACGGATAGATGTAGCGTTGCGCGCTGCACGTCTGGAAATGAGACTGAACTTCAATAAAGACTTTTAAACTTGAGCAAGAAGCAGCGTTGGTCTTGTGTGAGCTGGGACCTTGGGCAGCGCTGACACATACGTACAGTGGTACCTCGGGTTAAGAACTTAATTCGTTCTGGAGGTCTGTTCTTAACCTGAAACTGTTCTTAACCTGAGGTACCACTTTAGCTAATGGGGCCTCCCGCTGCTGCCGCACCACAATTTCTGTTCTCATCCTGAAGCAAAGTTCTTAACCAGAGGTACTATTTCTGGGTTAGCGGAGTCTGTAACCTGAAGCATCTGTAACCTGAAGCATCTGTAACCCGAGATACCACTGTACAGTGAATTACACAGGGTGGCGCTGTGGTCTAAACTGCTGAGCTTCTTGGGCTTGCCAATCGCAAAGTCAGCAGTTTGAATCTGCACAACAGGGTGAGCTCCCGTTGCTCTGTCCCAGGTTCTGCCAACCTAGCATACCGGTGCAAGTAGATGGATAGGCACCACTGCAGCGGGAAGGTAAACGGCTTTTCCATGCACTCTGGCACTTGTCACGGTCCTCCGTGTGCCAGAAGTGGTTTAGTCATGCTGGCCACATGACCTGGAAATCTGTCTGCAGACAAACGCTGGCTCCCTCGGACTGAAGGCGGAGATGAGCTCCACACAACAAAGTTGAATTCGACTGGACTTAACCATCTAGGGGTCCTTTACCTTTACCTTTTGCTTCTTGCAGATTCTTGCATCTTAAAACAAATGGTTTTCATCTTTTATTTAGTTATTGTCTTTCAGGCTACAGTTTTTATAGGTAAACTCAAACACTGATTGTATGAGAACAAATATTATTCTAAGTACACCTAAATAGTATGAAAAAATGACATGCAGCATTAGTTCCAAATAATAATGTTACAGTGTATTAAGGAAATAGATAACATTGCAAAAATGCAATAGTAAATGGACTCGTTGATCCAGGGCAATGCCTGATCAACAAACTAACATGACTAATATATAATTAATGAATCATGCCTAAGATCAAATGTGTTTCAACCATGTGGATTTTTCTCAGTGGTCAAAATATTTGTTTAACATGCAGCTTGCCATGGAAAATGTCGCTACTTGGTTAGTCTGGCGTGGTGAGCTAACTACCCATAACCATAAAATTTCAATGCACAAGTGGTAATCTTGATGGCGTGCAAGCTAGTGTAAAAGATTTTTTTTCCCTAAAAGGTAGTGTTTTCCAGTTGCACTCCCTTTTTGGGATATCTTCCAGATGTCAGCTACTCACCACCAGTTTTAATAGCATAACCTTCTTATTGACACACAACCTTGTTTGTGCACTGTTTGTATAGCTTTCACCTCACTGTGAACCTTATAATGTAAGCTAAAACACTTGGTTCAGCCATTCAGAATTCTCTTATGGAATGTCTAGTTTTCTGCACTCTACAGCTAACCTTTGGCTGTCGAGGTGTTTATATACTTCGGCTGAAACGGGCACCTGTTGAGATGTTGGTGCAGCACAGGTTAACTAACCCTGCCCTACTTAAATCCCTGGGTTTCCCTCCCCATCTATACATATAGTTTTTCTCTGCCCTTTGGTGATTTCATTATGTTCCATGGTTTACAAATGGTGCTGACTGTCAAAGTCTGTTTTCCTGTTTCTGACTTATTTTACCTTATGTTCATTTCCACAGCTTTTGTGTCTTGTAGGTTTCATTGTGCCAAGGCCCTCTCCTTGAGCCGTTACACCTTTACTATTTTTAAAGTTCTTCTTTAAATCCCACTTTTCCAGCAAAGCCTTTCCTTATTATCCCTAGATCTACCCAAATTGTGCTTCTGCTACCGCTTGATCCCCCATCCCATGAATACTATTGGGTTGTCAGTTTCTTGGGAATTGTCTTTCAGCTATAACCACTCTGAAGAGGATTGTGTTACTCCTTTAAAATACAGGTGGTAGCAAAGGTTGCTGATAAATATATTTTTTAAAAAAACAAACCAGAAATGGTATCTCTGCTGCTCATCCTTGTGGTGAGCAAAGAGAAATTCTCTAGAGTTACCGGTACTTCACTGTACAAGCTGCCCCTTGCCAAGCATGCATGAAAGTTCTTATTCTGGAGAGCTACTGAGCAGTAGTAAATGCTGGTTCTTGTACACCTTCGTTCGTGGCTTAAAGGATAAGAAATGAAATTGAGGGATATCCCAAATGTTCAGTCTCATTGCTATAATCGTGTTAGCTGGGGATTTTTATTCACATTTATAAGGTACAAAAAGATATAGTCTGGCAGGACTTCCTGATGATAGTATGTCTTCTGGCAAGGATTCATTCCAAAATATAGGCTTTTGAAAGCAGATTGTCATTCCCTGCTTTGAGGGGAAATGTGCCCACAACAGAGTTACTAGGACAGTGTTTTGTGGGCATAAAATCAGAGAGGCAGAGAGAGAGAGAGAGAGAGAGAGAGAGAGAGAGAGAGAGAGAGAACCCTTTCAGAAAAGAAGCTTTTAATCCTTGATTAGTTGGCTAGGAAAATTGCAGACAGTTAATCTGCTGCCACCATTAAAAATTATGTCGGTTCTGACCTTTCATTTTCCTTTAGGGTAACTAGAACCATGAAAATTGGCTTGTCACACAGAGCTGCCTCCCTGGCCAAAGAGTAATACCCGTCAGTTTCCTTTAGGGATATGATTTTTTTCATTACAAAACGGAGTTACTGTGTACAGTTGTAGACAATGTTTTTAGTTTATAATTTCTTTGTACAATGCAAGTTTAGTTTTGTGCACAGTCAATGCAAAGGAAAAATAATAATTATATGGTTTTGCTGTTTACATTATCTAGATCATGAGCAAAGCACAAATTCCCTTTATAAGGAACATCCACTCAGCATCCATTGTAACACTGAGCCAATGATGTTTCAAGGACTAGAGAGGAAATTTTGCCCTCAGTAACTTCAAGTGTCAAAAATGTACTAGATGTAAGATTGCATCTAGGACACAAATTTCTACTTGGCATTCTTCCTCTTCTTTGTTATGTCTTCAGATGACTTAATATCAGATTTGAGTCTTGTTTTGTTGTAATTTGATTTGATGAGACATATATACGTGAGGAAAAGAAGCAATTCACATTCTGTATACCTTGATAATACATTTAAAATAGATACTAGGAAAACATTAGGGGGGAAATGGAAGGGCATGCTGCAATATTCTGGATCTTATTCTGTATAGCTGATTCTAGGTTAGAAATATTTATAGTGTAGGCTGGCTTTAGGAGATGTAGGCCTGACTTCATCAATCATTAAGAAAGATTCTGTACTTGCAGGTCACTACTATGGTGATGGAATCTTTCTAAAATAATATTCAAGTAAGGAAAAGAACGAGTCAGTATTGATTTATCTGTGATACTAGATGGCATAATTTCTTTTTCAAGAATAGCTATATGAAGAGGAAATTGTGACCTTAAGACTATCATTTCCATGTGTGCTACTATTTTTTTATTATCATTTCCTTATACACAAACATGACTTCAGTGCAGAATCCAAAGAGTGACTACAATGCTGCACCCTGTGTTATATTATCTCTTATTGGTTCGGTGATTTTATCCATGCAGAGTAGGTTCTCTTTCTACAATTTATTTGCACATGTCTCTCGCCTTTAAATTTGCAGGCTAGTTCACACATAAGTGTTCATTACTTGATGACTGCAATTTCAGGTGGTGTCAAGCCTTGACTTAGCTCCAAGGCAGGATGCAACTAGTGTTCAGGCTTAGGTTGGAAAGCGCTGGCAGGGCATTAAATTGAGTACAGGAGGTCAAGCACTGGCTCAAGAAGATGTGGGTCAAAGGGTACAGAGTCAGAGACAGGTGAAAAGTTGAATTCCAAGGTAGCAGTAGATGGTTAGAGGGGCAAGAAGCAGATAGAAGATCAAAAGGCAAAAAGGGGTCATGAAAAGCAAGGCAATGCAAACAAAACAGCAGTCGCTATGTAGTTTTTCTAGCACCTTTTACATTAGGCATAAATCTAGTCAGATTTAATCATATATATTTTTCTGCTTGTCTTAAATCATGTCCAGTATACAGAATGAAAATTCATATAGTACCATTTGTTAGGACAGTTGTCAGAAGCAGAACCATTTTAGCTTTGGTAATTCATTTCGAAAAGCAAAATCCTTTTGTGGTTGGCAAGAAAACTGAAAAATGTGTGAAGTTTGTGCCCTGAGCAATGATTCTCTCAGATGCAGCATTCAGGATGTAGTTGTTGACACAGAAGATAGACAATAAACTTAAATATAAATCTGATTGTAGTTTGGTCTACTGACATAGACTTTCATAGAGAGATATACATGTAATATAGGATTGTCAAATATTTAGTAAATTAGTTGATTAACTACACTCAATCTTGTTACTTCTGCTGCTCTGACAAAGCCCAGCTTCTTCCTCCTTAGAATCTTTTCTTAGTCTGTGTAGTTTCTATTCTATCCATCCATCCCTGTACTGTTTTCTGCCTACTGCTTGTTGCTTCTACCATCATGGCACCTACATCCCTTCTTCCCAAATCCCACCCTTATTTACTGGCTCCCTTTTCCTGCTTCTTGTGAAACTGCACCTCTTTCATCCAGAAAGTAATTGTCCTCCATTATATTTTCATCTCTTGATCTCCATCTATTTGTTCTCACCAAAATTCAACTCTTCCCCTTTAGACATTGCTTCTTCTGCCAGGCACCTTGCTTTGAAGACCACTGTAGTGGCAGCAATAGCCATTACTGTCTTTCTAAATTGTAATAGTTCCAGACCCTTTTCAGGCTTTAAAGTTTATTCTATACGAATCTACTCCTCCTTGTTGCAGTCATGCACTCTACTCCATATTACAGTCTTACCTTGCCTCATAACCCCATCTCTTATCAGATCTAATAAAAGGATGGTGATACTTTTTTACAATACTTTCAAGTGTCCAAAGCACTTTACGTGCATTATTTAGTTACAACACAACAGTGATAAGGTATCATTCCTTATATTGCTGATTGAGTGTGAGAGAAGACAGAGGGAATGACTTGTGATTGCATGGCAGAGGGAAGATTTGAACTGAGAACATTGTTTCATAGTTCAGCCTCTTAGCCTCTATGACACACTAACTCTCATCTAGATGCTTGACTCAGCTTTTTCTTTTTTGACAACACCCCCCAATTGTTACTTCTTTATTTTAAGATTCTTCTCCTCTCCAAACTCTCCTCAACCTTTGCCATGACTCATCTCATTGTCTTGAATTTTCACAAAGAACTGCTTTGCCTCTATCTGATTCCTCATCTCTTCATTAGTATAACAGTATTATACTCCCCACACTCTGTTGCTGGTAAAGTGGCCCTCAGTGGACTATAACCTTCAAGGTACTAGGACAACTAGGATATGGTATAATCAGTAAAATTTTGAACTTAGCTCATAGATGCAAATTTAAAATATCCCGGATGTATTCAGTTGCTCCCTAACAGGGCTATCAAAATTATGATTCTTCCACAATGCATAAAAAGTTGTAATTTGATACAAATAGTCCAACAGATCCTGATTATTAGTAAACAGGATAAGTTTACTTCTCTCCCTGACATGAAGTGAGCCTCATAACAGTGACCAACAGATTGTTACAGGACGATCTAAAGCATGAAGAAGAAATAAATGTGCGAAGAAGCTAGGAGTATAAGTATTTTTTAAAAAACTTATATATGACTCGCCACTTCACATTCATTAACAATATTCATTTTGGAGGAAGGTGGATTCTGTAGCAGCCTGTACCATATTAAAATATAAGTTTCACTTATTAGTATACAATAAACAATAAACAAACAATAAAACAGCAATCATACCATATCTCTAGAATAACTTTAACTTTAACAGCTTTTGCTGGGTTTTAATATCCATGCAATTATATGAATAATGTATGCAAGTTGTAAATGCCATCAAAGAAAAAACTGATGCTTTTGCGTTTTCTTCTAACTTTTATCTCTGAAGAAAACTAATGTTAACAATTGTTTTTGAAACATCTTGAAAAAAGGAAGATCCAAATCAACCATCAAAGAAGGCTAGAAAACAGTGTTACTTAGCCATATGAAAATGTTGCTGGATTTATTGCAGAAATTCTAAACTTACACATCAGGTGTTACCAGTTAAAAGATATCCTTCCTGTAATGGGAAAAGGTGTTGCTCATGCGTAAAACTCCCAACTGCCTCCAAGCAGGTTATATAGCTCAAACTTCCCTGGTTTGACAGCGCCTCGCAAATGCCACTGTCTTAATCACTGCTAGATTCCGTCAGTGGGCGTTTCCTGAACTTCTTCCAGCATAAGAATTCCTTAACAGCCAGTCTCTGTTACGAAAAAGGAGCAATGCAGAAGCAAGCACCAGGTGGCTGGAATGGTAAACAGGATATGGATGTTATTGGATTGTCCCGTGGGAAACTGGGACTGTCTGTAAAGTGCTCTGAGAGCCGGATGTTACCTCAGAGCAGCACATGACCCTGTACTGGAAGTACATGGGTGGAGTTAATTCTCTCTCTGCAGCTGGGAATCAAAGTGTACAGACATGTTTCTCTGTACTGCTGAAAGACAGAAATAAAGACATGTAGATATATTTCTGTCTGTCTCATTCCCCCCCCTGGAGATGGGAGGGGGAGTGGTGGTGTGTTCTCTTCACGTTGAGGAGAATCGCCGAAGAGACCTCCTTTGATCTTGCCGGCAGACGCTGGCAGGAGGTCTTAAGGATTCAAGCCGGGCACCTGGAGGGTGGCCAAATTCCTCTGGACTAAGAGCTGAGCTGGAGGCTCTGGCTTTTGGCTTGGATCCCGACAACTGGTAGCAGACCGATGGTTATCTGATCTGTGAGAATCTGCATGAGAGGTGAGAGGTTGATGAATCGTTGCCATCCTCTGCACCTAAGTAGATAAAGAAAGCGTCTGCCTCCAGCCAGAAAGCTGAAACAGACAGCTGGACACCGAGAGGAGTGTGTTTCAAGGCAACGGAGAAGGTATGCTGCATTTCGGGCTGGGGAGAAGAATGAACGCAGAAAGATTTATTTTCTGGTTCACAAGCTCCGTTTTGAAAAAACAAGCTCTGAAAGAGCAAGCTTGCATACCAGGAATTCCTGTGGTTTAGATAAGGAGTTCCGTCCTGAGCAGGTTGCTAGGCAACGTCTGCCAGTTACTGAATGGCTAAAAAGAGCCTGGGAAATCGAAAGTGTATCTGCGCAGCTGTGCAAGGGTTTTGAAAAAACAGCCCAAAGGTTTGCCTGCCAGTGAAGCAGTAAACAAAGACTTTTGGAGTTTTACTGGCTTGAAAAGTGAAAGCTGGCTTGGGATTGAGTGCAAACTGACCCTTGGATTCAGCATGGATGCCAAGAAGGGGGGAGTGCCCCTGAGTGCCGTGGTTCTGGATGAACACAGCCGGCATGCTGCACTGGAAGTAAAGGACAGGGGGAGGGAGGAACGGAGTTCTAATTCCCCCACCGATGAGGCTACTGGAAAGGATGCTGTAGCTTTGAGCGTTGTCCAGTGTTACAGTTGTGGACAGGCTGGGCATCTTCAGCGGAGCTGTAAGAAGCCACGTCAGCCAAAAGGAGCGAAGGGCCGCTCAGCAAAGCCTGAGGCGTCAGGCAAAGGTCACACCAAGACTTCGGTGAAACCTGGAAAAGCTTTGATGGCGAAAGGAACCACGCCAGATGTTGGGAACGCGTTTATTATTGACACTGCAGCGACGGTTCATATGTCCCCACACAAAGGACTCTTTTCAACGTTTAAGAAGCAAAGCTTCACTGTGACACAGGCCAATGGTCAGGAGCTAGAAGCGGCCGGCGTGGGGACTGTCTATCTTAAGAGTCTGAACTTGACAATAAACAATGTTTACCTGGTTCCTGAGTTGAAGTTCAATCTGCTGAGTGTTTCGCAGATTGCAAAGAGAGGACTGAAACTGTCCTACGATGCTGAGAGCTGCGAGATCTACAAAGATGGAGAGTTATATCTTTCTGCCAAACAGAAGGATGGACTATATTTGTTGACTTTTGCACAAAGTGATTACATGGAATGTAATTCATCTGTGTCTAACCTAGTTTCTCTTGCAGGTGTGAGCAAGAAGGTGACCGGAGTCAACAGAGCATTTCAGCGGGTGTATGCTGATGTGATTGGTCCTCTAGAACCTTCTAGAGGCAATGCAAGATATTATCTTGTGTGTGTAGATCATTTCTCTAACTATGTCTGGGTTTATGTGTTGAGAAAGCCAAAGGAAGCCTTGGAGAGGTTTCAGGAGTTTTGTGACAAAGTTAAGAGTATGCATGATGCTAACATTGATTGTCTATTCACAGATGAGAAGCAGCTTTTTCTTTTACAGGATTTCCAGAGGTTCCTGCATAAGAAGGGAATAAGACACAAGATTGCTGTTTCAGCGGAAGCGTGGAACAGGGGTGTCTGTGTACGGGTGAACAGAGAATTGCTAAAGGGGATGGAAGCGCAATTGCTTAGTTCACATCTGCCACATGAGTTCTGGGCCGAGTCTCTGATGTCGTACTGTTATACGAAAGTGAGAAAGGTTTCAAAGGAGTTGGGAAGTTCTCCTTTTGAGAAACTGTTCCACAGAAAACCTTCTGTTGCCCATTTCAAGGTTTTTGGGTCTCATGTGAGGACAGAAGCTCCAGGTGGAGTAAAGAATGCCAGAGGCATTTTTGTGGGGTATGAAAAGGGTCTCTACAGAGTAATTTTGTCTGAATCTGGTCAGGTGATTCTCACAAAATTTCTAGAGAGTGCTCCTGAACAGGAGAGAGTGATAGTACACACATTTCCCACTGAGGACGATTCAGATGATGATGATTTCACTGATTTCAGCTGTACTGAAAGTGATGACACTGATAGCTCGGAGAGCTCAGTTGTCACAGTCATTGAGAGGAAGTCTCACACAATAGATAGGCCTTCACAACTGAAGGATGAACCACTGTTTACCATTGGAACTGGTTCTCCAAAGAGTCCTGAGACTGGACCAGTGAGCAGAGAGGATCAGCACCTCATACGTAGGTCTGAGAGAGTTACAAAGGGTCAACCACCCAAGAGGTACTCAAAAGAGTTTGCTAACTTAGCTGTTGCATGTGTTGCTGTTGTAAACAACCGAGGACAGGTTGGAGCTGTGTCTAAGTCAGAGACAAAGACACAACAGAGAGTTGCTAGCCAAGGTAATGCAGATGCACTCATTCCTTGGAAACCAGACAACCAGAGAGGTACACTGGGGAAACCAGTGGCGGGGAGTTCCAAGGGTGGAACTGAAACAACAGGGGAGTGTTATGTGTATAACAACTGTTTGTTTTCTTCTCTGGATCATGCTTTGCTTGCTGCAAAACGCATTGATTCTTTTGGGGGAGGATGTTACGAAAAAGGAGCAATGCAGAAGCAAGCACCAGGTGGCTGGAATGGTAAACAGGATATGGATGTTATTGGATTGTCCCGTGGGAAACTGGGACTGTCTGTAAAGTGCTCTGAGAGCCGGATGTTACCTCAGAGCAGCACATGACCCTGTACTGGAAGTACATGGGTGGAGTTAATTCTCTCTCTGCAGCTGGGAATCAAAGTGTACAGACATGTTTCTCTGTACTGCTGAAAGACAGAAATAAAGACATGTAGATATATTTCTGTCTGTCTCATTCCCCCCCCGGAGATGGGAGGGGGAGTGGTGGTGTGTTCTCTTCACGTTGAGGAGAATCGCCGAAGAGACCTCCTTTGATCTTGCCGGCAGACGCTGGCAGGAGGTCTTAAGGATTCAAGCCGGGCACCTGGAGGGTGGCCAAATTCCTCTGGACTAAGAGCTGAGCTGGAGGCTCTGGCTTTTGGCTTGGATCCCGACAGTCTCCGCCTAGCTTCTCTGCGCGGAAGCCTTCTGCGCAGAGTAGGCGTGCCAAGCGGAGGTCCTGCGCTCTCCCCACTGGTCTCCCTGGCAGAGTCTCGGAGCCTTCCCTCCGAAGTACTCTCAGCCTCCCCTTTCTTCCTGGTGTCACCTTGGTTTCCTTCCCCAGCCGAAGCTCTCCCTCTCTCCTTGCTGGTTCCCTCCCCTGCATCCTCGGAGCGTCTTCCCTCTCCGTTGATCTCCGATGTCAGTTCCCTGACACTTCCATTTGTTAAACACTGAAAACCAGTAGTTCTAAATCAGATTTAAGGGTTCACCATTAAACTCTTTCATCAATGTTTAAATACTATTAGAGTTTATAACACCAGCGTGGTGTAGTGGTTAAGAGCGGTGGACTCGTAATCTGGTGAACTGGGTTTGTGTCCCCGCTCCTCCACACGCAGCTGCTGGGTGACCATGGACTAGTCACAACTCTCTGAAGTCTCTCAGCCTCACTCACCTCACAGAGTGTTTGTTGTGGGGGAAGAAAGGAAAGGAGATTGTTAGCCGCTTTGAGACTCCTTAAGGGGAGTGAAAGGCGGGATATCAAGTCCAAACTCCTCCTCCTCCTCTTCTAATATACAGATCAGCAACTGTCTGTTCAAGGTTCAAGTCTTACCCTCAAAGGAGTGCTACTTAGCTCAAAGGTTGGGAGCCTGTGGCCCTCCCGATATTGATGGATTCCTATATCATTTTATTCCTCAGAGTGGCTGGGGAAGCCCAACCGGATGGGTGGGGTATAAATAATGATGATGATGATGATTAATATTTATTATCATCCCATTTTCTGACAGGAGAGAATTTGGATACTGATATGAGATATTGCATTCCGTGGCAGATTGGTAGTATTGGAACATTCAGATAACATTATGTATGAAAGAGGGATATTGGGGTGAAAACACATGAAAATAGTCCCATCTGAAACACAAAGCACTGGAAAACTTAGAGGATATTGTCCCTTTTCAAAATGCTTAACAAGTGAGGACTCTTTTGGCCAAATTGTTTGAAATATGGCAAGGATGATGCAGTAAAACAGCACCTGAAAATTCAGTGTTATAAGGATGGAAAACTTTGAGTGTGGGCATCAGAAGAAAGGCTGGGTCTTCCCAGTAATCTAAGTGGAAACAAAACAAATGAGAAACAAACAACAATAACAAATGAAACAATAATGGAAGTAAAAGAAAACAAATGAGAACTATAACAAATGAAAGACAAAACAAATGGGAGTGTCACAAATAAAATGATAAATGAAACAAAAATGGTTTTACTTGAGCTGCATTTCCCTACAGCTGTCTCTGCTAAACTCTTTCTTTACCTTTTCCACTCTAAAACTGCATCAGCATCCTGTATGGTCCGAATACATATTTGTAAACATATATTTGGAAGCCTATGGTGAGGCGGGCGGGGAGGATGTCTTGGGGATTCAGGGTACAGAAGTAGCAAAGAAAAATATTTAAATATTTCCTCTCCTGCCTCTACTTATCCACAACAAATCAACCCTTCCTGAGGAGTGAGGGAATAGTTAGGTCTTTAGGAACAGTTTACTGGACAGTTCTCAAAATCTAGAACTATTATCAGTTGTCTTTTGCTTCTTCAATCTTTATGCTGTGGTGCAATTGGCTGGATTAGGAGAATACCCTGTGGAAATTTTGCTTAATAAAGGCAAATTAATTACACTAGATTATAACGTACCTTCCTTGCCTGTCTTATTTGCTTGTGTAAGATTTTGAAATCACCAAATATCTACAAGTTAGCTCTTCACTAAGCCCACCCATACGTTATGATGGTGTTGACAATGTGAAAATTGTGTTCTCTAGCAGATCTGTGTCCCTCTCATGCTTTCTTATCTGTAATAGAAAAGAAATACAGCATTTGTCCATGAGAGAGAGGGGAGAATATAGAAACTTAGTGGTAATTGCTACTCATCAGCTATTGTAACCTACTACTCATCCAAAAAAATTTTATATAGCAATGTTATCAGTTGTCAGGAAATTATGAATAAGAATGTTTCTGGAATACTTTCCAGAAGATTTTGCTGTGCTGTATCAATCAAAGCAGATCTAGTGTGTCATGATTAAAATTTTCTACAAGCTAGCAAGAAGTAAGTGAACTAGAATATATGAATATATAGGGAAATCAACACTTGTGTAGTTTTAACTTTCAAACAAATTCAACGTTTTATGTAGGAATTCCAAGTTTTACTGTAATAGTTCTAAATATCTTGTAAATGATGACTTAGCAGTAGGACTTATGTGCTGGGCATCTTTTCTATATTTTAAAGAAACCATCTACTTTTTTCTGAACTTGATTAAATGTGCAGACATGATAACTCTTTCCAAGGTGATGAATACTGGCAGCATTTAAAAGGGTGGTGGTTTTCCCTTACACTATGGGGATAGTTCTAAAAAGTATTCACTTAGTTCCTTCTTTTGTTTTTTGGGTGGTTTTAATTTCAGAAAAAGAGGTGCGTGGGTGGTGCATATGTTCTAGGAGCCTTTATTTGGGGGTGGGGTAACCTAAATGGGATTACATGTATTCCTTCATCATTACTAATCATTTGAAGAAACAATAAATTTCTGAAAATTGAATTATTTTTTGTAGAAAATCAAGCAGTGGGTTTTGTTTAGTTTTTTGAAAATGTGTCACCCTGTATTACTGAAATAAACACACCTAGGATAGCAATTAATTGTTTTGCATTTTATCAGTTTTTATGTCTGACTGTTTTCCCCTACTAAAACAAATCTCTATTGAATTTTGCCTCTGTGATTCACACTTTTGCGTTAAACTCATGCAAGCCTCCTGCTGCTTGGCCTTTACTTACTTGAGATAATAGACTGTAGGAGTTGATCAGGACAATTTGAAAGATCTGTGTTCAGCATAGTAGGGGGTGGCATAGACACTGAGGAACATATGAAACTAATGTTGTACATTCAGTTTCTTCTCTTCACATTCTGTCCTGCATTAACATTCACAGTTGGCACAACTAGCATGACAGAGCCTCAAAGGCAATTTTTATTTTCTGAGTTCAAGCAGCTGCATGAAACTGGGTTAAACTATTACAGTTCTCTTGTTCTGCAACTCACCCCAAGGCTGAAAAGGCAATAATGGGATGACTTTGCTGGTCGAATTTCTGGTTCTGTCACAAGATCTTTGATTTCTTAAATCACCAGGACTATCGCTACATAAATTTTGGGAATACAAATACGCTGCCGTAGAATTTCCTCTGACAGTGAATCATGAGCAAAATGAAAAATGAGGCTGTGCAATGACCATGAAGTCCCACACTGTACAATCAGAATGGCATGCTACAGTTCTTGGTTGCAAGTGACATGGGGAGTGGCAGATGCCTGTTTGAATGCTTCAGCATTTAAGCAGTTTCCTGCATATCGAAAAGTAACCAGAGGGACAGAGGGATTACATGCAAACACGCCTGGCATAAGTGATCTGCCTAGGATGAAAGGTGGCAAAATATTTAGCCAAGTTTGGAAAGATCCTACCTCCATGCTGTGATTTCTGATACAGCAATTTAAGTGCCTTCTTCTTCTTGCACTGAAACATAACATTATCGATAACCAATTGGAAGCGCATAAGAACAGATGGAATGATCAATATGAGGATGGTTTGGAATAAAAATAGGCATTTTGGGACTATTTTCATTTGGACAGCAGCAGTTTTCCCTTAAAACCGACAAATTTTTATTTTACCATTTCTTCAGATATTTCTTGATCTGTTTTGTCGGTGGCAAACTGTGTAAAAATTGTTGAGATTGGCTTGAACTCCCAAGTAACAAAAGCATTTATGGCAAATGGGTATCTTATGTCAGATACAAATCTATTCTGTGTTCTCAGGCGTGGGTTAATGATCATTTCATATCTTATATAGTATGGAGGTCTGCCACTGGTTCAAAGCCAGGAGTTCTTCATTGAGCTTAAGGAGCACTGTAATTGAATCACAGAACATTAGGGCCACATCTGCGTATAAATTCAACTGGTGCTCAATGACCTTCACCTGATAGTGATGCCTTAAAGGTATTTCTGGTTTGTGGGGCAGCAGAAAGAGATAACTAACCTGATTTGTGCAACCATAATGGTTTTCTGTCCAGGCCAATAGTCTATATAGTGGACCTATTACGCTGATACAGTTGGGCTGAAGCTTATACAGAATTCCTTCCGAAATAATACACTTCCAGGGTTAAAAAAAGATAGCCCCACTCTAATGTATCAAAGGCTTTAAAGGTATCTAATAACAAAGTTACCAAAGGATTTTCAAATGCTTGCTATGGTGGATAAGTATGAGCACAATATCAAAATTTGGCAGCTAGGGACTGTTCTGATCTGCAAGGCCAAAGGAGGGTCTGGGTGTGTGGTTTGAAGCAGGGATACCCAAGGAGGATGCTATTATAGTAATAGCATCAACTCTTAGCTTTTCTGTCAAGTGGAATTTTGAGAATTTCCGTACCAATTTATATAGTTTACAACTGCCATACCAGATTATGTAATTGTTTTAGAATATGTTTTACTAATTCTAAACAATTTTACTTTATAATTACATTTTATGCAGATTAATAATCCTTAAGACTAATGTACAGATGCCAGCTTGGTGTCATAGATTGCCATATATAACCAAAAGAGATGCAGTTTGGTCCCTAGTTACCACTTACTAGAGTCAGCTTAAATTATCTAGGTATATCTAGGTATATATCAAATTATCTAGGTATCATCTGTTTAACAAAAGTGTATTTATTCTCTCACATATAGAAAAATAGCATCCCAAGTTCAAAGTACATTTAGAGAAGTAATTACAATAAATACACTTTTGATTGCTAAAAATGTAGCTTAAATATAGGTATACCTCTGTTTGATCTATATTGTGATGACCTTGAATTTTAACAAATTCATTTGTGCAACATTTTATTGACACATGAAGTTTTAGTAGAAATGATTGGTTTCTAAGTAAAAATAATATTATTCATATATGATTATAAAGCACCTGCTTTCTTAAGCTTATCTATTAAAGAAAATTTAGTTTACAATCATCTTAGTGATAATTGAAGGACAACCATGATTTGGTGTGTAAAGCAAACATTCCCCAGTTTTTTTGTAGTCATGCTTGCATAAGAAAGATAGCTAATGACCTGGGCATAAGGAACATAGTTTTCTTTTGTTATCAGCTTTCCCAAACTAATTGGACATTTGGAATGGGCTAGTAGGTTAAGGTTTGGCTCAGCAGCACCACAGAGTTCTCTCCGTAAAGGTGGGCATCGTTTCAATTATGATCTAACCCCAACATAGCTCCTGGAAAGGAAAGGAAAGGTCCTGTGAAGAAGACTTTAAAATACCCTGTTGAATAGCAAGCACCAATGTTACATTTCAAACTTCACTTTTGCAACTCTGTTAAATTTATAAAAGATTTGCCATGTGGGTGGAAAAGAGGGTTACTTTTCAAAATTAATGAGTTAAAAGCCCCACTTGTCTTGCCTAGCTTAGTCCCATAGTGAACAGTTATCTGGATTGTGGCCTATGCCTTGAAAATATCACCAATGTCATTTTACTCCCTGGCATTTACATAGGAGCAATTGATATTTAAACCACACTTTAATATAAAAAGTGCTGCATTAGACCTTGCCACTACTGAGGTTCATTGTTCAAAAACATCCAGGAGCATGTCAGGTATGAAGCAAATAAAGTTCAGTGTGACATTGGGGAGCTGCCTTCAGGTCAGTTCTGGCATTATGAAGTACTCGAAAAAGCATTACTTGTTAATACTTTTCACAGGTGCAAGTGACTGATGTGGATTCACCTACCAAACATTTATTTTGGCTTCCAAAAAAACCATAAAGGAACATTTCACATGGAAGCAGCTTAAATAGCTTTGCATTTATTTACTGTGCAAATACAGTATTGTAATACAAATTTCCAGGAAAATCTGCCTTTGATAGTCTTTGAAACCTTTTGAGCAGCTCTCTCTCTCTCTCTCTCTCTCTCTCCCCCCCCCTTGATTCTCTGAACTTTTGGCACAGCCACACATTCCAGCTATGCAACAAAGCTATGTGATTTGTGAGTTATGCTCCCATTTTCCTAAATAAATAAATCAATAAAATCTCCCCTGCAGTACGATAGAAAGCAAGTGTTCACTCAGAGATTAGGGTCTTATGATGATATGATGATGTATCTGATGTTCTTTTGTTGTTGTTGTTGTTGTTGTTGTTATACGCTTGAATGGTGGTATTGAAATTTTAATCCTGAATGGCTATTGTCATGCTTAATTAACAAGCACATCATAACAGAATCTACTTCTCCACCAACTGCTACCAGCAGGTATTGACAAGAAAGCCATGTTAACTCTACAGATGACTGCTGATATCCTTAAAGGAGCAGAAAAGCATGCTCTTTTTCAGCATCCCACAGGGTGGGGTGGCTTTGTATATTAGACTGCAAGTTTTTCTGAAAGATGCAGTTAGGAGATTGCTGAAATCTATTGCTAATGCTCTAACTGCTATTGTAAAAAGTATCCTATCAACCCCATGTTGTCAGTACTTCAAAATTGCTATTATTTAAAAAGGAATAATTTCTAGGAAACTCCAAGATGCAAAAAAGAAACTTACCGTATGTTGAATGATTCTGAGGAAATGGTGTGCATTTATAATCTTAATGTTGTGCAGATGATTTTTCATCCATCATGGCTGTACCCTTGAAGCCGTCGTTTTCTCATAATAGCAAGATTCTTTCTTGCCTACCTCAGTTGAAATTTTAATTGGCCTACTAAAACTTTCTCATCGGTAGAGGGAAACATATTTTTTTTGTATTCTAGTAATCCTACTTAGTCTTGATCACCCACTAAAATATAATGTGGCCCATATATAAACTTCAGAATGGACACACACACACACTTTTTTTCTAAACCCTACACAAGGAAATGCTTAACATTTTTATCTTCTTCACTGCCTGTGTGTTAATATCCCAAGGCATATTTTAGCATATTCTTGCTCAGCCAGGATGCACTGTGCATTAAGACAATGGGCGTTGCTCACTGAAAACAAAAGTTGCTAAATCAGATGTTCACATACTGTTGCTAAGCATGTCACCTGGAAGATTTCCTCTGAGCCAAAATTCTATTAAAGATTACCTTGCCCAGTAGGTGAGGGTTTTGTGGGGTATGTTGCTGTGTTTTAAGACATTAATGTGTATGTTTTCCTTACAGGTCTTAATAAATTCAGAAAGAAACATTACTCTATGGGTTGATGATGTGATTTCCTCCTGTCACAGTACAGTTGCTGGAACAATTCTCTATCATTTCCAAGAGTTTCTAACAATTGCTACACAATAAATCCAGGTAAGCACACTTTTGAGCTGTCCAATAGTTTCCCCCCCATAGATTCACAATAATTATCAATAAAGTGTTAATTAAAAAAATCTCTCACACAGTGACATAACTGTTCCAGATATTCTTTGTCCCCTGAATGAATGTTGTGTTATTTCAGGGAAATGCTGTATGTAAAGCAGACACAATCAAGGATTTGTCTCTTAATTCATACTTAGATTGTTCTCATCTGCAAGTGTGATGAGTTCTGTGGAGACGTCTTAGAGCGGGTGGTCAACTGTGGAAGATGACTGGGGGAAGATGGGGCAGTTTGAGCTGGATTACCTGAGGAATGACCTAGCACATTGGTGGCCAAACTTGGCCCTCCAGCTGTTTTGGGACTACAATTCCCATCATCCCTGACCATTGGTCCTGTTAGGGATGATGGGAGTTGTAGTCCAAAAACAGCTGGAGGGCCAAGTTTGGCCACCACTGGCCTAGCAGGTTTTGGGAGGAAACACTAGAATCCCAGAAGCTGTCTGGCCCTGAAGAGGGGCCCAGTGGCCTGGGAGGTAGAGGTTCAGATATTGGGGAGGGGCCAAGCCTAAAACCACCTGCAGTGGAATTGCCTCTGTTGGCACCTCCTGTCAGTGAAGAGTCCCTTCTGGGTAGGCAAGACTTGGACTGCTTGCCTTGCAAATAGCTGTGCCCACCCTGCACTTTGAAAGGAAGATGCAGGGGAGAGATTACTCGTTGGATCAATGTCTTAGCTTCCACCTAGCCACGTATTTTAACCTCTACTGTAGCATGGAACCAAGACATTGTAACCTGACTTATGTACAGCTCATTAAGTGTTTGGCAGTTGATCTTAAAGAGTTCCCATTGTTTTCCTGTACTGATAGCCAGGGCAGAAGTTTAGAGTATTCATGCAATTTCATAGCAAGCTACTATAGCAGCATGTTGATTGCTTTGTGTTGCCATTTTTGCCACGGTAATTTGCTATCTTGCATCTCCACTTCCCCAAACATATAAAGATGGGGTGTTTCCTTTCCTTCACTATGTGTCCAGTGCCCTATTGCCCTTGTCTACATCACTGTAATTAGCTAATTAAAATCCTATTGTGCAATAATAGTAACCTTCGTCAAATTATATGCTTTGCTCTCCGCTTTTCTCCTGTTGTGCATTCATATGTTTATTTGAAATACAACTCAGGAATAATGTCTCTTTTTTAAAACAAAAAACGAAAACCTCAAACTACTCAACCATCTAAATGTTAGATTATCATGCTGTTAGTGTGTGGGCACAATGCAAACCAAACATAATTGTTTTTTTAAAAAACCCTAGAACTGATACATTAAGAAAAATATTCTTTCTTATTTAAATAAGAATGGTATGGGGGCGGAATAGGGATTCAGATTCTAAATCCACTTGAATGCAAAGGATTCCGAGAGAAAACTCTCATAGAAATTGGCCCTTCACAATAAATAGTTAAGAAACTGAAAGCATTGCAGAATCTTAGCTCATTCAATCTCTGACTTAATTATATGATCAGAGGGTGACACAGAGATGGAAGTGAATTAGCAGCATGGAGAAGATAAGACCAATCGCTTTCCAAGGCTCTGTTAAGGTCTCATTCTTTATGCCAGTCGCTCCCCAACTCCCCCCCCCCCACTTGAAAATTGCTGAAGGTCTTGGAAGACCACTAAATGATGTTTTTTACCTGTTGTAGCAATTGTAATGTTCTGCGCTAAGTGATGTAATACAGTGGTACCTCCAGTTGAGCATGGGATCCGTTCTGGAGCTCCAGTTGGATCCCGAGGAATTCGCAACCGGAGGTGCTGCTTCTGCACATGCGCACTGCACGGTAGAGCATTTCTGCACATGCACGTGCGGCGAAACTCAGAAAAATACTTTTGGGTTTGCCACGTTCGCATCCTGGAGGATATGCAACCAGAGGTGTGCGTATCCAGAGGTGCGACTGTACAATAAAATGCAATATATTAAAAAATCATACAATATGAATTCCATAGAGCTTTACACTGTTCTTCGCAGACAGACATACTGTAGACCACCTGAATGAAGCTCACAGATCACTGGTAGTCTGTGGGCCACAGTCTGGGAACCCCTGCTATAAGCTGCACAAGCAGCTTTTATAAATTGATACCTAGGACACCAGAGATCATAGAAGGTGCACAGCAATCGTGGAATTAATTGTAGTAACACAGAATTTGATTAACTAAACAGGGTTGCAATCATATATTTTCGTATCAGAAGAATCGTAAATAAATAAATACTTTAATACTGTAAAGGCATAATCTGGCTTAAACAGTATCTGTGGTGTCATTTGATGGTTGGTTGAAAAATGATCTATTGATGCTTACTGATTTATAGAATATGCAAACATTGCCTCATAAAGTATTTTTATTCAGAAAATTCTCATTCCTTCAATCCTTACAAGTAAGATGTTATATGCAAAGAAGATACTGGTTTTTAATTTAAACAGGACACCCTTTGAAGACCTTATAAATAACAATAATTAGTGGTATCTAAAACATATAAATAATTAATGGATGTTAACACTATAGAAGCGTTGAAACAAAAGGGAACATGGATACACATTTCATATTTATTGAAGCATAAATTATGAAAATAAATTCATAAATATGCCCATAATTTTTATAATTTTAACAGTGGTCTAAATTCTGGCAGTTTAAATGCTTTGGAGTATAGGCTAATTGAAATCAAGAAATTATTTTTCAAAAAGGGTTGATGAAGAGTTATGCAGACATTGTGGAAGAAACAGATAAATAACATATTCCTTTATTTCAGTATTTACAAATCAGACATAAATAAATATGGTTCTTAAGAGTGCACAATTTTTGAAGTGGTGATATGATATAACTCAGCTAAGAAAATCTTGATACGGTACATGGTGTAGTGCAAGCATATTTTTTATTTGGAGTAATCTCATCAGCTGCTGTTTATGTTACACTCAAGCTAAGGATACTTAGCATTTTAATTATTGTATGCTGCATGTTTTCCTTTGTACATATACTTATTCTGTATTATTTTTGTTTGTTTATTGTGGAATGGTTGTTCAATAACTAAATATGGCCTTAATACCAATTCTAGGGAATTTTTAAATAAAATATTAGCATCATATTCCTTAAAAATATATTTATACTATATTTAAGATGTAAATGATTTAACAGTACTTTCTTCCACATTTAGTAGTATTGCGACGTTTACAATTGGGAGATAGCATTAAAGATGTTATTTGTAGAAAATACTAATTTAGTTTCTATTTGCTGTAGTGGGCTATCTGAAGGATAATAAATTGAAGCTAAACCTTGATAAAGAGATGCTGTGGCTGGACAATTTCTGGGTTGGAAATTAGGAAACAGCCTGGTCTTTATAGGGTTGCACTATACTTGTAGGAGCTGCTGTGTAGTCTGGGATTGCTCATTTACTGAAGGCCGAGGTTCCCGCAATGGTTCAGAGTACTGTTTCCCAGCTATATCTCATTCCAGACATGGATAGCCTGGCCACAGTAAGGCGCACTCAGATAACTTCCCATTTGGATTATTGTAATGTGCTGTACATAAGGCTTCTCTGAAACTGGAGCTGGCACAAACTGTGGTGGCTCAACTTCTAGAGTTGGCTTCTAGTGCAACATTGCACCACTCAGTCTCCTCTTTACCACACCACACATATCCAATTCCCTCAGAAGGCTTGGTCTCCAAACACTTTATCATCTTGACCGCCCTCCTCTGCACACATTTCAGCTTGTCAATATCCTCTTAAATTGTGATTTGCGGAACTGGACACAGTACTTCAGGTGTGGTCAGACCAAGGCAGAATAAAGCAGCACTATGACTTCCTTTGATCATGACAGTATACTTCTGTTGATGCCACCTTAGAATAGCTTTAGCTTTTTTTGCTGCTGCATCACACTGTTGACTCCTGTTAAGTTCATGGTCTGCTAAGACTCTTAGATCCTTTTCACATGTAATACTGGCAATCCAGGTATCCCCCAACTTATATTTGGGCAGCTGGTTCTTCCTGCCTAGGTGTTGAAGCTTACATTTGTCCCTATTGAAATTCATTGTCTTAGTTTTAAATGAGTTCTCCAATATGTTACTGTCATTTTGAATCGTGAATTTGTCTTTTGCGGCATTAGCTATCCCTCCTAGTTTGGTGTCATCTGCAAATTTGATGAGAATCCCATCAATTCCTTCATCCAAGTCATTTATAAAGATGTTGAACAACAACGGGCCCAGGACAGAACCCTTCAGGACCCTGCTTGTCATTTTTTTCCCAGGATGTCAAGGATCAGTTAGTGAGCACTTTTGGGGTTTGATCAGTCAACCAGTTACAAATCCACCAAATGGATACCTCACCCAGTCCACATTTTACCAGTTTCTTCACAAGACTGCCATGGGGGGCTTTGTCAAAAGCCTTGCTAAAATCAAGATATATTATGTCCATGGTATTTCCCTGATCCACCAAGCTTGTATATTTAAAAAAATGAGATTCGTGTAGCATTACTTCAAGTTAGGGGGCCTAAATAAATAAATAAATAAAATTATCAATACATTTCCTTTTCTCTACCTACCACAGGAAAGCTATGTTATTAACATGTGTGTTTAAACACAGAGTTGATACACTGACTACAGTTGACTCTGTGTTTATGTATACTGCTTTACTGTTAGAATTAACTGCATGTATTCAAGGATCTGCTTACCTTTCTTTAAAAAAAATCCTCTTCCATTTCTTGCAAATTTCAGTGTAAATAAAGGTGCTCAACTCATTATACTCATTAAAACTGAGTATACTCATTAAAACTGAAATGAGAATTTACTAGTTTGTAAAAAGGGGGGGATATAATTGTAACAACTCTATCTCAGCATAGTTTGCCAATAGCTTATTTTAATATTGTGCAATCAGATTGTCACAGTTGTGGCACAGAATAGATCCAAGACATATTTCTTTAGTGTTCAGAATAACAATCAAAACTGAGATACCACTCTAAGCCCTAATTTAAGAACCCAGGTGTTTAGACTAATCCCTTACTTTACAGATGCTGGTTCCCTCTGTAAAAACAGGTTTGGAGACAGGCTTCAAGAAATCTGCAATATATAAAAAGGAATTCTGCAGTCAGAACTACAGAAATTGGCATATTTCTGGACTCTTAGCAATAGGAATGTAAGAGGGCAAACTGGAGGACACTTCTCAAGTATTTGACCTAATTGGAATATAAAGAAAGTGGATAGAAAGAAGCTTTTGTCCCAGTCCCATCCATTGAAGATGAACATTGGGAGATTAAGTACAGACAAAAGGAAATATTTCTTCACATAGCACATACCTAGCTAAACTATGGAATTAAACACTACATGGCCTAGTGATAGCCACCAACTTGGATGACTTTAAAAGAGGACCAGACAAATTCATGGAGGATAACACTATCAATGACTACTAGTTGCAATGGCTGTGTACCACTTCCAGTATTAGAGGCAGTACGTCTCTGAATGTCAGTTCTGGGGAGTATGTGTGGGAAGTGCTGCTGTCCTTACCTCCTGCTTGTGTGTGGTTGGCCACTCTTGAGAACAGGAAGCTGGACTAGATAGGCATTTTGGTCAGATCCAACAGAGTGATTCTTAGCTTACACACTAGGGACAAGCAAGCATCCCCAGTCATTGGCTGTGCCAACTGGGCTGATGAAACCTGAGAACAACTGGAGTGCCATGAGAAGCATAACCAGGCATTCAGTTGCCCATTATAGCCTGAGCTCCATGCGGAAGTGGCAAAACAGGGAAATGCTTTCTGTCATGCCCCATGGGGATCCCACAGTAGGCTAGCAAATGCTAAGTCCGTGGTGGACTGGGTGATCTTTACAAAATATAATTTATAAAGTAGCTCTGCATTACGAAGAACAAGTATGTAAAAGCGGCCAAACCCCAGCACACCCCAGATCAAAAAACCATACTGGGTTCTTCATTTTCAAGCATTTGTAGTGCTTTTCTTAGAATGGATACCTGCAAATGCAATGGCCCACATTCTCTCATTTATTCTTAACTTTGAATTATGTCATGTATTTATAAAACAGTAGCTTATTTTAAGAAACTACTAAAATTGAGTTAATTAACTTCTTCTCTTTCAGTGCTATCCTTTCGTAGGTGACAATTCTGTGTGATAGATAAATGATGAAACAATTCGCAAAGTTCTTCCCAATATTAATTAAAAAGTGACCAAATGCTGAAAATTGCAAACATGTAATGTATATTGTAAGGAATATTAATCAAGGTCTGACAAGTTCAGCAGTGGTGAAGTATCACATTTGGAACAGAGAATTAAAACAGCCTCTCGGTGATTTTGTTGTAAAACTGACAAGAATATTTTGAAATAATTAATATATATGCCTTTTTTCCCTTCGAGGAACAGAAACCACTTACTGAAATGAGAAAGAACTGTCCATTTGGTACAGTAGTACTGTGAATTTGAAGAAACTTAATGGCGCATTGTGCAATTTATATCTTCAGGTCTTTGACCATTTCCCTCTCTTTGTTGTTGTTTTTTTAAAAAGTCTGGAGTTTAAATTTAGTATTATACTCAAAAATGCACAGGAACAATTGAGCTACATATGATAAGCATACTTATCATTGTAATAAATAATATTGTAAGATGTAATAAGAACTGTTGGGTATATTTAAGAATTATAGAAGCTGATGGAAAAATAAAGCACCATCCATCCCTTCCTTGTGTACGAGAGGGAATCCCCATAACGTCTGAACGTGCTGCTACTGGGTTAGGTTCATTGCAGCTCATCTGCTTAGCTGTGAGAAGCACATGCTTTTTATGATGGTAGCCTGCAAGCCAATGCTTGAAGATGACTGGGACCTCTGGATACATCTATAAAAGGCATAAGACTATTACTTGGTATTTGGAAAGGGTTGAATTGTACCCCATATTTGTAAATTATCTTGTATTACTATACGGAGTTGTAAGGTTAAAATACGAGGTGGCCTTAGGAAATAGATTTAAAGGACTGTGTACTGTATACTAATGAAGATGCCTAGATAAAATAATGCAGCATTCTTCATAATTTCAAGATAAAATATTGGGCCAGTAATTTCATTTAGGCTGTTCATTTCACTTGAATCTTCTGTCATGCTTGGCATCATAGTTTTGTACATCAGCCTATTTTTGCCTGGGGGAGGGTCTTTTTAATTGTTAACCACTTAAAACATACAGATATTTAAAATTGTGCTCAGAAAAAAAAAGAAATTATATTGTGGCGGTGTGTAAGTTGTGTCATTTTGAAAAGATGCTGCCCAAGATTGAAGTTGTTTTGTTGAGCGCATTCTCCCCTGTCATGTTCCTTTGTAAAGCAAAAAAACAAAACACTAGTTTATCACAGTGGCTGGTTCCTGGCTAGGTCTGAAGAACAGACAACGTAATTTCAGTAATCATCAACTAATTGGCCCTTGTTCTTTAAACATTTATAATTACAGAAGTATTTTCTTCCTTCAATCCCTGAAGTGGTCTGTTGTCTCCCGCATGGATTATGAACATTTAACTATTATCTTGTAGATTATCAATACATAATTAAAATGCTATTGGAGATAAAGCATCATTCATTTCCCCCCCAAAGGGTAAACACAGTGGGGAAACAGATCATTCTGTTAACTGCAAGTTAAGTTTAAAAAAAGAATATCAAAACAATTTATGCCAGGGAAGGGCGGGGTGGTGGTGATGATGATGGAACACCTCTGGAAATGATGGGACTATCTAGTTTAATATGCTTGATAATTTTTCATTTCATTTCACTTTTAATTTGTATACCACCTAGGTGGTTTGCAACAACAGAATATAAGAATCACACACCTTATAATAATCTGATCCAATACAAAAAAGTCGTAATATAATAAAAACATAACTTTAAAATAAACAAAACATATAAAATAAAGTAATGTTCAGTAATCCATTTCCTCCATTGCCTCACTGACAATTCCATTTCCCAGAAGGTGGAAGAAGCAACAAGGGGTTCATCTGTCTGTTAAATAGTGGAACGGACTCTCTTGGATAGGGTTGCTATATTCTGAAGAGCAAAAAGAGGACACATTTGCCAACTTCTACCTTAAACTATGGATCACCCATGAAGAAAGAGGACGTGTCCTGGAAAAAGAGGACATATGGCCACCCTACGGGTGGTAGCCTTAGAGGTTTCATGGCCTTCTGTCATTGATGTTTTAGTTGGGTCCCTTCCAACTCTGCAATTCTATGATTCTATAACACAATAGTACACAATAAAAGTAAATATAAAAATATTAGCAAATAATTATACAGAAATTCAGTCTTAACAATTACAATAAATAATTACTAAACTATACTCAATAAAAAAGCAAGTCGCAATGCATGAAATACCACAATACATACAAAGCCATGTAGAAGAATTAAATTGAGAAACAAAGATACACAACTATTTTTTAAAAAAATGTATCCTGAACTCCTCTTCTCCCTTCCCAGCTTCTGCTGTTCTTAAAGTAATGGCTTCGGAGAGGCTATTGCTCAGATAGAGGGTACAGGAGGTGAGGCTCTTTTGCCCTTCTTTGCCTTTCCTTACTGAGGAAGCAAGGTGGCACCATGCTGGGGCAGAAGTAGATGATAAAGGTGTCATTTCTCTTAAGTAGCCCTTTCTCATCATCTGTTTCTGCTCCCTATTCACTCATACATGTCAGACTAGTTGAAGCCTCAATATAATGCACAGGGCAGCAACTCTGCTCTGAAGGTTTCTCAGGCTGGGGCTGGGGGCAGCACAGGTGAAACCAGTCACCCCATGAGAACAGACAGTTCTTCCTTTGAAATACCCTCCCCCAAAGGTTCCTGGGGCTGGAGGGTAGGGCGATGGAGGTGGGGAAAACCATGGCCAGCACAAAGTCTCTTGCCCCTCGCAGAATAAATGTTCCATTTCTTCCATTAAGAACCCTCTACAGTGAACCCATTGACACTATTATATTTTAATATATTCTAAAACTCAGTTTGATCTAATTATTGAGCCTGGTCCTGAATACTAAATATAGCTTTACAACACTTTGAACTACACATTAGAAAATGCTGGTTCTCAACATTCTTCTCACGTGACATTTTGTACTTCAGATTCAGATTCCTGAGTACAAAATACAGTGCCTTGCATCTATTGTAACTGGTGTACTTGCGGTTAAACATCTGCTTTTATCTGCCAAAAAAACTGGTGACAATTGAAACAGGATCAAGCCTCAGCTGGGATTTTTGCTGAGAACTAGCCTTTTAAGCAAATGTGTACAATTCACATTGACACAGGGCATATGTGTTAAACATCATTGGAAGCCCCCTATCTGTCAAGCCTGCTTTGTTCCTGCTTAATTTGATAGACAAAAAGGCACAAGATGCACTCTTCAGAGAACTAATTCTATTTCTAATGCTGGCTGTTCTGTTGGTCATTGGCTCAAACTATGAAAATAGTGCTGAAATAGTCAACTCCACCAAACACTCATTTAGAAAAAATGTAGGATAATCTGATGATGGAAAAAAATTACATACCAAGGAAGACAAACCTATGACCAAGGCCTCCCTGCAAATTATCCCATTACTTGTTTACTGTTTTTAAAGGGGCACTTTAAACCATCAAATGTACAGTACATTTTATTCAAGTTCTATAGTTCATTTGAATTATATGATGAGCAGCTAGTACAGCATATTTTAATTAGATTGTTAGATGAAGGAAACAAGTTACTCTTAGAGAACCAAAGAGGAGAGACAGTGAATTCTGTCTAGGGTACATATATGCAGATTGGAGTAATAATACAGAGCCATTGTCCCTAACAACTCCTGCTAATGTGATTCTAATGAGTGAAAGGTTTGGTGGATAAATTTTGGCTAACATTATAGACATGTTACATGTGAGCAGCTACACATAACTGAAGAGAAAAAGAGGTGCCAGTACTCACCATGAAGTTGTTAAAGTTAAGTGCCACACTTTTTAACAACAACAAAAAAAGGGCCAGCACTGCATACCTTTGCATACCCCCTGAAGAAGAAGAAAAGTACTGCAGAAGAGCATTCTGGAAAGCTCATGCTTGATCCAGCCAAAACAGGCATATTAGTTTAAGAACTGACTTCTCTTACCTCTTTGTCTGTGGTAGTGAACAGTACAAAGAAAGTTATGAATTGGAAAATAGTTTGCTTGCATTCATGCAAATTGCTGCTCTGGGTCACAACCTTTTTCTCTGTAGGGAGCTCTACCACACATAAACATTCCGTATATGATACACTGTTGGGTTTATGATATGGTTCATGATCTAATTTATGCACCCTAAAGGCTGCTTTGTTTCCTTTCTTTGGCCCCTAAATATAGCATCAACGTTTCTATAGTCTTCTCATAACTAATATTCGAGAATTGTAATTAATGATTAAGTACAGTCTTTATGGATCTTGCTGCCTACTCAGTCACATAAAGAGACTCGCTCTGAAACCCATAAGCAGCTATATAATATGCAACTGTAATGTGAATAATTATTCCTCTGAAAGTCCTATAATTATGGTTCCTGAAGCAGTCTTATTATTAAGTCATCTTAATAGAAACTCAAAGCAAAATTGCCTTGAGTTTTGTGATGATATAAATATTGTTCACTGAAAACTTGAGTGCTTTGTCTCTCTTTACAATGCTGCAGAATAAATACGTGGTTGCAGGGATTTCATAGAAAACTTCCAGTGTGGTCTTTTGCCCAGCTTAAACCCACTAAGGCAGGACAGAACTACCACTATGATGGAGGACAACACCCCAACTAAGTGAGGAGTACAAATCTGTCTTGCCCAGAGATTCACTGGTGGAGCATAATCAAGGGTGAGACCTCATTAGCTCAGTGTTACCCTAACCCTTCTTGTTTCCCTTGTTGGTTATGCTCCTAGGACAGGCTGGGTAGCCAGTTGGGATGATGCTTGAAAGAGGACATGCAATGGAGGTTTTACTGGAACAATGACCAGAAGACACTGGCTGTTGATCAAATGTTTATAGGAGAAGCGTGTCTGCAAAGAGTGAAGGGAGGATGTTGAAGGAAAGGTGCCGTGGAGTATGACTGAGTCATGAGTCAGCAAATTACCTGCATTGGTCTTTTCATTCATGCACTTACATTTCTGGCTACCTAGATTCAGGGTTATGTTTCTCTTCCTAGACTTAGTTCCTAATAGCCCATAAAGGCTGGGGTGTTTTCCGTGCTAAATATGTGCTTTCTCACACATCCACAGCTGCTTATTGACCATGCATGGGACTGAGAGGAGGGATAAAGAAAGGGGTGCTAAAGGAATTTTTGGAAACTTTTAAAGCAGGTTAAACGGTAATGAAATTAAAGACAGAGTGAAGCACTTTTTAAAGCGTCTTTTGGAAAGGATGGTTCAACCATCAGTTCATTTGCAATTCTAGTGTTAAACAAAAAGGTAGATAATTGGGGCACATTCCTGATCCTTAAAGCATGGAGGATTAGAAAAGTTAGGTTTGAACTTCCCCAGTAAGTTATGTGTTGTATTTTTATATTATTGTGGGCTTCATACTGATTCCAGGGATTAGCAGGTCTTCACAGGAGCTAGTATGATCATCTACTCCTCTTTCTTTTATATCCTCTTCCAGCTGTTGAGTTTTACAATGTAGGAAAAGTGGACCATTCTTGACATAGTTATATAGAGGAGTCAAACATTTTTGCCCCATTTGATGGCCTCAAAAGATCACCAAGATGGGGAGGGTAGAGGGTGCACAGGGGCCGAACTTTTCTGCAAGAAACTGTTCCCCATTTTAGTTCGTCTTTACTATTTAGTTTCAAACCACTATGCTTTGCATATTAGCTAATCCTGATACTAGGTTCATGTTAAATGTTAAATCTCAGCAAGGGGGATACTCTGATGGTTCCTTTGTCATTCCTCTCTAGCATTCCTGGCCCTTCAGAGATCTTAGGCAATATTTCCTGCTGCTTCCTTAACAAGATAAATCTGCTGGATTTCTGTTGCCCTATGGCTCCCACACATTTGCATGTGACAGGGGAAAGTGGGAGTACTTACACTTAAAACAGCTCATGGTTCCTGAATTTTCAGTTGATGCAGTTCTTGACAGCAGATAGCTTATTGAACTTGTAAATAAATGGCTTCTCCCAACAAATGTCCTGAAGCAATTTACAAGAATAATTTGCAAAATAAAATAAAATACAGTAATAACTTTTTAAAAAATACATAGGCATGAAAGTAAAAAAATCATCGGTGCTGCCCAAATGCATGAGAAAACAAAAGGATCTTTGCCCATGCCCAGATGATGACAAAGTTGGTGCCAGGCAGGCCTCACTGGAGACAGCATTCTATAGACAGGAAACTACTACAAAAAAGGCCCATTCTCACCACTTATCAGCAATGAGGTGCAAGAACAAAAATGGTCACCAGTACCCATCCTTGGAAACTAAAATTCATCCATTAACCACAGACCAGATAGCACTCTGGATGCCTCTGGAACCAGAGGTGCCAACTTTAATAAAATATTGGGGTGGGGGAAGGTAAGCCCCACCCCACATAATTTATTGATCACAAGATGCAGCACACACACACACTATTTGAATGGCAATGCCCATCAACTTTGAGGGGGGACGACACCCTCAAATATTTGGGGGGGGGTGAAGGGACCTTGTTGTATTCTAGGAGTTGGCTCCTATGCCTGGAACATTACTTGCTACAATAGCAGACTCCAAGCCCCTATGAAGCTCCTCTTTGTTTCTATTATCACTGTTGACAATGTATCCTTTAGTCGGTTTTGCATTTGTTTAATTTAATTACTCTTTCACATACACACTCTGAATAGCTAGCAGGACCTAACCATGAAACTGGTTTTACTTAGTAAATGTTAATGCTACCACCACAATGTATCTTGTAATGATAATACAGCATTAGAAAGAATAGCTCAACATACAAAAGTTAAGGTTTTGAGAGAAGGAAACTGCTCTGTCTTCTTAAATGTATTTTTGGGAAATATCCATATATATACACACTGTATTCAGAAAGAGCTGCCATCATTAACTGATAGCCTGCATTCTTCAATTTCATTGCTTTCTTAGTGAGTTATAAACAGAAATAACTCTTTCTGTTTATTGTATAACTTACAGTTCAATTTCAAATTTGGATTTATTGTCCCCTGTATGTATGTTTCTGAGGTATGGAGATTTCACATTTTATAAATAATTCTGAAAAAGAGAGTTGGTAATGACAAAAATCAACATAGCATCATTTTAAAAGAATGATTACTGGAGAGGGAGATACTAGGATAGGCTACAAAATATATAGCAAGTTTTGCCGATCATAAGCACAAAGGGAATAAAAAACTCAAAAAGTAAGAGGTAGTCAGATAATATGATCAATGATGATTTCTAAACAGACGTTTTTACCAAAATAGTTTTCACATTTGTCTTTTTGATGTTTAATGATTGCTATAACCCTGGTCTTTTGATCCAAGAAAGATATGAAGAACCTATGGAAACTACAGTATTTGAACATATATTTAGCTGACCACTAAGCCTTTAATCCCTACATTTTTATGTTCAGATAAAGAGGCACAAAAAAGCAATTTTAGCCCAGAAAGGAATACTGAAAATAAGTGTTGAAAGGAATAGTATGGTAAATCATTCAGCATTGAATCAGTTCTGAAGGCATTGGATTAAAAGGAGTGTCTGTATGGCCTGTCAAGTGAAGGACGGCATGTTACCTTCTTGAATGACCACAAGGGCACTTCATGATAATAGTTAAGTTATCATTCACTGCAACACTTTTCATTAATCTCATAAAATGAAATATAGTAGTGAAACGGCCAGTGGTCATCAACAAAGAGAGCCAAGCACGAGCATTTGCAGATCAGCCCTAAAGATCTATGGAGTGACAGATGTCACAGCCAGATTTCATTCACTTTTATAAACCTAAAACAGTATACTGTCAAGGTGGGTTAAAAAAAAAATCCAAATTACATTACAGGATTAAAGTTTAGATAATTTGCAGTTCTAAAAATCAATATGTTTTTAACTTGCTCTTGGATTGGATTCTTTGTTTTTTATTGTTTGTATTGTAAAGACCTTTGACTACAAACAACAAAACTCAGACAGAGATGTGCTCTTGCATTTAAACTCCCTTGAAGCCTTTAGCTTTTCTTGCCTCTTCCTTCCTTTTGCAATTGTCATTATATGGGAAGAAAGGCTAATTTTACTTTTTTTTATTTATTAGCAACCAGTGTGGTGTGGCACTGTGAGGCCATACTCATTATATTGGGATAAGACAAGGCCATGGTCCAAGCAGCTTGGATGTATCATTCCAGATGTACACCCCAGGTTCCCTTGAAATGTTTTGGATGATACTGGGATGCAGCTTTTGAAGCAAGCGTAGTCATGTGAAACCTGGGAAGGATGCTCAGTCATCTGGGGTATATCTGGGAAATTCTGGGGTATATCTTTCATATTGCATACTGCTTCACTGGTGCCCTTAACACTATTCAAAAAACACAGAAGCTAGGACCAATTAAAATGTCACCAACTAATAGGCAAGTGATTGATTTCTGCTAAGTGGGAACGTTAAGCAAAACAACAGTGGATGGGGAGCTAGGCATGATGTCGAAGCCCCTAAGTCAGCAGATTATTTTAAATCTTATAATGGAGCACAGGAGGTGTTATGCAGACTTAACAGTGCAGTTCCATGCAAGTCTGCTCAGAAATAGTTCTTAACTGAGTTCAATGGGACTTACTCCTGGGCAAATGTTCACATAAACTGCAGTCTTAATTAGATCAGACCCTGCTAGGTGCTAAACTGAGACATACTGGGAGAAGGAAAATATAAACACTAATAAGTGCTTTGATCCGTCTCCAGCACTCAGCAGAACCCACAAGCTATGACCTTTGCTAAGGCAGAAAAAAAGAAATATGGCATCAGCAAAGCTGGATACTAATTTTAGGTGGTACACTAAGTTAAGAATTAATAAAAGACAAATTAGGTGCATTTTTGTGTGTGTCCACTGCCAATGCTTAGCCTTTTCTTTTCTCCCACCCATATCATTTTACTGAACTTCATGTCAGAAGAAGATTTCTGGAGAACCTGAAAGCTCACTAGTTTGTGGTTTTTACTTGGTCCTAGTAAAGGTATCATGCTACTGGGGATATTCTGGATTTTTTTTGTTCCTAATAGACCAACACAGCCACCTACAATTTATGTGTTCTTTGCTATTGGGCTGCCTGTGGCAAGGTAGAGATTTTAACTCATTTTGACTTGCTCTCTTTTATAAATGTATGGTTGTTCCAGTTTACTCAGTTGTACATGGGTGCCAAGTTTATTTTACTGTTAGACTGTTACCTGTTTAAGCACTGGTGCATATGACCAGGTAGCTACACAGAGACCATTGAAAATGCAACAGTTTGTGTGACACAACTTGAAAAGCAAAGAAATGTTCTGTCTCTTCATCATCATTAAACCGTGCTTTAGTTCATACAGTTGTAAAATGATGCTAGCATGAAGGATGCCGGCTGCTATTTCAGTACAGCTACAATAATGGAATTTAATGCCAACTCCTTCGGTATGCATCCCTATATGTCAAGCGTTTACATCAGCCCTCTCTGTCTGATCCTCAAGACTCTCCCAAAGTTGTACCTCCTCCTCAGCCACACCCATTATCCCCAGGCCACACCCTCAATGAACCCTCCCTTGTATTGGACCCTGATTATGTCTCTTGCCTGCCTGGGTGAAGGATTGTATGTACAAATTTATTCTGATGTATGGAGGTAAAATTTACATTCCTTGCTCTACCCACATTTTCCTCTGGCCCTGCCCACACTGGGATACAGCTCCTAAAAGGCTGTACAAAGGTATGCATCCCTCAGGCTGAAAGGTTTTCTCCATTCCTGGTTTACATGGTTGTGCATTTGTGTGAGTGGTGGAATTTGTCAATATGATCCAAGGATAAAATAGCTCCTATGTCCTCCAGATGGCTTGTCAAAGACTTTGTTAAGGGGTACATCAAGTAGTAACACATTCTGAATTAATCTTTATTGCTTCTGTTTCCTATGTTCACATGAAGAATGTAAGACCATTGCTCTGCATTATGTTCCTTGTGTATCTGATTGAGCTGGTGCCATGTAATTTTTGTTAATGAAAATGTATTTCTGATCTCAGCCTGTTGCCTTTCAGCATCAGCATTAACTTCTGTGTTTTCTTTCCAGAAAGGCAGTAGTCAGTTTGTATTAGAGCATCTATGGCATGTGCTTTTGTTTGACTTGGCTGCTTTTCATCCACTTGTCATCTTTCCTCCAGCTTCTAGATTAAATCGTCTTATATCACATGTATCACTTTCCTTAACAAAACAAAAAAACCCTGAGTGCATGTTAGTTGAGGTGGATTACAATCAAGATTGTTCTTTTCCTGATGTGTTGCACACAAGAAAAGAAATTAAATGACTCTAATTGATTTGTTGTTTTTCTGTTTGCTGGCCTAAATTATGAGATCAGAGGCATTTTATGACAAAGTTTCAGTGTAACCAACCTAATTAATTGAAATGAAATAATCTTAAACATTTCTTCATGCATGTACACAGGTTCTTTTTTTAGTGTTTACAAATTAGTTCCTAGCCTGGAATTGCCATTTGAAGGTTTGGCAATTGTCGTGAATTGTTGGTTTCATACTTCAATGTAGTAAATGAGCAGTTCACATTTATTTTTTATTAATACTGTTACCCATTTTTCACTATGAGGTCCCTGGGTGGGTTACAACAATTTAAAAAACAAACAAAAATGAAATAAGTTAAAACATGTCACAGATGAAAGAATTTGAGTGAGCCCTAAAATATTTACCTCAGGTGTCAAGGGTCTTTAATTCCCCAAATTATGATCTAACCATATTATAGCCAGGGCAATAATGTGAATTCAAAGACTAAAGAAGTTAGTTCCAAGTGCTAGACATGTTACCTCATGAAAACTAGGTTCCCAGTGCAGTGTTTCTAGAATAACAGGAAGGCATGGGAACATTTTCAGGAAGGAAGGACAAAAGTGGGAGTGGCTTTCCTTCACCTCCGTCCAAGACCAATTGCCAACTGTGGGAGCCTAACTAGGGGAAACTGGGAGTAAAATGGATGGGGAGGAAAGAATGCAGGAGAAAAGGAAGAGCTGTAGCTCAGTGGTAGTGTGCATGTTCTGCATACCAAATGTCCCAGTTTCGGTCCCTGGCATCTCCAATTACAACTGGCTAAATTGTCACAGGGCCACTGCCAATTGGAGCAAACTTCAAATTTCAGTCCATTTGTTCTTCTTCTTGTTGTGTTTGCTGAAGTAAAGTACTGCTCTGCCCTAAAGTGCCACCACAACCATGATTGTGATAAAAATGTAACTTAAACTTTTTAAAATGGACAATCGGATACTTAGGACTATTGATATGACATATATGATTCCAAATTCACAACACTTGAAATCATTAGTCAAATGTTCTACAGAACCAGATCTACACTTTGTTTAAAAGTATAAATGTCTCAGGACAGACCTGCCTTTGTTCCAAACTACACTATGGTCATCTGACTCCAAAAAGAGACCACTGGCCCATGGATCTTCAAGGAGATCAAATGTCTAAATACAAATAGAATAGTTACATACAAATGGATAATGACTGTTGTGACATTTCTGTGTTCATAGTTTTTAGGAGCACTAATCTGTCTCCTTAACTGAAATGTCACATTGAAGACTTTCTAGGCAATCAGGCAGAAAATTCCTATTTTTCATGACTTACCCTTGCTTCATAGGAGAGGCATGGCAGATAAACTTTCAGCTATCCTTTTTATATAGTGTCAATGAAAAACTAAGGCCCTTCCATAATGGAGACTTGTACCCTTTTAAATGCCCATTTGTGAGGATGAATTGAGATTTAAAAAATTGTAAAGCCCTTTGCAACCTAGAAGTCCTAAAACACATAACCCAAAATGTTGGTTTGTAGTCGCAGGGTGAAAGGAGCCTTTTCTGCATGGCAAGTCACTGTAGATAAATAGTTCTCCACAGGAGGGTAGTCCCACAGTGTAGACAATAGTTAGCTAGATGGACCTTTGTCTGAGTTGGTACAAGACATCTTCCTTCCAAACATAAATAAATACCGGTAAATGGTGCATTAAGAAAAAAGACCAAAAAAAAGTATGGCAATAGATCTCAGGGACCAGATGCAGGCAGGGAAGGAGACAGAAAAGTACTGAAAGGGGAACAATGAGACACTATGGGTAGAGGAGAGAAAGGAATTGTCTCAGGTCCAGAATGTTTAAGTACAATCGCATATATGTTTGTCCCATGATAGTACATATTTGATTTACATGTGGTTATCAGTGCTGCTCCTTTCTACTGATAACTACATCAAATTATACTTCTTGTAACTATTTATTTACTACATCCATTTATAGAAGCATTCCTTAAGTGGATGCATGCCATTAAGTTTCTAGGCACATTCAAAGTAATGTTCGCTATTTTAAATATGATGAATGTGGATTTCTTCCTATTGGTTCTTGAGATTAGGGTGCAATCCTACTTGCATTATTGTAACAGAGTGGGATTGCAACTCAACGTGTCTACAAGAGTGCTTTCCTTCCCTTTCCCCAAAACTTTAGTTAAAATCTAAGAGTTTGAACATCAACAATCCTAATGTAGTCCATTGCTAATCTGCAGAAACATTGTAGTAAAATGTTACTGGAATGGATTGATTCTTAGGTTGGTTTCTACCAATATGATTTTAGCAACAAGAAAAGCAACTACACAGGTGTGGAAAGTTACTAAAGTATTACTGCTGCTTTGTCCAGCTCCCAATTTCACTCCAGATTCTCCTACCTCAATGTTAAGATGTATCAGTGTCAGCAGAATTATTTGTCACAGCTAAAACTTTTCCAAGCTCTAATTATATTGCACCCCATGGATTTCATGCAGCTGGAGGCCTTTCTTAACATTTTATAAACTCAATTTCTGAATAGTTTTAAAATTCCACCATATTAATTCAGATTGAACAGAAATTCAGCACTGAAAGTAGTTCAGCTGACAGTGTTGTAAAGTGAGAGAAAAATCCTGTAAATAATACAGGTGTCATTGTTATATGCAAGCCCTTAATTACAATATAAATCTGAAGTGGGCAGAACACCAATATAGTTGATCTTTGGATGATATGCAGAAGAGCACCAAGGATTTCTGATTCTCAGCTTTTTTAAAATGTAGGTAAATAACCTTTTTCCAAATTAAGTGGCTGGAACACATGGCTTGGGGTTTTTGGGGTGTGGTGAGGGGCAGGATCAAGAATGCATTTTGAGTGAAAGGATTGGGACTTCAGTACAAAAACGAAATCCTGTGATAAGATTCACTCAGATGCCCTCTTCCTTAATTCTAAGTGGCTGTCTGCCCCTTGTCCTAAGCCACTATTTTGTTTCCAGCTGGTAGATCTTGGGATCTAGCAAAATAGATCTCTCAAGCTTGAAGTTCATCTGCCTCTGCTCTAGAGTGCTTGTTTTTTGTTTTTTATAGCGGTGGCTTCTGAACCAGGGTGCCCCATAGCGTTTCAGGGCTTGTCCCAGGTGAGACAGGGTTTCTACAAGGTCCCATAAGTTGAAGTGGGGAATCCCAACAGCTTTGTTCTGTTCTGATGACTTGGTTGCAACCCACCCACCTACCCATCGCTATAATTTTTTTGTGACAAAGGAAACCAAGTTTACAAGAAATGCCCTTGAATGAGTGGGAAAGTGTGGGCAGAGAGGGAAGGAGGGGTAGGCCATTTTGACGGAGAGGTTTAGAATTTAACAGGGCTCTCCAATCACAATGCTTCATGGGAGAGAAGTTGAGAGAAACATATATGTATTTGTCTCAAATGCTCATTGTTCTTTAGCAAATTTTCTCTCTTGAGCAGGATTAGGTTGTATCCCTCTTCCTACTGACTATACTTCTGAATCATTTTCAGTTTACCAGAAATAACGCATTACATCTACCACCTTTATTTTCATTCTGTTTTTTTCTTTCTGTTCCAGTACTTCTGCACAATTTTTTTATTAGTGTGCTGTCTTATTCCTCTTTTCTCCTACTTTCAGTTTTAGGGCTGGTATTCATGTGTGATGTTCAGTTTGTTCTTCCTGTATTTTCCTTTTTAGTAGAGTTTTTATTCTTGCCCCACGCTAGATCTGGGACTTCGCATGTGAATCTTTTTCAATTAAACTGAGCTATTTTATCTTATTTTTCACTCCACTTGTTTCTCTCATGCACTCAGGCCCAGCCCCCAGTTGTGTGTGTGCCTTTCTCTGACTCTGCCAGAGTGAACTGGTTAATTTCAGCCCCTTTTAAGCACCCCCCCACACCACTCCTATTCATGAGAGGCACATGCACCTGGCAAGTCATCGGGTGCCCTGGCCCCCAACCCTACTGATAGGTTTAGACAAATGACTGGTGGGTCTGGTAATGGCAGTAGCAGAAGTATTAGCATCAGCAGCACTGCCTGTTCTGAATTCTCTCAAACTCAAACACTGATGTAGGCAAGAGGAGCAATACTCAGCTTCTTTCTGAAGCTGGCGTGAACAGTAGCGGGAGCAAGAGGCAGAGTATATTCTAGCATTGCTTTGAATTGGCAGTGGATCTGAAGGCGTGCCGTCTGCTTGTGTTACAGGAAACAGCTTGCAGGAAACTAATGGTTTAATATGTCACGAATATACTATAGATAGTAGCCATAGGACAAAAGCCCCAGGTAAAATGGACTGTTGAATTGAAAAAGTTTGGCATAGAAGAAATCACATAATGATCTCGATGCAGTAAAGGTTTCAGCTGGTGCAGGCGTAGCAGAGGCTTGTGAAAGTACAAAGGAAGACAGTTGAGAGGAAGTACATAAACAGGAACCCAAGACTGTACAACTACAACACATGAATCAAACTTGTGGTTAGCGCAAGTGGTGTGTTGAAATTTCTCAGTAGTTTTCCTATCCTGCAAAAGAGGCTTCAACAATAGAGATGGTAAAAGTTGGTTCTTCCTGAGGCAGAGTGGGATCCGGACCCTGAGTCAAACCAGGAAGACTATGAAGCACCTCAGGATGATACGAGCTGCTTCTCAAAGTGCCATATCGGTATCTGAACTGAATCTTGATGATGATGGTGCTCCCCCCTGGCAACTGTTGATTTGAGGGCTAAATATGCTCAGTGCAAATACTTCCATATTGGATGTGCCTGCCAGCCTTCAAGCTATAAAGACCTAGAGTTTTCTAAAATTACTATTAAAGATATACTGAAAACTGTTTATTCAATGTGATACTTTTTTATTTTCAGTACATCAGACACTTGGCATAGATATGTTCTTATACTGTGATTGGAATATAGACTTTTCTTATTAAAACAACAACAACAACCAAAAAGCTTAATTATATTTAAGATTCATTATGCATTTTAGCACAAAGTACTTAAAAGTACACTAAGATCCTGACGTGTTCAGTGTGTGGTTTTTTTGTTTTTTGCTGAGTACGTTCATTAACCCTTCTTGTTTCATGCAGTCAAAAGATTTCAGGGATGCAACACAGTTTTAGAAATATTGATTTCAGACTTCTGAAATAAAGTCCTGTGTATTCTCTTGTCCATTTCCTTGCACTCTCTGTGGTACATATCAGCAACTACTTAATCTTAGTCAGTTAAAGCTGACAGTTGACTGATAGGCAAGAGCTCTGTTCAGAGAAAAATCCAATCAGAAAAGACTCTGTGGAGGTATCAAGTCTAGTTTAGGAGCCAAATGTTATTCTACAGCAATTCCATAGAGCACAAATGTAAAGGTTTGCCAATAGTCCATGGATCTGATTAGAGAAAGAAGTGAGGCATCCATCAATTGCCTTGTACTAAAGATGGGTCAAGACAAGAGTATTATGCTAGTCCAACCTTTTATGCTCAAAGAAATCTCAAACTTAGGAAACATGTTGAGAAGGAAAGTACCAAGGCACTAAGGCCAGTCAAATAAAATTTCATTTTGAGGAGGAGAGCCTTATCTAAAGGAGGTATGCAAGCCACAGCTCATCTTGGCAGAACTGGACTGTCTGCAAACAAATGTAAGCCATAGTGCAGGCAATATATTTGATTCCTTTGTAAATGTGATAGGAAAACAATAAAGAATTGCGGGAGGGTCAGGCAAAAATGAATCTGTGCAGTGTACTATCCTCACCATTCCAAATTAGGCAGGAGTACATGTGATTTCTCTACCTTATATTGGTACTCTACTTATACAATGGGTATTGTGCGCTGTGCTAGTGTTAGGTAATAGTTGAAATAACTTTCCCATCACATATACACCTGTGAATTGGAGGTCACAGTTAATTACACCATAGATGTCACCCAGGAGGCAGAAAAATGGCACCCCTTCTGGGATCTGCAACCTGAATTGAAGAACTTGAAAGCTTGCCACATACTTCTCCTGATAAAGGTATTGCCCAACTGCAGATTTGGAAGTTGTTGTTTTTCCTTACGGAGCAACACAGTTTTCTTCTTTTTTCATATGCCTGAAATGAGCTGTTCCACGTTTGCTTGATGTGCTAAGGTGCTAGCCCTTATTGTGAGAAAAAGCCGAATGTATTAATATAGCGATATTAGCAAGATGTTTTATTATTTTATCTATTTAACCATCTGTTCATTTCTTGCATTCAGTACTGAAAATATGCAATGTGCTTGGCCAAAAAGACCAAGAATAGATGGCATCAGCATGGATTTAACTACTTGTTAAATTATTGGCTCTTTGGCTTTTTTCCTCTCTCTTGACATTTTCCCGCTCCTTTTGCTAATGGAAAATGATTCATAATCATTTCACAGATGACAGGATTTCTATCTTTTAAGTGCAGAATGCTCAGCAGTATCTGCCAGAGTTGAAGGTTTTTTTTATTTCTGAGGACTTGAGGACCACCCTTTCAAGAATCTGTTGAATTGTCTAACGGCCCAGTCTGTGAAACTCTTAAAGAACCCAGCACTTTTATTGCAGGAAAGACAGCTTGAGCCCGCTTAAATATGGGAAACTGCATTAGCAGAATGTGAGAATTAGCAGCAGAGCACCTGAGTCTCCTGGCAGCAGCTTTCCTGGCTATACCTTCCTTTTGCTAGAAAAGCCCATTAGTCACTGGGTGAACCAGGACAACTCCCAACACTCATATGGAATGATCAGACACTCATATGGCCTGATCCAGATCTTCATACTATGGTTGGGCCAACATAGTATGAAGATCTGGATCAGGCCGTGTAGGAAAAGCCATGCAAATCTTGCTGGTCTTTCTTCTCTTGAAGTACAGTAGGGTTTTAAAGACTCCTACTTCATCTTAAATAATTTTTTTTTAAGTTGAAAAAGGGGGAAAATAGTGTGCCTCTTTATCTTTCACCAAATCCCTTCAGTTACAGAACCTGTTGTAGATCTGTATAATTTACAGCTGCCGTATATAGCAATAATATTGTATATTGCAATAATATACAACATGTTTTGAAACTGGCGTCATTTAGAGGACTGAATCTCATTAAACCAATTTAGCTTTTCTAGAATGTGACCTGTACAGGGGAAAGTTCCCTTTCAAATGGCTTCAATTATCATTTGTTCTTTGTTGATTGCTTGGAAACCACAAATCAATATTGAAAGAATGATTGATGTACAACCATCACACTTGGTCTTTTGAATTTGATACACAACTCTGTGGGCGTATACATGCATTTATTTTGTGACAAGGTGGCAGAGAAAATGAAGATAATTTCCTCAAAGCTATACTTTTTCATCAGGGAATTTTACACCTAAAGTTATCAGGAATAGGGAGGGGGGAATAATTCTAGCCTTGGGGAAAATAAATCTTTCTAAAATGCCTATCTAAAAACATCACCTGCTAACCATTTAATGTACTTATAGTTTATGCCTTCCATAGCATTACTTTTTAATCTATTCTAGTCTGTGTACCTGGTAAGAAGGAAGCCTGGAGCCAATTGCAATTGCTTTGCAACTCATATCTTTAGCCACCAAGTTGTTGGCTTTTTTCCCCTTCCCTTTATTCCTCAAGGTTCCTGACTCTTGAGCTTTTAATGGAAATGATGCCTCATTAACACAAGTACCAACCATGTAGCTTCACTGCAGACTTTGGGTGCTTGAGTTTACCACTTCACTATCCTTTATTGTATCTGTAATGCTCTCTGGCAATGTCTAAATAAAAGGGGAAAGCCTTTAAAAGAAAAATAAAATAAGGAATTGAAATGTACATTAAGAGACCTTAGCAATGTTCCAAAGAGCCATGCACATGGGGTATCTGAACTTTTTTCTTTGAGCAGCAGATGTGTATGTATGCAAACACGCCTTATTAATATCATATAATTATTATTATTATTGTTATCATTATGCCTCTTTTCTGAGCAGGAACCTATCCAAAATGGGTTACAAAATAGGGGGGGGGCAGAAGAAAAAAATAAAACTATTTTAAAATGATAATGTGGCATTGCTCCACTTAAAAATGCATTAACATAGCCAGAAATAACACAATTCAACCGGACCATCTCCCACCTAATAAACATGCTTGGAAGGCCAGTTGGGAGTAGAGGGAGTTTTCTGGGCCGTCTGAAAAGCCTGTAAAGTATCAATTTGCCATATATCCAGTCAGGGATGCCAACTTGAATAAAATAATTGGGGAGCACATATAAGCCCCACCCCACATAATCAATCACGTGCTGTGATACAGGCACACCATTTGAATTACCTTTGGGAGGCAGGCCCTTCAAATACTTTATTGAGGAAGCCAAAGGGACTCCCATAGCATGTTTGTAGTTCTGATCATAGAATCACAGAATTGTAGCGTTGGAAGGGACTCCAAGGGTCATCTAGCCCAACCCCGAGTCAAACAGAAATCTCAACTAAATCTCCACTGCTGAACTGTCAGGAAATTCTTGATGTTTTGTCAGAATTTCCCTTCTTGTAACTTGAAGCCATTGGTTCAAGTCATACCCTCCAGAGCAGGAGAAAGCAAGCTTGCTCCATCTTCCATGTCACAGCCCTTTAGATATTTGAAGATGGCTAGCATAATTCCTCTCAGTTTAGCCTCTTTCACAGGCTAAACATACCCAACTACCTCAACAGTTCCTCATAAGGCTGGGTTAACAGACCCTTGATCATCTTAGTTGCCCTAGGTTGACATTTGTCCCTACTGAAATTCATTTTCTTAGTTTGAGTTGAGTTTTCCAATCTGTTAAGGTCATATTGAATCCTGATTCTGTCTTCTACAGCATTACCTACCCCTCCTAGTTTGGTGTCATCTGCAAATTTGATGAGCATTTATAAAGATGCTGAACAACAACAGGCCTTGGTAAGATTTGAAGAAAGTGTTTTAAGCACTTATTAGCTATTGCAGCTTCAAGGTTCAGTGAATTTATCAGAATACAATTCTGGTTTCCAGACTGAAAACTCACCAGCAGTGCGTCTTTGCCTTAGAGCAGATTATAACACATAGATTAACATGTGTGCTGAGAACAAATATATTTAAATGAATTATGCCAAAACAAATGAATTATGTTTTATGTTTATGGGGTAATATATTGGTACATTCCTGAAGACACACTTTGATGTAACTTTTCTATCAGCATTAGCTAATGTTAGCCATACTAACTACATGGGTATAATCAGTGTTAGTCATGCTCAGTGCAGACCCATCTAAATAGCAGTTCTATTCATTCCAATGGGTTTATTCTAGAACATTGGGAAATCCATTATACTGAGTCAAGTTATTGGTCCATCTAGCTCAATATTGTCTTTACAGACTGGCAGTAGCCTGCTCTTTATATAGAGACTGAAGAGATCATTTTCTGAAATCTGTGTTCACACAAGCAACCAGGGACAGTCCAGAACAATAGCTCAATTTCTTTTGAGTGACAATAATAGTTTCATAAAACACAGAGTGACCCTCTATGCACTGGCTGCAAAAAAGGGGGGGGTGAGAATCAGAAAATAAGAAATTAAATAAAATTGCTATAAATTGTTGTGCTGATTCAGAGGTTTACTCTGAAATTAAGCTGGATTTGGGTTTGTTGGTGTCTCTGGTAACATTTCTCTTACATCATGGTTGTTCTTCCATTGGGGATGTTGGTTCATATTATGGAGGTATGATCTGTATTCTATTCATACTGCTGCTGTGGGTTTGTCATGAACATGGCTAGAACAAAAAACTTACATTGAATGGTGGAATGGATATTTGAATATTTTCAAATAGCAATGGCTGCCTATTGCACCCTTGTGCAAAAGGCAGATAACATTCGGCATTTATTTATGAAAGCAAAGTAAGTTCTAGTGATCTTAGCCAAGCGCCTTCAATTTTTTCCTCCACAATTTCTGTTTTCTGTGCTCAGTTTTGTTTGGCCTTCTATGTGAATATTCATTTACCTCATGAGACCATTGCAAGGAAATAGGGTTTGGCACAGCAATAAAAAAAAGGCATCAGCATATAAACACTTATTAGAGGCCCACAAACTTCAACGCAGCAAAATCTAAACTATGAGATCTACCAAACTAAAGGGTTCCACAATGCAAATTTAAATTGATTCAGCTTCTGTTGTCTATGTAGTTAAGATCATTTGTTAGGCCTCATTCTTACAAACATTGTGATTAAAATTTCCTGCAGTTCAAAATATCTTGCCATCTTTCATTCATGAGCCTTGGTTTCTTAATATGTGTTACTTTTTCTTTTTGCCTAATGTACACAATATCATTTTGTATCTAAGCAACAACATTACCAAATAATAGAAAAACATAACATGTAATAAGGTGCCATAATTCTGATGCTGTACTAGGGAGCTGGGGGGTGGGAGAGACAGAACTAATTTTTTAATTATGCACCATGGAGCTATTGCAAATGTACTGTGAGATAGGGAGAATGTGCAGTGTTGCAATTTCAAATCCATTGTTTTTATTACACAAACTCATTCATATTGCCTTCTGAAACTGTGCATTTAATTCCACCAAGATGATAAAATACAGATATTATTTAGATAACACATTTCAATTAGCTGCTCTAACAGCACAGTCCTACACATGTCTACTCAGAAGTAAGCCCCATTGAGTTCAATGGGACTTACTCCTAAGTAATAGGATTGTAATCTAAATCTAGTTTAAACTGTCTTTATAGTCACATATCAATTATAACATAACCACAGGAACTAACATCTCTGAGCTTCATCAAAATCAATCAATTCTCTTAGGCTGAATCTGGAATGGTTGTTTCAATGGAATTGCTCCCACAGGCAGTTTTGATCCATTTAGTCTTCAGCTCTATAATGCATTCCGAATCAGATTATCCCTCATAATATATTCCTACGTAATGTTTTATTTCAGCAGCAACTTTTGCCATATAGAATAATAAATGAATCTGCAAACTTGCTAGAGCTGTCTGTGACAAGGGTGGAATCTACACACATATAAAAACTGCTGTGAAAATACTTTTTTACAAAAAAAAAAAGGTTTGAAAAATACACTGAATTTGGCATGGCTCACTGTCACCGTATATTGTCACATTTGTATACTGCACCTTACAAAACATTTAAAATGTTTTATTTGTTGCTGTATAGCTGAGTCCAAGGACTGAATGTATTTCATACTTCCATGGTTAGCCTATGGAAGCACAAATCATACTGGGAATCACAGTTTTCATTTACAAAGAAATTGCAAGTGGGTCATGGTCTGAGGACCATCTTGTTGGTCTGGGTCTGGTCAGAGCCTGGATGGGAACCCCATGCATTCTGCCTTAAATTTCATTATGGAAGAAAGGCAGGCTATAAATAAAGTAATGCTTTATTTATTTGCATTACTTTACTGCTCTTTTACCTTTTTACTGCTCTTTAAGAAAATGTTATCTGGACAATGCAGATAGAAGTGAAAATCTGGAAGTATAAAAATAAAGCATGGACATAAAATACCATATAAACAGTATGTGTGTGTGTATAATTACAATAAAAGAACATCAAAATAAAACCAGCAACAAAAAACAATAGTGCAGAAAAATTTAAAACAACTAAAAATGATAAAAACATGTATAAAATATTGAATAGTAAAACACCACTATATGACTCCCAGTGCTTTTCTGAGCACAATTCAAAGTGTTGGTGCTGACCTTTAAAGCCCTAAATGGCATCAGCCCAGAATACCTGAAGGAGCATCTTCACTCATTGCTCAGGCCGGACACTGAGGTCCTTCTCCAGGGGTCTTCTGCTAGTTCCCTCAATGCGGGAAGCGAAGTTACAGGGAACCAGGCAGAGGGCCCTCTCAGTAGTGGCGCCGTCCCTGTGGAACACCCTCCCTTCAGATGTCAAAGAAACAAACAACTATTTGACTTCTAGAAGACATCTGAATGCAGCCCTGTTTAGGGAAGTTTTTAATATTTGATGTTTTATTGTGTTTTTATTATTCTGCAAGGAGCTGCCCAGATTAGCTGGGGAAACCCAGCAAGATGGATAGGGTATAAATAATAAAATTATTATTATTATTCCTGTCCTGATAGGGGTGCAGCTGGGCCCATTGGTGTTCGTGTGAGAGGGGTGCAGAGGCAGCTGCTTCAGGCACAAAAATTATTAGGGGTGCTACAGTACTGCACTGCAGCGGTCCCAAAGATGCTGCAAAACTGGGAGGGAGAGGTATCCCTTTCCTAGTCCAGCAACACAGTATGAGCGTCTCTCAGGCAACCAGGTATCTCGCTGCCCACTCCCTTCAGCACCTTAGTTCTGCATCCTTTGCTCAGAGGCACCATGCACCACGTGCTTCTCACATGCTATGGCTGCCACCACTGCCATGCACCCTGAGTTGCTTCTGTGCCAGTTGGCCCCCTTGGCTCTCTCCTGCCCCCACTTTGGGACAAAGGCAAACAGGGCCCCTGTGGCACCACAGAGCCCCCAGTCCAGGCCTCCGCATCTCAGAGGTTGTGCTAAAAATTGGGGAGGAGGATCCACCACGATGTGCTAGCCCCTTTCCCATGGGGATGCTGCCCCCTTTTGCGTCTTGTCCTAAGCACTGGCAACTCATGCTATGCCACTTCTGGGCCACCAGCCAAAACTGATGAAAGGCATATCATAGCTGTGTGCGCGCTCAGTACTGTAAGGTGTGTGTGTGAGAGAGAGGAATTTCAGATAAGACGCAAAGCTGTTCTCAAGCACAGTGTGCTTACAGATGACACTTGCAGTCAATATTTTGTATCAGTACCCCTATGATTGTGAGTAAACATTTTGTGTTAACATTCATGATGCTGTTCAGTAAATAATAATTTGTGTTTTCTAAAATGTGTGTTACAGCCTGTGGAGTGGAAGTAAAATATTCCTTATTACAGCAAGAATACTTGCTTAGTCTGACTAAGAATCATTTTATTTCCATAGTGCTAGATATTGAAAGGAAACTGTTTTCCCATGTGTAATGATTTGCCTTTCCATAGACTTAATTAGGACATTGTGAATCAATATGAAACCAGATCTTGTTTACACTTAAAGTCAATGATTGAACATTGTTTTCATTGGCATTTCCATCTTCCTTTGGAAAATTGTCATTATTTTTTTAAACATGGCATTTATTTCCATTTCAAAGAAGTGCCTTTCATTTTGCATAAATATACAAATTTTCAAGCTGCACAGACAAAAGATTCACTGCTTGACAGCTGGCATTATCTTTGGACTATTGTTCAGGTAGTTGGAACCAAGTTAGCTTTTACCTATTGCTATTTTATCATTTGCTTCACACCTTCAACAGAGCTACAGTCTCAACCTGACCTGCTGAAATTGAAAATGTAACCTTCCCAAAATAACAGATGAGGGATTCTTTGTGTTGACATTTTGTGTGGGTCTTATTCTCTGAGCCTGTGACCTACCACATGGAGAAACTTCTAAAAACTACCAACTTGCAATGCCATAGACAGTTATATCCTCCTGGGGGCCTAGATCCATTGAACTTCTATTGCAATGTTAACTCTAATGATCATAGAGGTTGAAAATAATAGGAGAAATGAACAATAGAATACAGCCAACTCTCCTAAAGAGTATTGTCTTGACAATTCAAGGTGCTCATAACTTTGTTCATACACTGCAAGTCTAAATTTCAATAAGGGGTGGAAATAATTCCCCAGGGATTTCTAGCATAGTAGGGAACAAAAAATTGGTGAACGGATTAACTGTACAAAACATTAGAACACAAAACAAATATGTCTGTAACTTTCATATGTTGAACATATTTAGTAGGAAACACGTGAATATATGAAAGGACTCAGTTGCTGAACATCAAACTGGATGATAAACTTTGTAATTACAAACTCTGGATGGGGACTGCACAACTAGTTCAACACATCCAAGGGAGCTTGAGCTTGTTTCTAAAACGGCAGCCTCCCTCATTCCACAGAGCAAATGAATTTTAATATTTTGGAGATGATTGAAAGCTGTTTGTGATATGATATGGAGGTCTCCCATCCAAAAGGAAGAAAATAATTACTCTGGTCTCTTTTTGGGGAGGAAGTTTTTTGGGGAGGAAGACTAAGTAAGACTTGCTGAACAGCCCCACTTCAACCTGTTTACAGGGTTCTTGATTTCCCAATAAATGAATAATTTTATTTTGCCTTTTTTCATTCTGTCAGCTGCTCAGGGCCCAGGGACCAAACTTGGCCCTCAGGTTCTCTCTATCTGGCCTCAGAACTCTCTCTCTAGGCCACGCAAACCCTGTTTCACGCCCCAAATACTTTTGCCCAACTGACCTGTGCCCTTAAACATTAATAACGCCTCTTGCTTGTTTCAATGTAGCCAAGAAAGTGGTTTGTGAGTGTGTATAGAAACTAGCTTACTGTAGAATGGTAAAAATTTACATTTATTGCTGTAGCCTGACTTTAGGCCCTCAGAAAGCTGCCTAGAAGGGAATGTGGCACGGCTGAGAAGGTCTCCCCATCCCTGGTCTGTGAAGTGGTGCTATTTAGAACAAAATGACCAAGCCTCACTTGCCTTCAAAACTTGCAGGTGAAAGCACAAGCCTCACTATTTCTTTATGTATGTATGTTGGGTTGTATTTTTCTGTCATGGCTTTTTAGAGGTGTCAGGTTCCATATGCAAGTCTTTTGCTATAGAGTTCAGGTAAACAAGATGCTGATTGCTGTCCTGTTCTTTCTGACCCACAGATGCTTGAGAAATTTGTTGCTGCTTTGGCCCCGGTTCCATCAGCTGCCTCCTTGCAGAGACACGTGCTCATTGTTTCATCAGACCAGCACAACTGCATTTTGCACTGAGAGTTCCTTCTTCTCCACATGGCCTTTCTACTGGTGTCAGCATACCTTCTGCTGACTCATGCCCATGGCGCTCCAGTTGAGAACGGGGCTCTCATGGAGACGCTGAAGTCCCAAGTGATGCTGTTCAGCAATAAGAGTGAACACTATTCAGCACAAGTGAGACCTCCCGGAACGAGCAGACGAATACCTCACACAATCATCATTGGAGTTCGCAAAGGAGGGACCAGGGCCTTACTGGAAATGTTGGATGTTCACCCAAACATTGTGGTAGCGGCTACTGAAGTTCACTTCTTCGACTGGGATGAGAATTACGTGAAAGGAATTGACTGGTACAGGGGCCTGATGCCGTTTTCATATGAAAATCAAATAACTATTGAGAAAACACCAGGCTATTTTACCTCGCCACAGGCTCCCGAAAGGATTCATGATATGAATAGTTCCATTAAACTGCTGCTTATTCTAAGAGACCCCACAGAGAGAGTTATCTCTGATTATACCCAAGTCTATTACAACAGGCTGGAAAGCCACAAGCCTGTTCAGCTCTTTGAAGACATTGTTATTAAAAATGGAGCACTTAATACCAAATACAAGGCTATCCAGAGAAGTCTGTATGACATCCACATGGAGAGGTGGCTTAAACATTTCCATTTGGATCAGATTCACATAGTAGATGGAAATACCTTGATCAAGGACCCTCTTCCTGAATTACAAAAAGTGGAAAGATTTCTGAACCTGCCATCCAGAATTATGTCTTCAAATTTTTATTTTAACCAGACCAAGGGGTTCTATTGCATTAGGAGTGATGGAAGAGAGAGATGTTTACATGAATCAAAAGGACGGCCACATCCTGTTGTCAACAGTACTGTTTTAGAGCAACTTTACTCCTACTTCAGAGAGCACAATGCAAATTTTTACAGAATGATTAATCATTCCTTTGACTGGCATTAGTAACTTGCGGGGGGAGGCAGTTTGTTTGTTTTCTAATGTCCTGCAGTAATTTATTTTCAAGCACTTCTCATAAACTCTGAGTTGCATCCAACTTGATATGAAGAGCAGAGTTTTCTTCTCTGGGGTTTAACACTAGAAGTCCATTGCATTAATGGCGGACACTCTTTAGTGTACTTGGGGGCAATAGGCTTAGTGTTGGCTTTTAACTACAATAATGAACTTGATTGCACCAGTCCAAGTCCACTGACTTCAATGGAGTTATTTCAGATTTACACTTGTATAGCCGAGATGACTCATTTGTCTCTCTTTATTCAAAGTTATAAGCAAATGGAGTTTGACAGAAAACCATTCCTTAACCGATGTATAACAAAAAAAAGGGTTGTGTAACTGAAATGGTATTATTCTAACCTTCAGGTTTTGTTGACTGCTTTTATTTTTCTATCTAGCTCCATGACAGTGGGATTGATTTCTATAACTTTTCATACAGTGAAATAATTATATATTAGAAGAAAAGATGACTTGAAGTGGTCCCATTATATAATTTAAAATCTTTTTTGTGAAATAATGATTGTAAAAAGTATATCTCACTTAAATGAGCCTCAAGGCTGCTCCCTGTTATGGCTCCCTCTATGTAGGGTCTTTATATTAAGTAAGACATTCATCATGTGCATGGGTATAAAGCCGTTTAACCTGTTCATACAAGTGTTAAGCGTTTCATATCTCCAATGCAAACAAATGAGGGCTCTAAAATAATCCCATTTTACACAGTAGACATCAAGAAGTACACAAGTGTCCATTTAATCACAAAAATCATGAGCCACTTACTTTTTTATTAAAAAAAATACCCTTCATCAATACACAATTATTGGTCTTGTTTGTATTTTGTAACCATTTGTTCCAATAGTTTATATAACTAATTTGGCACAAAGTTTATTGCAAAAAAAAAGTTTAATTGCCTGCTCTCCAAAATGTGGAGTAACTTTTGTAATATCTATTTGCAAATCATAAGATGTACTCAGAGTGCAAAGTAATTTCATGTGGTATTGTATACTATACACACAATATTCAAAATATCAAGTATGGGTTTCTGGTTTATCTATAAAACTATACATCTACATGAATGCATTAGAATTTGTTTGTTTATAATATATTTTTACTTGATAAAGTAATGGTTGTCTCTCTTTTTAAATACGCTACTTTTCATATCCACCCATCCACCAAAATGAAGATTATTATGCTCTGGACTTTATATTTATAGAACTGCAAGCATGGCTCCATATTAGGGCTGCCATATGTCCAGATTTTCCTGGTCATTACCAGGACTTCAAAGGTGAAATTGACGTTGGGGGGAATTTATGTTCTTTTGGTGTCCTGGTTTTTACTATTTGAAATATGGCAGCCCTACTCCAGATGGAGCAGACTAATGTAAATAACAACTTACATGTTCACTTGCTTCGTCTCCCACCACAGGGCCCAAGCAAGAAAACCTTACAAAAGTTGGTTCTCTTTAAATGGCTGACACAAATAGGTGTAAAGGAAGCTGGCTAGTAAAATTTAGTTGGTTACTTTAGTGGATTTGATAGGTGCATATAAATGCCAATTGTTGCAAGGGAATTGGTGATAGCTTTAACTAAGACACATGCGTTGTTATGTCATCCAAATATGAATATGGTTGACTAGCTTCTGGGCAGAGCATCAGACAGAAATCTTAAGATATGTTTTAGTAAAAAAAGAAATGTTTGAAGTATGATTGTTACCACCAGTGGTGAAAGAGTTTTTTAATAACTTGTCGAAATATGTCAAAACTATGAACATGAATAAGATCGCCAAGAATGGGTAATGCAAGGTGCCAAAGGAAGTTGGAAAGATGAGAAAGAGAGAGAGAGAAGTCCGGACAAAGACATGGAAAGGAGGCTCGGCACTACAGACTCACTACATCTGCTATACCAAGATGGAATCTACACACAATTAAAAAAACACTGTGAAAATGCTTTTTTTAACATTTTGAAAAATACATTGAATTTTGCATAGCCCACTGTCACCATCTGGTGTCACATTTGTATATTGCTCTTTACAACACTTAAAACGTTCTATTTGCAGCTGTGTAGATGAGTCCAAACATAATGTCTACATAATGTCAATTGATCCTGTGCACTGCCAGCAGCTAGGCAAACCAGTCAAACAATGCCAGTTGAAACAAGTGATAATGCAGCAACATTGGCAGGTATGCATGGAAGGAACCAATCAATGAATGCATGGTGACAGAAGAACAAACTCAGGCCATCACCCTGCACACCACATATGCAAAACAGAATGCAACAGTTAAAAGACACCATAATACTCCTTAGGATAGACCTCCGTGGTATAGCAAACAGGAGCTATGCAACTAACAGACTTTAGGGCTGTGTGCATACAGGGGTTCAAATCACCTGGCTGCAAAAACACAGTCAGAAAATAGCCATCATTCCCCCAGGCAAACAGGTGGCTTTTCCCAATCTCCTTCCACACACATGCTCCAGATTTGTATTTTTTATTTTTTGGACTCCACATTATTTGTGATCATTGCCCTGATGGCTGGAGCTGATGAGGGTGGTAGTCTAAGATCTCTGGGGTGCTTCAGTTTGAGGAAGGCTGATACTGAAAAACTTGCATGCCTTTACTCTGTCAGGAAGAAGCATGATTGTAAACCCCCTTGGTGCTGCAGAGAACGGCTGGAGTCCTGTTGTAGAAGTGAGGCTGTCATGGAAACACTTCAAACAATAGCATTGCACTGGGGAGCAAGCTTCTGCCAGATGACAATAGCAAAGCTAAGCAGGGTTTGGTATGGTTTCAAATTGGATGTGGGGCTATGTCTTGAGATTCCTGCATTGTGGGGGTTGGGGGGACTAGATGAAACTCAAACTCCCTTCCAGCTCTACAATTCTATGATTCCGTGATGTACTAGGAAGAGTAAAACTATGCTAAGAAGCTGCAGGACATACCTGCCATGGGAAAACATTGAACTGACCACCTTTTGGCTGCCTAGCAATAACAACCCACAGTGCTACTGGATACAAAAAAGTAACGAAGGTTGGAGGCAAAGGCTAATGCCTATACAGTATAGAGAAACCTTGGTTTTCGAACGTAATCCATTCCACTTCCGAAACGTTTGAAAACCGAGGATCAAAGGGAGGTTGGCAAATCTAATTTTTTAAAAATGAGAAATGCGCCTCACGTTCAAAAACGGAAGCAGTCACTTCCAGGTTGTCGGCGTTCAGCTGCCGAGACGTTCAACACCCGAGGTTTGACTGTACTTGATTCACTACACATCAATGGCCTGCTACAGGAACAAGCAAGTAAAAGACATATGTATGGACTTTATAATCCCCCAAATCACAATTTAGCTGCATAGACCAGGACTCAATAGGCTTTGTATGGAGCAGTAGCCAGCAGTGTTGTGATAAACCAACTTGTCCTGGTTGTCCTCACTCTTGCTTTAAATAAAAAGAAGCAGCTGGGAATTGCACTTCCTCCTTCCTGTTCCACAGCACCAACTTGTGTCCTGAGTGTCTGCAAATTTTTAACTGTTTTCTGAAGGGAGTTCTGATGGGTACCATATATTCTAATGACTGAACTACAGCATCAGCTATGCATTGGACTCTTCCTGGCAGCAAGTAGAAGGGGCATAGAATGGATTAAGGGGCATAATCATGGCGTTACTGCATATTGCTGCTTATTGATTAGTGTCTTCTGTGAATCCTTAAAGTGCAACAATCATCAGGAGCAACATCATTGCATGTAGGTGGTGGCAGAATTGATAGAAACCCTATCAAGTCTATCATGGGCTGCTCTGTTAGCTCTGTTTTCTACTTCTATTATCATGCTTTTGATAAGGGGTGGGAAGCTTGTGGTTCTCTGAATGTTGTTGGACTCATCAGCCCCAGCCAGCATAGCTAGTGGTCAGGGATGATGGGAGCTGTAGTTCAGCACCATCTGGAGGAACCCATCCATGCTTTTGACAGTGCCACTAGGAACACATAGGAGCCGAACCAGATATACTTTAACCAGATACTTTAAGCTGCAAAGAAAGCAACAGCCATATTAGCTGAACCCTAGATTTGCACTGCCTGATGCAGCAAACCAGATGCCAAAAAAAACTTGTGTGCAACTGTGAATATGTTAAGTGTCTGATTTTTCTTTTTAAAAAACCTATTTCAAGGAATGCTGATCTGGATGGTTTACTAATACATAAATCTACCAGACTTGTCAGCCGAGCCTTCATCCATTATTTGCTCAGCAGTTCTGGGGAAACTGCTGAGAGAATGAACTCAATTAAATAACAGACTAATACTGGAGACTGCTCTATTGGGCTTAGTATAACTGCACCAGCCACCTTTTAAAAACAACAACCTGTTCCTTAGGCTGCATTTTTTAATCCAATTCCACAGCAGCATAAGAACGTTAGAAGATGGCTGCTAGATTAAGACCAAAGGTCCATCAAGCCCAGCAGCCCTATTCCTACAGTGGCCAACCAAGCTCTAAATTGGGAAAGTTACACGAAATATTGTTCCCCTTGTTAGGGAATTGTTGTAGGAATGAGAATCAGTTTCTACATGTAAATGTTATCCTCATTTTCCCTGGATTTTTGTCCCTGATGTGTGCCCATTAGGGATGTCAGAGAATTCTGATGGAAACGGGAGTGGAAAATCCAAGTGCTTGCTTATGTGTTTCATGTCCAAAACAGAAACCGATCCAGAAAATATGCAAACAATGCGTAATTTCTTACATTTTCCCCCAGTTGCTTTGTGTTTCCTTTGCAATGAAGTGGGAGAATTTGAAGTTTTCTAAGGCTGAGACAATTTTAATCATTTCTGAATTTGAACTTTTCAGCCATTTCCCTATAATTCATTTCACAATAAAGACATCCGAGCAGCAAAATGGAGAGCTGACATTTTTGCTAACACTACAAGCCTATATAATCCCTCTGGTATTGTGGTATGTCCCCCCACTCTAGCAGGACTAGAATTCGCCTCCCTTCTCTTTTTGATTGTTGACAAGTTTGTTTCCCCTTTGATCTGATCTGATTTTATTCAATATTCTTGACAGCGACATATACACTTTTGGGCATGAGGCCCAAGCTACACCCAAACAATCTTCACAAATGATGCTCTGAAATATCCTCAAACAGGATGCCAGTAGAAGAGGAACCAGTGCATGCCACATGCAGCCAGCCAGCAGTAGCAAAATTAATTTTGAAACTGTACCAGAGATGCCAACTGCATGGGAGTCAAAAGCATTGAGCTACTGCAGAGGGAAAGTGAACCTGTAGCCTTCCACATGTTACTAGTTACTGAAGGTTCACCATCTCTGCTCTAGCACAACAAGACAATTCAATTTGGGTTTTATGAACTGAAGTCTACTGAAAACTTTTATCAAAGAAAACACAGTTTTGAATTAGTGTACAGTTCTAAAAGAGTGTTTGACCATAAGATATTGCTGAACATATAGACTGGCCCTAAGAAGCAGGTATGTAAAGTGAGGATATGCTCTTGAGAGAGAGGGGAATGGTTCACCATACTGTATTCATTCTTAGGACACAAAGGAGTGGTTTAAAATAGAAGATGGCAAAATGAGGTTAAGTATCGTGGACAAGCTTCCCTCCTGCAAGAATAAATCAGCACCATAATTACCTGCCTGTGGGAAGCATGTGCAGAACCACCTTCCTTGGAGGGGGATAAAGAAAAGCTGGAAGAAGGCACCTGTCCAGGAATGATGCAGCTGTAGATTTTTTTCTGATCAGGAGAGAAGTTCTCACCTAATCACCCTTGGGCTCCCTTTCAGCTTAAGCTTCCACAAAGAAGAAATGTATTTCTAAGCTTCTGCCTTCAAGAAGTCTCTGGCACACTGAAAATTTAAGCTGTTGCTTATTAAAAATTAATTTGATCCCCTTTCTCGTTGCTAAGATACAGCCATCAAGATGCTGCTTGCCTTTTTCACTCAGTTTGCAGAAAACTGGCCGTGGCGATAATAAAATGATCTCTTTTCCCTTGTGTGCCTATGTTCCCTGCAGACAGACTTGAGGAGCAGCCTAATTTAACACTCAAGGGGCCATTCTCACAACTTCCAAGTAGCTTTCATTCCCATCGGTTGCTGCAAAAAGCAGTTGGTTAATTTTCCCTTGGAATGCAACAGTCTTGGCTACTATTGATTAGCGCTTCTGGATATTTTATTGGGAGTCTTGTGCTATTTGCCTTTCTTAAAAAATTAAGGTTGCAGTCCTATACATCCACACACTTACCTGGAGGTAAGCTGCACTAGAAACAATGAGATTTCCCTACAGATTGCACTGTGAAACACCTTTTTAAGCCTTTGTAATTAAAAAGGGGGTCAAAACCAATATAAACCTCTAGATTCTACAGCACGTAAGAATGGTACTTTCACTAGGAACTTGGCAGACATGATCTACCTGATGAGGTAGATCTAAAAATGTGCCAAATTTAAAAATGATTAAATAAAAATTGCCACAGCTACCACAAGTTTTAAAATGCCCAACATGGATATGTTTTTTTATTCCAATATGAGTCCAATAACCTTTGGGCACCCACAGGCTCCGCATCTCTGCCATACACCAAAGATATTTGCAGTTGTGCACTGCCATGTGGAAAGTCCCTAGGGATGCTTTTCCACAGAGGACATGGAGATGGGAGCTGTTGCAGTCCTTTTTTGTGCTGTTGCGGCAATATGGGATGCCCAGGCACTGACTCCTTATAGCACTGCTGTCCTAGCTTCTTAACAGGCAATGCTAGCCTAGGGAGAAGCCACAGAATTGTTTTTCCCACATGACAGCCACTCCTGCAGGTGTGCTGCAGGGTATTAAAGTTGCTACAGTGACATTCTTATAGTTGAATCATGAGAGACAATGGGGTGCAGTGGTTAGGGTGCTGGATTCCAACCTGGGAGACCAGGGTTCAAAGTCCCACTCAGTCATGAAGTCCACAGACTGGGTGACTTTGGGCCAGTCAGTGTCTCTCAGTCTAATCGACCTCACAGGGTTGTTGAGAGGATAAAACTGAGTGGGCTGGAACTTTCTTTGGACAAAAGGTGGGATATAATTAGTAGGATAACATAAGAAAGAGGCTTAAGTCTTTTTTGAGGGGGTAGAGTTTTGTCACTGAAATTTGGACTGTATTTTTCCTTCATTGAACACAGCCCTAAATAATTTTATTTGCATCAGGTGAAAAAAAAACACCACAGCCGCTTTCAAATTAATTCCAGTAAGTAATCCATTAAATAAATTACTCCCAGTGGCTAACATCTGAATGATTGGCCAAACACTTTTATCTCTTAGTTATTTGGAACAGTAAATGCACTTGATTTTCATTTTGCTCTTCTATAGTCCAATTCCAAGAGTAATTATTTTTTTTGGTGCATAAAAAAAGGAGCAAAATGGTCGATTTTGAATTGTTTCATTTCAGGGCTGTGAATGATATTATTTCATACCACCTTCTGTTATGCCAACCCATATTTTTTTTAATGTATGTTAAGTATAAATTATAGAAATAGCGGCACATTTTAAGCGATCTCACAATATGTATTAGGCTTGCACAAAGTAAGCTTCGTCAGGTATCTGGTTCTTAAGCAAGCCGCCTTCATGCATTCATGATATAAAGTGAGTTCCATAAAAGTAAGAGGCAATACACCTTTGCCAGTGGCTCAGCTTCCCACTGCTTCCATACATTGAGGATCAATGTTTGTGAAAAGGAAGCTCACATGCATATATCTCTACAAGATCAGGAACCATGCGTGATTGAGGTTCCATATCTTGGGGAAGCCTACCCATTTGGAGGTTGTCCACACACAGCCTTTCCTTTTGCCAATGTCCATGTATTCAACACATGGTCAAGGCAGGAAGGGGGCTAGAAGCTGAACATTAGAAGATTCAGGACAGCTAAAAGAAAGTTTATCATCACACAGCACATAGTTAAACTATGGCACTTTCTCCCACAGGAGGCAGCAATGGCCACCAACTTGGATCACTTTAAAAGAGTAGACAAATTCATGGCGGGGAAGACCCTCAATGCCAATACTAGCCAATGCCAATACATGATCTAGACAGCATCTTAAAAAGCAGAGACATCACCTTGCCAACAAAGGTCGGTATAGTTAAAGCTATGGTTTTCCCAGTAGTGATGTATGGAAGTGAGAGCTGGACCATAAAGAAGGCTGATCGCCAAAGAATTGACGCTTTTGAATTATGGTGCTGGAGGAGACTCTTGAGAGTCCCTTGGACTGCAAGAAGATCAAACCTACCCATTCTTAAGGAAATCAGCCCTGAGTGCTCACTGGAAGGACAGATCCTGAAGCTGAGGCTCCAATACTTTGGCCACCTCATGAGAAGAGAAGACTCCCTGGAAAAGACCCCGGTGTTGGGAAAGATTGAGGGCACAAGGAGAAGGGGACGACAGAGGACGAGATGGTTGGACAGTGTTCTCGAAGCATGAGTTTGACCAAACTGCAGGAGGCAGTGGAACACAGGAGTGCTTGGCGTGCTCTGGTCCATGGGGTCACGAAGAGTCGGACATGACTAAACGACTAAACAACAACAACATACTCTGCCCCCACAACTTGAGGCAGCAGTGCTTTTGGGCACCAGTTGCTGGAAATAGCATTTAAATAGCACCTGACATTTATATAACATGTTACAAGAAAGGAGATTCTGACTAAACATCAGGAAAGCTTTCTGACAGTAAGAGCTGTCCAACATTGAAATGACCTCCCTCAGAAGGTAGGGGATTCTCTTCCTTGAAGGTGTTTAAGCAGAGGTTGGACGGCCATCTGTCATGGATGCTTTATTTGAGATTCCTGCTTTGCAGGTGGTTGGACTAGATGACCCTTGGGTCCCTTCCAACTCTACAGTTCTGCAATTCATAGAAGTAAGATTGCAATTTGTTTCACTGTTATTATTTTATTCCACATTTTATATATATATATATATATATATATATATATATATATATTGAATTTTGCAGTTTCTTCCTTTTCTTCTTTTTTTTAAAGGGAAAAATAAGTCTCTAGCACTACCTGGGGAGATAAAAGGGAAATCATGCAGGCAGTATTCTACTCAGCTGTTCCTTCTGAAGAAACACACTTAAAACCTATTAGGCTACTGTGTTTAAAATAACTGAAGATGTATTAATTTGCATATATTTATGTTAGAACTCTTTGGCACTGTTTCTGCATCCCACCCACTCCCCGGAGGCCCTCCTGCCAAAGGATATCTGGCTATCAGCTTGCCTGAGATGCTCTTTGGGAAACTCTCTTAATCAGGTCTGTTTTAGAGCACAAGGCCCTGCTGGCCCGTAATGGATTCCTTTATTCAGAACCCAGCTGTGCAGCACAGACACCTCTGCTCCGAGACGGCTCCTTATTTTTGAAATTTTGATCTGGTAACCCTTCTGCGCATTCTGATCAAAGGAAGCAGGATTCCTCTCCTCAGCTTTAATACTGGAGCCCAAGGTGTTTATTTTACATAAACACATCTTCACTGTCACTCAATGCTTGGCTTTGATTTGTCTCCCTTTACAGGGTCTTTTTGAAATTTTGAATTAATTCTGACTTTACTAATTCATGAAATGGAGAGAATTGACCTTAAAATGCTTCTCCCAAAGCTGAGAGGATGAAAACAAAAACAAGCCCCCATTAACCACACCACTTCTGCTCTCACTTGTAACTGAAAGTTCCCCCCCCCCAACTGCCTTGTTGTATTAACGTTGCTGGCAGTCAGACTTCACAGTTTCCTCCCCAAAATTAAAAGTCTCCTAATATCACAGCAGCAGTGTCCCTCTAAATGCTCAGCCCTACAGATGCTGCTGGACTACAATTCCCATCATCCCTAACGTTTGGCTGGAGCCAATGGGAGTTGGAGTACAACAATGCCCAGAGAGCCACAGGTTCCCCCGCTCTAAGTGGGACCTGTAATGAAATGTGGCAGTGTTATCCTCACCTTCCATCAGGAGCATTCCCTTTCAGAAATCCTGCTAGCTACACCCTACTCCGGGGAAGGGGAACCTCCGGCCCAGGAGGGCAAATTTGGCCCTCCAAGCTTCTCTGTCTGGCCCTCTGGAATCTCCCAGTGATGCAAATAGAGACCTATAAGCTCAGCTAACTAGCCAGTCTAGAGGCCTTGTGCCTTGTCTTGTGCTAGGAGCAGCTTTAGTCCCAAGGTTGTAAACAACATTTCTAAATGTCTACATTTGACAATGACACATGCTGTGCTCAGATGCGCTAACCCTCTCAGGTAGAAAGGAATGCAAAGAGACCATGTGCAGCAGGGGTTGCTTAGAGAGAGAGTCCTTTGTTTCCTTGCCTAATGAATAGGTAATGAAGGAAAGACCATACATGGTATAATTAGTATTGTGTTGTAACTTTAGATTGGAGGAAGTTTATGCATATGTATTGCTTTAACAGACAACAGCTATGTATATTAAGCAGGCCCCACCCTTTTGGGCTGGCTCAGCTTTTGGAGAGTGATCCCACTGAGCCTTTATAAATACCCTACAATAAATACCCTTTGTTTTCTCACCACCGCGTGGAGATTTCCTTCATCCTCAAACGTTGATGTTTTGCTACACCAGAGGACACTTACAAACCTTCCTAAGCCACAACCCTCAGCACCCACTTTCCTTGGGTGGCTTTGCCTGGTTGGAATGTATTCTTGTTTGCCTGGATGGAGGATAGGAAGGGTCCTGTAAGTGTGAAGAATTTAGCCAACTGTACAATAGTAAAAAAAATCACATTTGTTGTTCTGTCCACCTTTGCCTCTGACAATGCACTGTTTCTCTCTGGCCCATTCACCACTAGCATGTAGCCCTTGGAAGGCCACCCAGAAAGGAATTTGCCCACACAACCCCCCAGGATAAATGAGCTTCCTCACCCCTGCAGTACTCCATACCCACTCCATCCTTTTTCTTCCCCAACTTAGCACTCCATGACTGCTTAGCCCGTTCACCCAAGCACAAGGCCACAGAGGAGGGACTCCTATTGTGGTTCCCCTCCTTGGTCTTGGTTGACCTAGTATCTGTTAGAAGAGGAGCATTGCTGGCATAGGGAGGAACCACCATGTGGGTTCCTGACATTATCTTCACAGCATGGGGGGAAAGTCACACAAAAGACATTTGAGAAGGGGACTGCAGTCAGCCTACTTAGAAAACAATGATATGCATAGCAGACCCTCCAAGTGTCCCCACTTTCCAGGATTTACAGAAGCCATCCTGGTTTCTGATTTGATCCCAGAAGGACCCACTTTTCCTTAGGACGTTCCTATTTTCATCAGAGCAATATTGGCGGGTATGGAGTTATCCGACCCCCAAGCCAAGGAGATAAGTAACTCTACAACCTTTAGAAGACCTATGAAGGCAGCCCTGTATAGGGACTTTTTATATAATGTTTTATTTTGTTTTTCTATATGTTATATATAGAAATTATTATTATTATTAAATAGTACGTCCCTATTTTCATTGGAGAATGGCATAGCATGGTGGTAGAGGATCCAATTTGCCTTCAGAAGATCCTAGGTTCAGGCACCTCCACTTATGGTAGAGACACTTTTCTGAAATGCTAGAGAGCTGTTGCTGGTCAGCATAGTTGGTTCTGAGCTAGATGCCCCAGTAGTCTTGACTTTGCATAAGGCAAAGTCTGAAGTTACCCTTCACCCCAAGTAGCCCCCACTCTGAAAGCTACTTTCTTTCTTTCATCGAAGAGAGAGAATTGCACATTGCAATCCATGATTATTCACAATCAGTCGCCAGCAAGAGCGTCTTGGCTTTCCATAACAAGCACGGTTTTTAGCATTCGCGTATGAATTAAACATCTGATAGTAATGTTCCTAATAATGGGTAATCCGTTTTTCTCTCAATTAGGTCTTCAGCAGAAATCAGAGTTCAGTGAGTTAGCAAATGACAAGTGAGGAAGTTGCGGTTGTTGTTGTTTTTTAAACTTGGAATATAAATGACAACATTTACTGCGAGGAGGAAAGAGTTGCTGTTATTTGCTTCTCTGTCCTTGTTCTGTCAACATCTCACACAGATTTCTGGATACACACAGTGATGCATTCTGGCAGGGTAAGGAAGGGCTTTCCATTTCCTGCTGTCTGTTTTAACTTAATAATCATAGGCTGATGCTTCTGGCATATCTAAAATAAATTAATATTGAATTAATTTGAGGCAATTTTTTTAAGACACACACACACACACACACACACACACACACTCTGAAGGAACCATTAATGCTATCTTGAAAATTTACTTTTAAAAAAGCAATTATGCTTAAATATAATTGCCTAAAGCCGAACTAAATATTACAAATGATTCTTGTGCTCTGTCCTCCCCACCACTGGTAAAATGCTTCTTCACCCATTTTGACGATACTGCAAGATTCACAGCTGTCAAGCTAATTTGTTTTATTGATACATATAAAATGATCTTTTTTTATTAAAAAAAGATCCATTTTTACTGACAGTTTTCAACATAAAATGCAATAAAAACCAACTGATCTAAAGAAATTAATAGAAGAGAAGCAAGAGATGAGAATAAAGAAATAGAAAAGGAAGCAAAGAAGAAAAAATATCTTGATCTGTTTGACAAAATAATTTATTGCACCTTTGTGTTTAAAATCTTGCTACTAGGAATTCATTTTGGGCTGTTTAATGTAGATCATGTTTAAACCGTTGGTTTTTTTAAAAAGGGAATGTCAATTTCAAAGTTGTCATATCTGCAAAAGTGACAGCAGTTGGTCTTATAATAAAGACGGTTTGCTAAACAACATTATTCCCAGAACATGAGCTCTTTGCTTTTCTTCTTTTCTCCTCAATTTATAGTCCACTTCCGAACATGACAAATGAAAATGTACTTCTTAACACAATGTGTAATTAACTTGCAGAAAACACAAAAACGTCATGTGGTGAGGGCCGCTATTTTATATGGCTTTCCAAAAGATTTGACAAAGTCACGCAGGATGATTTGGGAAGCAGTCTTAAACATGACAGTTAAATTGAACAGAGACAGTTTAGCTCTCATTAGCAGAGAGTTACCCTGGCAAGGGTAGGGGGGTGGCATGTGAAATAAGGGGTGGCTATCACCACTGCAATATGCTTGTGAGCTCTGAAAGGAATCTGGCTAGTCACTTTTGGAGACTGAATGCTAGACTACTTCCAGCCAGCTGAAACCTTTAGACTAGCCTGTCTCAACCTTGGATCCCCAGATGTTGTTGGACTACAACTCCCATCATCCCTGACCACTGGTCCTGCTGGCTAGGGATGATGGGAGTTGTAGTCCAACAACGTCTGGTGACCCAAAGTTGAAAAAGGCTGTCAGTGAGGGGCTCAAAAAACTTTCTTGTTTTCACTCACTGTCTGGAACTATAAACACATGTGTCTGTCAAGCAGACGACTCTGGGGTTGCGGTGCTCATCTCGCTTTACTGGCCGAGGGAGCCGGCGTACAGCTTCTGTGTCATGTGGCCAGCATGACTAAGCTGCTTCTGGCGAACCATAGCAGCGCACGGAAACACCGTTTATCTTCCTGCTGAAGCGGTACCTATTTATCTACAGTGGTACCTCGGGTTAAGAACTTAATTCATGCTGGAGGTCTGTTCTTAATGTGAAAGTGTTCTTAAACTGAGGTACGAGGTACAACTTTAGCTAATGGGTCCTCCCACTGTCGCTGCGCCACTGCTGCACGATTTCTTTTCTCATCCTGAAGCAAAGTTCTTAACCCAAGGTATTATTTCTGGGTTAGCGGAGTCTGTATCCTGAAGCATCTGTAACCTGAAGCATCTGTAACCTGAGGTACCACTGTACTTGCACTTTGACGTGCTTTTGAACTGCTAGGTTGGCAGGAGCAGGGACTGAGCAACGGGAGCTCACCCCCTCACGGGGTTTCAAACGGCTGACCTTCTGATCGGCAAGCCCTAGGCTCTGTGGTTTAACCCACAGCACCACCCGTGTTGAGCATCTAGCAGGGCACAATAAGGACTGCTTTATCCCCTATGTCCCAGGGTGATCACTAAGATCATCTGGGGGAGTACTATTAGTTGTTTCCCATGGACCAGAAGCACAACTCGGGTCAGCAAGGAGCCATGCCTTCGGTGTAGTGGACCCAAAACTACGGCACTCCCTCCCACTAGAAATCAGGTACACACACAACTAAGTTTCGGATGCCAGGGAGGGGCAGATGGCATACAACTGGTTTCCACACCTTGCCTCCAAAAGAAGCTGACAGCAACAAAAGACAAATGTCAGGGAAGGCAATGATGGTCAGTCTCTTCCTCCAGCTTCCTGGAAGTATTGTCTGCTGGTATAGGTCTTATTGCATTTCAAAAACACCTCAGCAACCTGGCTTAAATGCAGTTCAGAGGGCAGGGGTCCTCTCACCAGGCTAGATGGCATACAGTGTAGGATGGCTGCCTGCAACAGGATGAGGAGGAACGTCTGGGGCTCTCTGCCTGCAGCAGCTGTCTCACTTCCAGCCCCAGCACAGAGGTAAGCTATGGGTTGGGGAGGGCTTGGCAGCCCCACCACCTTCCTGCTTTTTGATCTTTTAGATTAGCCCCCCTCACGCCTTTTCTATATCTGATTGAGGCAGTCCCACCTTTCGTAGGGTTTCCTGCCCTCACTTCTTAGTTTGAACCTTGATCTCAGGTGTTCAGTCGAGAGGCCTTTGAACACAGTGATTAAATGCCAAAAGTAATGTGCACCTGTATGTAAATCTTATGTCAGAGCTGCTCCATTTCTCAGTTAAGAGGGAAGCAGGTGCCAGGTACAACTGCTATTTATAGAGCACTCTGGAGACAACTGTGCAAGATAAATGGAACATTTTCCACCAGCAATTTCTGCTGGAATAACTGAGAAAATGGTAGGATCTCTTCAGTTTATCCCTTAGATGCAACACAATCCTGAACTTTATCTTGATATTTCAGATTTTCTTTATTTAGATATCATGTCACACAGACTCTCTCCAAAGCATAAAGACTCTCGTTGTTAACTTTGCAAGTCTGCTGTTGTAATTGATCCTGTCTGTTTGGCATTTATAGATGTATTCTTTCCAAAAGTAATGAGGACTCACGCTTTACTTATCTATTCTTTACCCCCTCAATGTGATCTTTTGAATGTTTTGATTGCTTTATATCAGTTTGCTTGTTTCAATCATTTGTCTGTAATAAAAATGGTGTGGTTGGTGTATATATATGAACCCTGTTAACTTTAACTACCTTAATAAGCAGAAGGTCCTTCCTTAGACTAGGAGATTGGGCCTGGTGATGCCTTCTGGTTTTAAGGGTATTTCAGACATGATGAGAACAGTGGAAGAGAAGAAGCACAGAGGACTTGCACTTCCTCTCCCATTAGAAATTGGTCCTGCATGTCTTTCTCAACATGGCCTCTACATTCTTCCAAAGGGAGAAGTTTGCAGATGTCAGGAGTGAGGATTCTTATCTGTCTTCAAGTGTTGCTGGACTACAACTCCCTCAGCTCTGGAGATGCCATCTAAGAACTTGGAGTACAACAACAACAACCACTACCAGCAGGGCAGAGGTTTGCCATCACGGATGCACACAATTCTCCTTTCATTTTCCCACGTCTGAGATGTTTCCCAGTCCAAATTCACTCTTCACATTAATGCTTCGGTCCTCCTCCTAAGCAAAGCAGCTTAAACATTGTCTTGCCCAGGCATCCACAAAAATCTATTTGCCAGGGCCAAGCGCCTCAGACCAAAAGGTGAGAAGGCTGGCCAGTGGTGGCCATTCCCTCTCCCAAGCTCTCCCTTCCACACACTTTGCAGAAGATAAGAGGCAGCTTGAGCATAGGAGAGACTCATGCTGTTCCCTACCTTGTACAAATCTCAAAGGAAATGAGATAAATCTTTGGCTTTCCCTCAATCCTCCTATCCATGCTAGAGGGCTTGAAACAGAAGCCAGATCTCATCTCACTTTCACAGGGGTCTGGATAAAATAAAATAACAGCAGGAATCGCTCCAGAAATCCCTGCATTTTCCCCTGAGTCCTCTGCACATGCCCAGAAAAGTTAGGAAGAGAGCCAGTGGCGAGCACAGAGGCTAACTATATAAATTTGATTTGATTCACATTTAAAGGCAAATTTGCCTAATTTGCACTTTCAGGAACAACAGGCAAACTGAAACCCAGCTATCCTTTGAAATGACACTTCTTAAAAATCTGCAGTGCAGTTATGCAGCCAAATAATGTGTACAGAAATGCATACACCAGGGTAAAGTGTGCTTATAAATATATGTATTAGTGAAAATAACAGACAATAATGCATTATATCAGGGAATGTTGCTTTGCATGTGTTGTATATTCACAAAGTTGCATACCAAAAAATACTGTACATCAGGATAAATTCATACTAAAATGTTGATGGATATTCAGGTGGACTTTAAAAAATCCCAAACTGATGTCGAGAACAGAACATCACCCATATCTACTAGCATCTAAGCAAATATTTATCAATTCTCAAAACCACCAGAAACTGGGATCCAAGAAACTGCCCTCCAGCTCTGAGTAGACCTAAACTGATTCAGAAATGTGACTAAGGGACCTTAAATCCAGAAAAATAAGACACTGAAATTGAAAGATTTGTCCATCACTATTTTGGACTGGGCTACAAAAAAACAGTCAAACAATAACCAAGCCACATTCTTTCCAAATAGGCTGCAGATATCTCTAGCTGAAAGTGTCACAAGTCTGTCTTCTCAAATATATGACACTTTTCATTTTGGAAGAGGACAGAGAGTTCTTGAAGCCGGTGTTTGTCCTCAGAAAGCCTTCAGGGCCTGCTCTCCGTGTCGGACACAATGTCTCAAATGCAGATGATGCAACACTCGGGCACCCAAAATAGGAACGAGTCCCCGCGACCAGATGCTATTCTTCGGGAAGCTGAAAGGATTTCCAAAACAGAGCGCTTGTGGCAAATTTGCACTCCAGAGCATCTTTTGACCTCTGCTGAATTGGGATGAAGGCAGCCATGTATAACAATTAAACCTAATTAGGCCGGAGCACATTAGCTGTGTGAAATATAAAATGCTTTATGTTGCTGAGTGCGGGCATCATCCGCCGGTCACTGCTGGTATCAAAGACCCATGGAAACAAATAGGGAAATTGCACAAAAGGCATCGTTTGGAGGGTAGGCAGTGAAAGCTTCCATTGAAGTTATTCCAATCTGTCCCAGCTAGCGACTGCCAGTGAAGGCTTGTATAATTAATAAAAGGATTAAAATTAGCATAAGTTCAGGAAAGGATGTCACACGAAAGCTGATTTTCAGCATGCCACCCCAACCTCACTAACTGTCTGTTCCATTCTAGGTTGCGAAGGAATATAGGGTGCACCCTTTTATTTCCACCCCATATGAATGAATGGCTATTGGGGAACCTGTAGCTGGGGAACTGCACTGGGAACAAAATATGTCCACCACTCCAATACCACACACACACACACACACACACACACACACACACACACAAATTTTGTGACAGCTCCAGGAATCTTCACTGTCACTCAATGCTTGGCTTTGATTTGTCTCCCTTTTTGAAATTTTGAATTAATTCTGACTTTACTAATTTATGAAATGGAGAGAAATGACCTTAAAATGTTTATCCCAAAGCTGAGAGGATGAAAATGAAAACAAGCCCTTAGCTATCTTTTCTATGTCCCTTGTCAGACCACCTCAGAGGTCCAGTGAGGCCCAGTCCACTTCCAGCTTTTGAGGCTGCTAAGACCAAGTAAAAGTTAAAATGACCACACCTCTGAAACAAATGAAAGCACCAAAGATAGAGTGAGGCATAATTTGAATTTTGTGTTTCTTTAACAAATGCTTTTCTGGACTTTCCTGAGAGCCTGTGATACAATTTGGTGCAGTGCCTAAAGCTGCAAGACTTTATCAACTGCGGATTTCTTACACCCACCCACCCACCCAGGATGTAGCGCAGGACAAGAGGGAGTCCTCCTTTATTGAGAGGACTTGCAGCCCCTTCTGCCTCTCAGCTGCGAGTCCAGGTGTAGCTGGGCTGCTGGGGCCACAGGTACGTGTTCTGAGTTGGATGGTGCTGAGCGTTTCTGAAGTATGAGAAATGAAAGCGGGTTTTGTGCATTTTTAGCACACTCATAAGTTTTATACATTGTATGTACTGGCTTCTTGAGTTTTGTATGTGTGTGAGAGTGAGTGTTCAGGGTGCTGAGTATACCTGCATGTACTGCAGCTTGCAATCTTAAGCAAAGCAAAGCAGAGCAGCATGGGATAGGAACTGTTTTTCTTCCTCCTCAGGCTGCAGAGTTGGATTCATTCTGCAGCAGGTGGGTCTGGGCCTAGGAGTGAAGTAAGATGCCCAGTCCCTGTAGTCCTTCAATAGCAGAGCTCAGCTGGGTTAACCCAAGCCTTTGAACTGATGGTCACATGCATCCGAACCTCTTTTTGAGCTTGAAGCCCGTCTGAGCCCTCTCTGACAGGCCCTGCTTCTTACTCCCTGGATTCAAGAGGAAAGAGACGATATACAGGGTTGCAGCTTTACCTACTGTTATCCTGAACAAGCAGTTGAAACCTGCAAGTGGGATCCGCAACAAAATGTTGCAGTACAGAGCGTTTCTGTTCAGTGCCATCCTCCAAGCTATTCCATTCCCCCATCCACCTGCTTTTGCATCTACCCCTCTCAAACAACAGTCAGTGTCCACCTATTCATTTTTCAGATTCCCCTACGGCAAGCCTGCTGATATCCAATTCTTGTGTAATAATAATAATTAATTATAATTGTCTTATTATTTCACCCTGACCATCTGGATGGCTGCAGCTGCTTTAGAGGAAATGATCCCTTGCCCTGTCAAACCTTCTCTCAGGGAACTGAAGCAAGACCAAATGTGGAAAAAACAGGCATAGCTGAATTTCTTCCTCTGCCTTTGGCAATACACTTAATGATGAATGAGAGGAGTGAGAGGAGACAGGGCTGAATTTCTGACTAGTTGGGACTCTCAGGCGGGGCTCCAAAGAAATGAATGGGAAAATCAGTGTACAGCCTTTCCATTGTACTTGATTGTCTTTACAGTACAGTGGTACCTCGGGTTACAGACGCTTCAGGTTACAGATGCTTCAGGTTACAGACTCCGCTAACCCAGAAATAGTACCTTGGGTTAAGAACTTTGCTTCAGGATGAGAACAGAAATCGCACGGCAGCGGCGTGGCGGCAGCGGGAGGCCCCATTAGCTAAAGTGGTACCTCAGGTTAGGAACAGTTTCAGGTTAAGAACGGACCTCCAGAACGAATTAAGTTCTTAACCCGAGGTACCACTGTAATACATTTTTTTAAGCACTTTGGTTCTTTTACTACTTTTTCATCTGGTTACTGCAAGCTTGTTTGAAAATAATAATAGAAAAAATATATAAAATAAATATATGCATTCTAAAATATAAAATAACCTGAAATACTCTCTTGGGGAAAAAATCAAGTTTCCATTCTTTAACAGGAAACTGTCGTGCCGCAAGATTTAAAATAGTTAGGTGTGGCACTGTACTCATTCAGAAAGCCCTCCTATGACAACTTAACCGCCTGCAATCCTATGTACACTTATTTGCATTCCTTTTTCTTTAAAGCAATTTTTAAAACCCTATTATATTGCTCATTAGTCTCCCATATGTTGCTGAACTGCAACTCCTATCAGCCCTAACAAGCATGGCCAATGGCCAGGAATGATGGGAATTGTAGTTCAGCAGTATCTGGTGAGACAAATGTTTCCTATGCCTGATATAGCATGTAATTTGGTCAGAGATTTTTTCAAACAAAGAAACAGAAGAACTGAGATTGCAATGCATCAGTTTATTAGACAATATATTCAATTTGCCAATTAGTGTAATTTTAGATTATTAAATTATTATCTGGCAACAGTTTATATGGCAGTATAATGTTATATTAGGACTCAATCGTCCACCTCTTTTCTTTTTATCACTGAGTACCAACATTTTCATTCTGGTTCTGTCTCCCACCCCCTATTCCTGATCAATTTCAGAAAGAGTTGCTGCCATCTGTTAAGCTACTGGACCAAAAATTTAATAGTGAGAAACTGAAATGAAAAGTTCATCTTAGGCATCAGTGTCATTTAAACTAGAGTAATTCTCTGTCAAAGAGTGATGGATATACCGGTAATTTTCCTACTACTTAATTAATAACACACATTATTTAACTAATGAATCATAATTATTCCTATATATTTCTGTATAAATCATTCAGCTTCCTTGTTGGATTTATCCCTAAATGTCTTGTTGGTTTGTCTTCCCAAGTATATTTAAGTTTTTCATTATTAAAAATAGATTCTTTGTTGTATTGATTCCTATAGTAATTTCTGGGGTTTTTTTCTTTAATTCATTTGAATCATAAAATTCACAGAATCGTAGAATTGTAGAGTTGGAAGGGGTCCTGGGAAGAGGTTCCCAAACCTATTTGGCCTGCTCCCCCCTTTTCAGAAAAAAAGAAAACTCAGCGCTCCCCTGGAAATCTACCTTCTTTAAGAGAACAAGTGAAGTCTGCTGGCTCAGTCAGATCTTCCCCAGGGGCGGGCCCAGCGCTGCAGCCGGCCTGCCATTGGTCATATAGGCAGGCAAGTCGCTATCCACTTCCCAGGCCCAGGTGAAGCCATAAAGGGTCGACCCAAGCTTGGGGAAAACCCCTCACCTTCAGCACAACTGCCAGATCCAGGGAAGGCATTGTCACAATCTCGCCATGGTGCCTTACCTGGCGGTAAGCGTCATTACACAACAGATGAAACATGTACAAACGTGTGCCCCCCCAATTCTCTTCTTTCTTAATGCTTCCACCATCCTTTTATTTTTTATTCAATGCCCACCAATTGCACTCAAGGCTACTACCCCCCCCAGATCATTCCAGCACCGCCCAGGGGGCAGTATCACCCACTTGGGGAAACGCTGATCTAGTGCAACCCCCTGCAATGCAGAAAGCTTCACTAGATCACACATGACAGATGGCCATTCAGCTTCTGCTTTGTTAAAACCAGGAATACAGAGGCAGTTAAGCGACTTCCAAAATCCCAACTCCCCACCACAGTCTCTAACTAAGGCCAGGACAATGACCATTGACACAGGCACCATGCATACACAACAGCAAAGAGGCTCAGAAAGGCAGTCTAAAATTGTAGCAATAAGCGGATACCATCTATCTGTTAGAATTCCTGATCTATGATTACAGTCATGGGATTTTTGTCTATCACATGATGGTGTATGTTTTGACTCCACAGAGTGGGATGTGATGGAGACAGGATGTTTGTGTTACTGTGTTCTGTGAAGTGGGACTATTGTCCTTTGTTCTTTCTCTCTTTGCTGTCTGATGCTAGAGATAGAAAGAGCCATATTGCAGTGCTCCATGTGTGTTTATATGTAAATAAAGTAGATTAGCCAAAATGCTGAGTTCTGCCACGCGCATGATGCGCAAACTCTGCAGATCCCTAAGTGTGCCGGTGTCGGTTGGCATCGGTCACTGTGATGTTTAGGCAGAAGAAAGCTTATGAAGCTCCTGAACGATCGACCAGGAGGGAGGGAACATGCCTGCCGGGGATGTGTCTCTACCAGGGTCCTACTCAAGTGTAGGCTGAACTTCTGACAGTATTGTCCTGTTTCCTCTAACTATCCAATACAGAATCAAACAACTGCCAAAATTCAACAGTTTGACAGATTTCCTTGGTTCCAATGGCTAATGACTCCTCTGGAAGAGGGGAATCCAGGTCTCCCCTTGTCTCTATAATCCCTTAAGCATAAGGTCACATACCCCTTCCCCCTCCACAAGGTGTGAACTTAGCCACACAATCAGAGGCGGGGCTAGCTGCTCCGGCACCTGATGCAGCGCACATGCTGTGCACCCGGGGCAAGCGTCAAGCATCCCAGGGGGGCACCACTTACGGCGATGTCACCCCCCTCAGGGATGACACCCAGGGTGAACCTCATCCCCCGCACCCCCCTTCCTCTGCCAGTGCACACAATAGGAGGCAGGAGGCAATCAAGGGCAGCACATATCCCAGACAGAAACCCATCAGGATGGTGGATTGAATCCTGATACTTTCAAAGGAGAAGCACAGGAAAGCCTTGCAGCTAGAGGGATGTGTAAATACTCTTACTGTTCTGGAGGGAAGTGGGTAGTTAAAAGGTATTGGACACTGGAGTTATTGACAGGGGTGAGTGATGGGCTCATGTTTCTACATGCCAAATGCTCCTACTTTGTGACATATCTGTGATGTATCGATGATGCTGTTGAAAAATGTATTATGGGAAATGGGGAGAGGTCTTAAAAGTTCACGCAACCCCATGCTCGGGGTTCCTACTCTTTGTGCATTTGAACCTTGTTGCTTTGTAACTGTTAAAGTTACACCTCCTTCCCGCCATTATATTGTCATTTTCCCATTAATCCAAATGTGCAGTATTGTTTTTCATGTTAATATGTAACACTCAGTATTCAACATAAATCCTCGCTTGACTGCACTGGCTACCACTTAGTTTCCAGCTTCAATTAAAATCGATAGTTTTGTACCTCAAGGACCACCTCTCCCCGTGGATACTGTGTGCTCTAACCACTACATTATTTTACACTGGCTTGTATTTCACCTGCTGCTGTTTCAAAAGCAATTAAGATTCTTGCCTATCTCATCGCCATATCCCATTTTAGACTTAGGAGTGAATTTTAAATAGATGCGATAGAATGTTGTCCCAACAATAGAGAAGAAATATTTGTATATCTGTGATGCCTTAGGAATCACAGTGTATCTCCACAATGGGTGGACACTATCCAGCCAAAAGTCGCATTGATGGGAGAGTTGATGACATGCTTTAGGAAACCATCCTAAAACTGGCTGAAACTGGCATAATTGCTGCTCTGCCAATGAAGAGGAAGGTCAACCTGAGGGATGGCACTTATAGCACCAGAGTGCACACAACACCAGTATGCCCAGAGAGCTTTGCAGCCATAGAAGTCCCACCAGCAGTGGGGGCCAGAATTGGGCCATCTCCCAAAAAGGGATTCCCTTCTGTCTACAATAAGCCAGAAGGGCTTTGGATATGGCAATTGCTCCATTATGGAATCTCACCAACTATATGGACTCATCTCATGGTCTTTCACAATTACATCAATGGGACTTCAAAGTACTTTACTTTTCCTGGATGCTGCAATATGATAATGTACTAGTTAGCTGATAGGTATCTACTTCAAATGGTGAGTCAGTCTCATAAGCCAGTTCCTGGTGGAATTCATCCTACTGCCATAATTATTCAAATTTCTTATAAAGATTCACAATTAATAAATAAAAAGGAAGAACAGGGGCAAACAGAATGCTTGCTGGTTTACTCAAACCATTTTGCATGAATTAACATGTTCTCTTGGCAAAATATAAGAGCAAATGGTGTGGCCGGCCTGCCATGGAATGTGCCGCCATTGGTTAATTTGCTGTGATGTCACAAAGACCATAATAAGTGCTAAGAGACAAGCAAAGTTGGGAATTCAAGAGAGGGAGCAAGAACTGAAAGCTGTTCCAGATTCACTGGAAGGCATTTTTGAATTCATGCATTGTGTATTTTATTTTGAAAAACTCATTCGTGTATTGCATTTTAGATGCCTCGCAGTATTTTTATTCCATACTTGATATACTTTAATGTAGCTTTTCTGCATGTTTATGAGAGTGACTCAAACATATGCATTAAATAAAAAAAACAGCTAGAAAATTAAAGGAAGTTCTTGGACCTAGCATCTGAGAGCTCTTTCTCACATGTAATATTTGAGATCATTGGGAATCTGAGAGGCAATTTAAAACAAAAATTTATGGTAAAGTGGGATAGATATAAAACATATGTTCAAAAATACAGTAAAGGTTCGCTACCTATGCTAGCATTTGATTGACGTTGGAGTGAGACTGAGTTGAGAAATAAGACTAAGAGCACATATTGATATAGGAATGTATTAGATAATATGTAAAGAAATATACAATAATAAGAGTACATTCATTTGTAAAAAAGGAATATACAACGGGAAAGACAGAAAATCTAGTGTGTTGGTATGTATATGATTTTTGGAGGGAAATGTTTTTGTGTTTTTTTCTTTGTTCTTTTTCTTTGTTTCATTTTCTTTTTAGGTATATAAAATTTGTATATAATTTTTGTATACATGTTGGAAATTATATGATAGTAAGTCCCGTAATGTAATATGACAATGTTTACCGATGTAATAGAAGAATGTTAATAAATAAATAAAATGCAAAAAAGGGGGGAAAGGGAATCTGTTTTCATGCGACCAAGAACAAATATTAGCAGCCTTCTTTCTGATAAACTTTCTTGCTTCCTTTCATCATGAATACTTCTCGTATTTGCTCAGTTGCAGAGTAACAGTAACAGAAGACTACTACTCCATATGCACTCAGAAGACATATTTTCTTCTTGAACTGTGTTGTTGCCTGGCCTTTGGAACTGGGTCCCATAACAACAATCTCCTTTCGCCAAAATGGATTTGCATGTGTGAATTGTATTTAATTTCTCCAGCACAGGCACCCTTGACCTAAAGGAAATAGGTGCTATCAAATCCAATGGAACCAGTATCATCTTATACAGCAGAAAGTCCTGTTGTACTTTCATTTCTTTGGGCTAGTCCATTATCTCTTCAAAATGTCTGATGGGGCTGGAATCTAGAAATGAGAGTGGGAAACATAATGTAAGGAAATGCTGGCCAAGCATTTGAATATCAGTTGCTGGGGGACGACAGTGGAACCCATGGGCATCTGTAGAGGCACTGTAAGAAACAGAAAACTAGAATAGGTGGGCCTTTGATCTGATCCAGCTGGGCTCTTCTTGTGATTTCCATAAATGCATTGACCATTAATTAAGCTGCTTTGCTTTGGTTTGGTTATAAAAGCTCACAAAAACTTCATAGAGGATTTTTTTTTTACAATTTAATACAGAATATTTTAATCAGTTAAAATATTCAGATAAGAACTTTTATCTAATATTCAGTTTAGCTCTAAACTGTGTGTGTGTGTGTGTGTGTATATATATATATATATATATATATATATATATCTTTTAATAAAGAATTAATCAAATATGTAGATTTCAAATCATACAGACTTTGTTTTTCATTCTGTTTGTTAGAAATTTATGTTAATAAAACCTTTTTAAAACTTTTAATTAGTCAAATGAAGTAAGCGTGTATGCATATTTGAAAGGCTTGGAAAATTAGCGTAGCATTTCTTTTTCCTGGATATAGAAAATTAAAGGATATAAACTTTCTTTCAAATGTTATCCATCTGCCTCTCCCAGTACAGAGGGATTCGTTCATTCATACCATTTCATTTCATTTTTTAAATTATTTTTTAAAATCTTAATAAATCTTCTCTTGCCAACTTCTTTAACTGAAACTCATTAACATATTAGAAGATAATTTATCAGCCGTGTCACATATATTGTTCCTCATATATCAATTTGTCATTCTTCTGCTCCCGTTCCCTTTTTAGAATATTAGGAATTATTTCAAATATGTATTAATGAGTATCTCCATGTGAATGTTAACTGTTGAGATTCATTCAAGTCCTTAAGATTAACTAAGTGGCAATTCTGCTTCTTTAGCCTTATTGGGGGATAAGGCAATCAATGGTAACTACTATGTTGATGATTATGCTCTACTCTATCTCAATGGGACATAGGTGGCGCTGTGGGTTAAACCACAGAGCCTAGGACTTGCCGATCAGAAGGTCGGCGGTTTGAATCCCCACGACGTGGTGAGCTCCTGTTGCTCGGCTCCTGCTCCTGCCAACCTAGCAGTTCAAAAGCACCTCAAAGTGCAAGTAGATAAATAGGGACAGCTCTTGTGGGAAGGTAAACGGCGTTTCCATGCGCTGCTCTAGTTCGCCAGAAGCAGCTTAGTCATGCTGGCCACATGACCCGGAAGCTGTACGCCAATAAAGCGAGATGAGCGCCGCAACCCCAGAGTCGACCACGACTGGACCTAATGGTTAGGGGTCCCCTTTACCCTTTATCTCAATGGTCAGAAGCAGAAATGCTTCTGAATACCAGTTGCCAGAAACTTCAGGAGAGTGCTCTTGTTCTCAGGTCCTAAAGGTAAAGGACCCCTGGAAGGTTAGGTCCAGTCAAAGGCGACTATGGGGTTGTGGTGCTCATCTCACTTTCAGGCCGAGTGAACTGGCATTTGTCCACAGACAGCTTTTCAGGTCACGTGGCCAGCATGACAAAACCACTTCTGACACAACAGGACACCGTGACGGAAGCCAGAGCACATGGAAATGCTGTTTACCTTCCCACCGCAGCAGTACCTATTTATCTACTTGCACTGGTATGCTTTCAAACTGTTAGGTTGGCAGGAGCTGGCACAGAGCTCACCCCATTGCACGGATTCGAACCGCTGACCTTCTGATCAGCAAGCCCAAGAGGTTCAGTGGTTTAGACCATAGCGCCACCCGCTCCCATGCTCAGGTCCTGCTTCTGAGTTTCCCACTAGTATCTGGCTGGCCACTGTGAGACAGGGTGCTGGACTAGATGGGCCAGTGGCCTGCTCCAGCAGGCTCTTCTTATGTTCTAACCATCTGGTGCTCAGCAGACGCCATTGTGCTGGAACCAGCAATGGACCCCAGACTCAACACTACAACTCAACACAACAAGTAGTCTCTCGAAGCTGAACTACTGTAGTGCAGTGGAAGGGAAAGGCAGGGGAGCACATCTCTGGGACTTCTTTTTTCAGAGCAGCAGCAATGATAGCTGCTGGAACACCAAGGTAATTGATGGATCTTCCTTACTCTGGCAAGGGAATTATGAGATAAAGAGTCATTCAGGGTGTGCTAAAAAAATTTAGGGTAAGAGATTAGCATAGAGGAAGCCAGACAATGAGGGAATTAACTAAGCAAATACTGGATATTTCTCTTCTTTGATAGGGTTCCTCATACTAGCAGTTTAAATGGCAACATTTCTTTGCAATATTGTTTGTATTTTTAGCATAGGATTGCATCCACTCTGATACAGTGGTACCTTGGTTCTCAAACTTAATCTGTTCCGGAAGTCCATTCCAAAACCAAAGCGTTCCAAAACCAAGGTGTGCTTTCCCATAGAAAGTAATGCAGAATGGATTAATCCTTTCCAGACTTTTAAAAACAACCCCTAAAACAGCAATTTAACGTGAATTTTACTATCTAATGAGACCACTGATCCATAAAATGAAAGCAATAAACAATGTACTGCAGTCACACAATCAATCAGTAGCTGAACTGGGTTCCACACAGTTACAAAAACAAAAGAAAAAAGAGCCGCAAAAATGCAAAATAAATAGCAAAAACAGACAGACCTCAGCGTAACACTCAAAACGGAAGTGTGGCACTCAAATTGGAAGTGTAACACTCAAAGCTGAGCATGTTCAGCTTCCGAAAAAGTTTACAAACTGGAGGACTTACTTCCCGGTTTGCAGTGTTTGGGTTCCAAGTTGTTTGAGTACCAAGGCGTTTGAGAACCAAGGTACCACTGTACTAATAAAGTGGAAATTATGTTATATAATGCTGTTATTGGGGAGGCCAAACAGACTCTCCCTGAGGGTGCTGCTACTGGAGAAGCCATAGGTATCCTCTCACTAATAGCAAGGGTGGGAAGAGAACATAATCCCCTTTCATGTGTTCATCATGTGAAGGAGGAAGGTGCCCATATGCCAGCACTCTTAACAGAATATAGTTCCCAAGATGCTCTGGGGGAAATCATGGCTCTCTAAAGTGGTATGTTTAAAGTGGGACACGGGTGGCGCTGTGGTCTAAACTACTGAGCCTCTTGGGCTTGCCGATCGGAAGGTCGGCGGTTTGAATCCCCGCTGCTCTGTCCCAGCTCCTGCCAACATAGTAGTTTGAAAGCATGCCAGTGCAAGTAGAAAAATAGGTACCGCTGTGGTGGGAAGGTAAATGGTGTTTCTGTGCACTCTGGCACTTGTTACAGCCCTCTGTGCACCAGTAACGGTTTAGTCATGAAGGCCACACGACCCAGAAAACTGTCTGTGGACAAACGCCGGCTCCCTCGGCCTGAAAGTGAGATGAACGCCGCACCCCAAAGTCACCTTTGACTGGACTTAACCGTCCAGGGGTCCTTTTACCTTTTTACCTAAAGTAGTATGATACTGCTTATTAAATGAATAGTGCAGATGAGGCCCAATGTTTTGGTTCACAGCTCTGTGCTTCAGCTCAATCCTATGCCTGTTTCCTCAGAAGTAAGGCTCATAGGCCCAGGAATGCATGCACAGGAAAACTACAGCAGCCATCACAATGCTGTTCTCCCTCCCTCCCCCTTCACTTCCTCATGCACTGAGGCATAATGTGAAAAGGTAAATCAGCTCTTCCTAAGCGCTTCACAACCTTCTTCACCTCAATCAATCCCTACTTTCCCCCCCTTTACACTCAATTATCCTGGGCTTGTGTCTCTTAGTTTTTCTTATGGTAATACAGTCACATTTCTCCTTTCCATTCTCCCCCCACCCCCATTCCTGGAGGCTTTCACTGTTTTCTCTATCTGTCTTCCGCAGCTGTTAAAAACTCATTGGAATCATATATGCTTGACAAAATTGCTCATAAAGACAGCAATGTGAGTGACAGCCGCTTGCTGTGGGCTCCCAGCCACACATGTGAGATGGCGCACTCAGTCATGCCATAAACCATTTCAACAAAAGCCAGTATGTTCTTGTATTAACTTAGATGCTCACGGAGTGCTCAGCCCGTCACAGATTTTCATGCAAGCCTGAGTCTGTGAAAGTTTCAAATGACAAAGCAACCGGGCCTTGCCATCTTTTTAGAAACGCAGAGCAATTCGAGGATAAAGGTCTACAAGCACAGGAGGGATAATATTATCCATAGAAAATGGTTTCCCTCTTCATAGAGGTGCTGTGCATGTAGCAAGGCAGAACCTAGCAGGAACAGGTGTAATAGGTCAGATAGAGCTATAGGTTGAATCCAGAAAGTCATTGCATAAGTGGAATAACGGCTGCTCACTCCTATTCCTTATTCTCCCAGCATGCACTTGTTGCCCCCATATCAGGTCTTGGGGGCACGTTGGGAAAACCTTCAGAGAATATTGCAGGGGGCTAGGGGCATGCAGGGAGAGGAGATGAATTTGACTGTGCAAGCTGAAATCAAACCTGTTAGAGGTAACTTTCTGTTTTGGGACAGCCAGGCCGAAAGTCTGAAACCAATATAGACTGGATGTGCTCCAAAGGCCAAATTTAAAAGAACATGAGACTGTGGGAATTAAAAATAATAATAGTTGAAACTTTTTTATTCCACATTTCAAAATAAGGAAGATTTGGTTCAGCACATGACTAGATGCTAGTCTGCCATCTTCTTGTGGGGTTACATAAACCCCGCAATGAGTGTACAACAGTCATCATGTAGCAGATTGGCCTCTATAGCCTCTACAAGACAAGAGTGGTTTGCCCATGTGTGTCTCCTAAGTAATGGCTTATATGTGAGATAAAACCTTGATAGCGTCACATGACATTTATCAGGTTTTTTTCTTGAGCTGCTAGTCAACAATAACTTGAGGAAAATCAAGTTATACATTTGTGGAATCAGTCCATGGGCTGCCACCATATCTAATTTCAGATACCATAAGGAGTGTCCACTTTGTTTGGTCCAGCCCAGGCCCCTGTGGTCAGCTGGAGAGTCTTACTACGGTCTGAGGGAGGGGAATTTCTTTGGCAGCACCCAGATTAAGGAAACCCAAGAGTACTGGCTAGGATAGCCATGCGTTCTGTTTTTCCTCTGTTTAAGGGGCTGTTTAAGGTGCTGTCCGGTATGCGGATGGTGCTGTGGGTTAAACCACAGAGACTAGGACTTGCTGATCAGAAGGTTTGAATCCCCGCGATGGGGTGAGCTCCCGTTGCTCGGTCCCTGCTGCTGCCAACCTAGCAGTTTGAAAGCATGTCAAAGTGCAAGTAGATAAATAGGTACTGCTCCGACGGGAAGGTAAACGGCGTTTCTGTGTGCTGCTCTGGTTCTCCAGAAGCGGCTTAGTCATGCTGGCCACATGACCCGGAAGCTGTATGCTGGCTCCCTCAGACAATAAAGCGAGATGAGCGCCGCAACCCCAGAGTCGGCCACGACTGGACCTAACGGTCAGGGGTCCCTTTACCTTTTAAGGTGCTGTCCACTCCAAAACCAGTTTAAAAATAAAGTAAGAAGGGAAAGCTGGAGCCCCTCCCTCGCTAGCACCTGGAAAGCTGGCTCAGCAGGGACACCAGGTTACCAGATCAGTATTCTCCACTATGGTGAGATGCACTGTATTGCTCCTGATATTTTTAAAATAATTATTTCTAAATTTACATATTTTAATTTGCAAATTTTAACGCAAATCTGAATCCTCTTGACCTTTTGGGGTGAGGCATCTCTTCCTTTCTTGTGATACATAAGTACCTCCTGAAACATGATACTTTACTTTCATTATTATTATTATTATTATTATTATTAGTAGTAGTAGTAGTAGTATTTAGTCACTTTGCCCATAATTTTTTTTCAATTATTGCAATTTTCAGCATCAGATGAATATGTTTCTTGTTGCTGTTTCTTAGGTAACTATTTGGGCTTTATCCCCCCCCTTCCTTTTCAGACAGTTTGTTATGCTTTTGGCTGAATTTTGCTCTGTTCTGTCCTAATTTATTTCATTGATTGTTTCAGTCTGAGTGTGTTGCTTTGGAATATTGCAAGTCATCGCAATCATACCTCTGGGAGAAGAAAAGCAGGGTTAAAAACCCATAAATAAAAATAAAGATAATTTGGCCTTAAAATGTGAGGTTCATTAACAGGTATTATTAGAATTCACTCAAACAACCATTAAAAATAGTCTTCCCTTCCTCTGAAGGAAATTGTAAGATTTAGGACACAGCGAACAGATAATGCACTCAGAAGTATTTCCCCCCTTACTGTGGCTTTATAAAGTAAGTTTCTGGATTGAAAGGTCAGAATGTTGGTGACTCTGTCTCTCATACCTTGGAGAGAGTTTAAGGAACCTCAATCTGAGTCGCTTGAGGTCTGATTCAAATACAGATTGCAGCCTGTTAGGCATTTGACCATTCCAGGGATTGAAGTTTAAAAAAGCTCTTTCCCTTTAACATGGTGTTAGCCCTGATTTAACCTGAACCAGTGCTTCAATTCTAAATATAGTTAGAAGTTAATTGGTGCCAGGGTTCAGGCCAGATTGGATGCTGAACTGTCTCTCGACAAGGTGCTTACCACTTCAGTGACAAATGTGGATTGAGCAGGCAAGGGCTATTCAACTGTAAAGTGAAAACATTCTGCACATGGTCAGGGGCCACCTGTTCACTGTGATTCCTTCATGGGGCCCAGGGTTCTATTCTGAAACTGAAACATATTTTCAGACTAAAACCTGGCAAAGATTTAGAGCTGTGTCACAGAAGAGTTTCTACACAGAAACTTTGACCCTATTTGCATTTAATGCTAGGCCAAACCATTGCTTAGTGCAAATGAATGAGTTGCTGGAGAGCAGCTTGCTCTTTCCCCAATCCTGCTGCTGCTGTAAACTAAGCAATGGTTTGTCTTAGCATGCCATTCAAACCTGGGCTTGTGGATTATCCCACTTCGCTCTGGCTTCACAGCTCATGGCGCACCATGAGACCAGGTTGGGATGACACACAGAGCCAAACTATGGGTTTAAATCTCAGCAGCAAAACCACCAGATGACCAGAGGAGCAAAGTGACCACAATCTCCTATCTGGAGCTGACACACCTACACATTTGTGCTATGCCATATTTCATTTTAGCATTACAGATGGACTGTGCCAGCGTGTATGTAGATAGATAGATCACAATAGGATTAGAATTTGGAGAGGGCAAAAAGCAAAAAATGTCAGCCCCTGTTGTATAAATGGGTGCAGGATGTATGGTCATTCCCCATGGAGAAATACACTTATATGCACACAAGATATAGAGAACAGCTTATTGCTTTATTATTGTGCTCTTGAGATATTGGTGCTGATACTGTTTCTTGACTTATATTGATTGAAATAGTTACAGGTAGGTAGTCGTGTTGGTCTGCCGTAGTCGAAACAAAATAAAAAAATTCCAGTAGCACCTTAGAGGCCAACTAAGTTTGTTATTGGTATGAGCTTTCATGTACATGCACACAAAAGCTCATACCAATAACAAACTTAGTTGGTCTCTAAGGTGCTACTGGAAGGAATTTTTTTATTTTGTATTGATTGAAATGTTATTTATATGCTGTTAGAACTACAGACCCTCCAAATGCCCCTGTTTTCCAGGGACATCACTGATTTAGTTAAGCTGTTCCGTTTTCTGATTTGATCCTGAAATGTCCCGCTTTTCTTTAGGATGTCCCTATTTTCATTGGAGAAATGTTGGAGGGTATGGAGTTGTCTGACCCTCGAGCCATCTGAAGGCAATACTGTATAGGGAAGGGTTGTTTTTTAAAAAGAAAAAAAAAGTTTATAGTTTTATTATGTTGAAAGCTGCCCAGAGTGGCTGGGGCAAGATGGGCAGAGTATAAATAGTAAAATAGTAAATAGTAAAATTATCATTATGGAATGTGACATCCCTATTTTCATCAGAAAAATATTGGAGGGTATGCAACTACAGCTTTGAAGCACAACCTGACTGTGGAAAAATGGAATGCAAATACGAAATGAAATCTAAGGATAGAGGCACTCAATTTAAAATAATTCAGATTGGCTTGTTCTTGTTACAGCATGAATGCTTTGTACATTTGGCATCTTGTGACTATGGGGATTGTATAGATAGTTTGATTTAAAGTAATCCTGGCTCCTTCAGCGAAGAGTGATTAAAGCCCATCTTTTGCCTTTATCACTGTGGTAGCTGAAAATAACAAAGTGTCATTTGATGAAGTGTGATGAAAACCGTTACTAAAAGATATCAACAGGAGAAAGCGAAATCTCTTCAGTTTTCAGTAACCACGGTAATGATGATGCATGGATTGTAGCAGCTGGAAAGAATGGTGAGCTTTTGAGATGCAGAAAGTTATAGCCCTGGACACATTATTTCCTGCTCCTGTTATTCTCTGGACAGAATGTGAAGTACAGCTGATTCCATCCCCCATCACAACTTTCATCTGGCTTCCCAACTGAATTCCCAACCCCCTGTTCCTTCCCCCCACTACAAGGTTACTTTTACTCCTTCCAATACAATCCCTTTGCATCCATACCCAACCTGGAGCCCTCCCAATGTTTTGAATTATTATATATTCTCAATATTTATTAAATTTGTATATCACCCTTCATCCAAAGGTCAGAGGGCAGTTCACAACATAAAAATACAAAATGAGAAAACAACATGCATAATAAAAAGAAGAAAAAGAACAAAAACAAACTAATAACTCCCTTCCCACAAAGGATAGAATGTTAACCAGCCAAAGGCCTAGTTAAAGAGAAGCATTTACACCCAGCATCCTCTTCTGACAGTGGCCAACTAGATGCATATGAGAGTACTAGTCACGCCCTCTGAGGTAACAGGGAAGGAATCCGTTCCGTCTTTGACAATGTGAAATCTACATGACAGCCTTCAGAGGTTTGAAGCCAGCTATTATGTCTCCCTGCTCGTCTCTTCTCCAGGCTAAACATGCCCAGCTCTTTCATCAGCTCTGCATTCCAGACCCCTCACCATCTTGGAAGTCCTCCTATGGATGCATTCTGGTTTGCTAATGTCCATAAAATGTGGTGCCTGTGACTAGGTACAGTACTTCAGATGCCATCTGATCAGGACAAAATAGAGTGGAACTTTTTTCCTGATCTAGACACTGTGCTTCTGTTCATGCATATTCCATTAGCTTTCTCAGCAGGTTCAACATACTCTTACTAGCTCACGTTCAGCTTGTGATAAATTAAGACACTAAGATTCTTTTCACATATATTTCTGCCAAGCCAGGCCTCCCCCACCATATTTTTGTGCCTGGGGGGGGGGTTAATGCAGGATTTTGTATGTATTTTTTGTTGAATTTCATCTTGCAGCTTTTGTCATCGTGTTCAAGCATGCCAAGACTATTTGAATCTTGACCATGAATCTTACCATGAAGTGAGGCCATCCCCCTGATTTGTTTATGTCTATTTCTTTTTTAAAAAATAAACTCTTGTGGGTTGAAATAGATGCCGCTAGGAAAATGGGCATAGGATATAGGAAAGTTAGCACCAGCATGGCCAGCATTTCTGTGCGTTGTGTTACTACATCAACAATTGTGCCAAGCAGCACTGGGTGTCCATTGAACCAGTTGTGCATCATTGCAAAATTGGTAAACAGATCTAATATGCAAAAGTATGTACAAAAGTGTCCCTTATTTTGATCATCTAGTACTTTTCCAGGTCACTGAGTGCAGGCATGGATGGACTGCAATATGAAAATGTTTCCCAGATTTAAAGGTTTGCCTCTAATATTAATCATGCTCTGAGCAGATTCAATGAAAATCATTTCAGTGGGTCTGTTCTGAGTGAAATTGGGTTGGATACAACCCAAAATAGACAATACTTGGGAATTCCAAAGGTTTGGAATTTGGAATTGAAGCTTTGGATTTCATATTTAGCATTGAATATATTTTTTTATTAAAAAGAAACCTGAACACTCAATAATTTTAAAAGCAATACCTACCCACCCAGTCTTTAAATTTAACAACATTCACAATTGGGAAGGTTGAAATGAAAACCTATTTGATTTTTTGCAAATATATTTGAACTAGAACTAGCCAGAGAATTGCCCTCTATCACCACCCAGATTTCTTTTAGTTCTTTTAGTAACTGCCCAAAGAAAGAGAATTATAATCAAATCGATAACAATGCCTGACCAAAAAAAAGGAGGGGGGGACGACATTAAAACTTGCTTGGGTATCTATGCTTTGATTGTGAAGTTGAGGTTGCCAGTATGGCTGAGGCAGTTTCCAGTTACAAATGGATTGTTAGTGCCATGGAATTCAGAAGCACCTTAACCTTTTGCTACCATATTTTCTGAAGTATCTCACACTTCCTACCTTTCTCTGCAGACTAAAACCAAAGTTCTGCAAATACTCAGAGCTGACTTTAAGCCAAAGGAAGAATCTCTCAGCAGAATGCTATCTTCACCCACATTATACTCTTTCAGACGAGGGAAAGCCTTGGGTATCCCCCCCCCCGAATCTGTGCCGGAAAAGTAGACTTGCCTTCCCATTAAGCTGTCTTCAGTAAAGTTTTGAGACTGACAGCAAAGTTCCGCTGAGAGCTAAAGAAAAAACCCTTAAGACAAGAAATATGCCAAGCTGCCTGCAACAGCCATGCCCAACATGCTTTCTGCACAAGTCAGGGTTTGGCAAATGCCTTTCAGCTGCTTTCTGTAGCGCCAGGATGACATCAAGTGGTAACTCGAGCCAATTACTCTACTTCACAATAACATCCTTCATTGTTTTCAGTCATGTTCCCCCCCCCAAAAGGAAAAATCAATAATGCACATGGTACCCTTTTGTTTGAAATGTAGCTTTTCATCTTTCTTTCCCGATTTTGAATGCCAGCCTTAGATATATAGGAAGCTGGTTTACACAGAGTCGGACCAATAGTCCAACCAGCTCAGTATTGCCAACAATGATTGGCAGAAGCTCTTTCAGAGCTCAGACTGGAAACCTTCCCAGCCCAACCTGGGGATGCTGGGAATTGAACAACCTGAGACCTTCTACATGCAAACCATGTCACCTAGCTGTGTTCTACAGCCCTTGCCCTGTTGTCCTCTGCTTCCCCTTGCTGCAGAGATATGCTACAGACACAGATTCTCCTTAGCTTCTTCTCTCTTCCACTTCCCAAAAATGCTGAGAACTACATTTTTGCTTATAGAGCAGGGATCTCTAACAGGGAATCTTCCAGAAACATTAAACTAACACCTGCATAATCTCTTTGAAGACAAGGCAGTGCCGGTTAAAAAGCAAATTGAAACTTGCTATAGTTTAGTATATTTTTATCTTATCCTTTCCTTCCTCCAAGATGCTCACATTCCCTGTTCTTCCAAGGAAAGCCCGCAAGGCAAGGCAGCAGGGCAACAAGGAAGCAAAGTCTTGGGCTACATCCACACAATACTTTAAGCACATGTGAGGGTGATCTGGCTGTCACCCCATTGATCCTCAGGGTTGATTCAGCTGATCTGGCTGGCTAGGCGGGTGTCCCCTTCCTCCCTCACCGCTCCATGTGTGTCCCTCCTGAAGCTGCGCGCTCAGTGGAAGAGGATGACCATCCCAGATAGAAAGAGTGTACCGTTCTTTGGTCAAGGGTATACAATAGCTGCACTCCCCTGCTAGAACCTCCAAACAAGCTCAAGGGAACTGTCATTTTCTAAGGGTATCATAGCCATTCTTAGTTCTCTTAAGAAACTACATTTCCCAGCATTCTTTGGAAGGAGCTGAGTGGTATAAGAGTGCTTTAAACATATACTGTGGCTTGGCAGCTCCCTAGGAGCTCTCCATGGTACTTCCTTCCTGCACATCCAGGTGTATAATAAGCACAAGTGTCTTGTAGGGAGGAGGCATTTTGTTGTCCAGTGGTATTTCACTTTCCATTCTTAAGTTTGGAAATGAGTAGTTGCTTTGGAAAACAATAATCAAATGTCCAAACAGCATGGCCAGTCCAACGAAGCTGATGTTGAAGAATCATTGTTTTGACACTGGTGATCTTTGCTTCTTCCAGTACACTGACATTAGTTTGCCTGCCTTCCCAAGTGATATGTACAATTTTTCAGAGACACCGTTGACTGAACCTTTCAAGGAGTTGGAGATGGCGTTTATAAGTGGTCCATGTTTCACAAGCGTACAGTAAAGTTGGTAGTACGATAGCTTTGTAAACAAGCATTTTGGTCTTCCTGTGAATATCCTGGTCCTCAAACACTCTGCACTTCAATTAGGAGAAAGCCACACTCGCAGAGCTCAGATAATGCTGGATTTCAGCATCGATGTCAGCCCTCGTGGAAAGATAACTGCCCAGGTAGGAGAAGTGATCGACATTTTCCAACGTTATACCATTAAGTTAGATTTGTGGCACAGCAGAAGGGTTGATTTGTGCTTGTTGGTGCAGCACTTTGGTTTACAAAAGCCCACATGTGCAAACATTGGGTATGCAACATCAGGTGGGGTTGATGGAAGTTGAAGTCCAAGAACACCTGGAGGCCCACAAGTTTTCTGTTTCTGCCCTGCTCATTTGTAATCACATTGACCTTCAAATGATTTTGCTTCCCCTCATTTTGCAGACTCACATGTTGCATCCCTGCCTTGGTGACACAGAGGCTCCAGTCCTGAACGCAGTTGCTTGTTGAGACAAATATGACCTACTTGCATGTGATTCTGGCAGTATGAGAGGAGTTGAAAGTTTAAATTAACCTAGTGAAGGTTAACCAGCCCAGAGGTGCTTCATAAAATCTACTTGCACGCTCTTCCCTGGTAGCAGATTCTATCCTGTGTAATTGTCAGATAACATCTTCTGTAGATACACGCTTGACACAAAGCTGTCTATGTCTGACAGGAATTCCACCAAGATAGCCTGTCATGTTTTTATTTAAAGCTCAGATCAACTTTAGGAAGCATGTTTACATCTGCTGCAATCCTCGCAACAACACATCAACATTAATTCCAAGAGATACTTGGAAAAGCCCACTGCCCCTGAGCTTGACACTCCCTCAAAATTTTGAAATAACTAGCTTACCCTTCAAAGGCTGATAATCATCGCAGCTCCTTCAGGGATCTTTCTAACAAGGCAGCCACCTTGGTTCATTTGAGCTCTGGGGTTTTTCCAATGACTTTGATTAGAAATGACAAGTCCTAGTCAAGCAATGGATCTAGAATAAATCAAATCCTTATGTGCAATAAGCATGAAACTACACTTCTTTTTAAGGCTCACGGTTTCCAGGGTGCAAACACCATAGGGATGATCCAGCCATAGTGAAGCATTCCCCCACCCCCAAGTCCTGTTAATTTCAATTAGGGGTGGCAACAAATTTCAGAATTGGGAAGTGGAGCTGGAAACCTCAGTTCTAAAAACAATAGACAAACTCTCCTACATTGGCTCATCTCAGCACCAGTCTTCCCTAACCTTTCCTCCTCTCAGTTTCTCTCTAAACCATCCTTTCCCAAATGTATTTGTGGAGAGGAGAAGGCAAATATGGGGCAGGAAAGGCTGAGGCCCTGTCTTTAAGTGACACAATGGAGGCTTCCAATCATGCTCTGAGGTCTCGATTGTGTCACCCAGGAATGCTGAAGTGCTGAACCCCTCTTGGGTTGAGCCAAGAAAAAAAATCCACACTACAAACCAGGAACAATCTATGCTGCCCACAAGTTTCAATATTGATATCAGACTTGTGCTGATATAAATTCTTGCATAGTGGCCAAAATGTCTTCAAAGGCCATAAATTCCACCTGGTCACGCACTTCCTCTGACACATGATATGTATTGTTTCAAGCACATGTATGCTAGTTTTTTTTTTTGTTTTTTTTTTTACAAAAGCATTGCAACTGTTAGCAATAGTTGCTGTCTCTGGTATAATAATGCTGACAAGACTTGTTGTACCAGCATACCATCCCTGGTTAGTTCACACAACCACCAGGACATTGAAGTGATTTTGTCATCCAATCCTAGCTGCTGCTTTCTGGTGCAAAGCTTCAGTGACTGACAGAACAACTTTATACGTGTGCACTCAGAAGTAAGTCTCGTGGCGTTCAATGGAACTTATGGCTAGGTAAGTGGGAATAGGCATGCAAGCTCATTTACTCTCTCCTAGACCCAGTGCTCTCTCACACAGGGGTGGGTCTCCTGCCGTTGACGTAATTTTGAAAGCCCCCTGCAAGCAAGCAATTCAGACCTCTGGCAAGAGCGACTTGTCACTCCCCTGGCAGCCGGACCTCTGGATTGGGTAGTGAGGAGTGGTGTCCCACCCACACTTGGCTCTGGCCCCACCCACTGCTGGATTCAGCCCCACCCACTGCCGGCATGAGGTTCTTGAAAGATTACCACTGAGGAACCACGGCCCTCAACAGAAAATAAATCCTGCCAAATTCCTCTTGTCTGTAAATTTTAAAACCTAACAGACCTCTTTGTCAACTGGAAAAAGGCCCAAGCCTGGCTTGAAAGTTGATGTTCACCGCCTTTCACTCTTGTTTCTCCCTTTCTCAGATTGTGAGCTCTGTGGGGCAGGGACCTGCTTTCTTTTTTTCCTACTTTTTTTTTTTTGCTTTTGCTCCTATGTGAAGTATGCACATTAGTGTTCATAAAGTGGTTTAGAACACTGTAAGATCAGGCTTTCTGTGGAATCCTCATTCATAAAAATCCAATAATTTTGTCTGCTCTGAGCTGCCATGTATGGCGTCCCACCTCCCAATGTGACTGACTATAAAACTTCAGGAAGAGGAGGGAATTTCTTAAGAAAATAGAATTCCTACTGGCTGGTTTAATGTATGGTTACTGGACGTCCCCATTTCCTGGGGACAGTTCCTGGATTTACAAATCTGTCCCCGGACAAAATCCGTCCCCGGAATGTCCCTGGATTTCATTTAATGTCCCCGGAATTATGTTTTAAGTGTTGTAGATTTATTAGTAGGGAATGAATGTTGTGTGATTGGTTCAACGGCACAAGAGACATCATATGGGGACTTCCGGTGAGGCAAAATGGCAAGCGCCACGGCAGCGAGCAGCTCCTGAAGCCAGCCAGAACCAACTGCTCTACCAGTCTGGCTCTGGGCTGCTGAGACTGCTGCTGCCACCGCCACTGCCAAGGGAGAACCGGAGATTCCTGGCGCATCAACAGGGGGATCCACTGACACACCCACCCCCGTGACCCAAATTGAGCTGGGAGCGAGAGCACCTGGTCAACTGCCCAGCGGTGCTCTGGGGCCAGTAAAAACCCTGGAACCGATGCAGGGAGAAGGAGAAGGAAGAGAGAAAAAGAGGAAGGAGAAAAAAGAGGGAAACCCCGACCTTGCTGCGCTGCTGCTGTTGCCGCCGCTGAGGAGAAGAGGTAGGTAAGGACACGTGGCCGAGCCCAGGCCCAACCCAAGCCTACTCCACGGTGGCTAGCGCTCCAAGAGAGCAGGCCTGGGCCACGCGACAGAGGAGACCACAGAAGAGAAGATATTACTTCTTTTTTAAAAAAATAATATTTTTTTAAATAACTTTTTTTCTCTCTTTTTTTTTTAAAAAAGGTGTCCCCAGATTCTTTGAAAAAAGTCTGGTAACCTTAGTTTAATGAAAGGGGAATTCTTCCACAAGGCATTGAAACCTTGTCCAATGTTAAACTTCTTCCCAGCAACCATCTCTTTGTCAGCATCATTTTAGGAATGGTGGTGGCAACTCCATGCCAAGTCATTAGTGGGTGGGATCATGTTCATTTTAATAAGATGTCTTAGGGTGCCGAAGGAAGTGTGATGTTAAATGTGTCTTTGCATTTAATGTGCATATTAAATTAACTGCTGGCAAGTAGGGAGCCTAATAATGATCAGGTGGCAAAGGCCAGTTTAACCCTTTCCTCCCCTGCTGTACTCACTTGAATAGGCTATTTGCATTGGCAAAAATGGGGGATTTCCTCTCAATGCAAGTAGCAGCCTCAGAAAGGGGATTTTCCTCAGGAGTGCATCATGGAGGAAAGGGTTAAACTTATCATTCCCCACTATGTTCCTGGCAATTATCAGCCTCCACCCTACCCTACTCCTGTCCCCAGCTGATGCTCTATTTACTTTTTTAAAACAACAACAACAACAACAACAACAAAGACCCTGCACATTAAATGCAAAAACCGTAAATGTGATTGGTTTGGTCCTACGTTAATGGGATATTGCAGTCTAAAAAAGTGTATCAGAAAATTTGAAGAATTTTTTTGTTAAGCGTAAGGAGAAGTCCCACAGTTCTTTTCACAAAAAGAAAAATGTAGGGATAAAATGAATCTCTTTATTTTAATCAAGGAGAATTCAGTGCAAGGAGAATTCAAATATAATGTGATAATGGAAACCAATAAGCAATTTTACATCACACCAGTTCCATTACTGATGAATTTAGCTGTGAACAGTTTCCTGGTTTTTACAAATGGCTGTTGGAATTACGAACCAAAAGGGAGGGGGAATCATATTTCAGACATTGACATATGCGTCAGACTAAGTTCACATATATTCCAGAATTAAAGTTAATTGGTTGAAAGCGGGGTGGAATTTTGTTTTCGTTTTTTGAATTTGGTCAGCCTGGCTCCAATATCCTGTCTCTTTGCTAGGGAATAAGATGCAATCTGTGAAAGAGAGCACATTGCTCTTCACCCCGCATCAGCCTTGTAGTTGCAATGCCCAAAGCGATCTTGCATATTGTCTACTTTTAATGGACTTTCCTAAGATCAGGGTGATTTATTCATTCTTTCCTTCTTTCCATCCCTCTCTCTCTCTCTTAAGCAAACAAAAATGAGGGTTCGCTGAGTAGGCAGTTTATCTTGAGCTCTCACAGTTTTAATTTTAGCACTGAAAAGCTAATCAAGGTGCAGTTGGAAAAGCTGTGAGATGTTAACTTCCCTGCTGCTGGGTTCAACGGTGTCATTACTACGTCTGCTTTTCTTTAGGATGGGAGAATTGGAGAGAACAGTTTGGGGGAGGAGAGTATCTTGACAGCTTATAGCTGCCTTATCTAAACTTGGCAGAACGCTTTAAAGAAAAAACTCTATAGAACTGCCCTCTCAAAGGTTTGCTTTGCTGCACTTTCATTTTTATTTAGGTCGTTTGACTAGGGTCATGCCACATTTGTTGTCTTAGCTCCTACCCCCAGCCCATTCTCTCTCTCTCTCTCTCTCTCTCTCTCTTAAAATTAGGTTGAGTTCAAGAGACATCCATAGGAGATGTTCACATGAAACTCTTTTAAATAAAACAAACAGATTGAATTCATTTCCTGGTGGCTTGTAGTTAAGAGCAGAACCTGGGTGAGTGTGGCATGAGCCTGAGGTGTAATAATTGTATGCAACTATGGGAGGGAGGGAGGGAGGGAGAGAGAGAGAGAGAGAGAGAGAGAGAGAGAGAGAGAGCGCTCCATTCGCTGGAAGCTTCACTTCGGAGCCAAATTAAATGCAGGGCTATGGTGATGAGATATTTATACAGACAATTCCAATAAATGGATCCCTTGGCTGGCATAATGTGAACGACTCCAGCAAGAGAGGGATTTGCTCTTCTCCTGCTTTAATTTCTCAAACGCTTTGCAGGGTAGCTCGAATGCAAGCAAGCACAAGCCTTGCTGTGCTCCTCTGGAAATCCTTTCGACAGAGGGGCTTTTGATGGTATTAGGAGTCCACAATCCCTTCTGGGGGCCACATGCCAATGCTGAGCAGGGCCAGAGGCAAAAGTGGATGGAGGAATGAAAGTGCATTTTACCTGTACAGGGTAGGCAGTTTTGACACACACACCTCTCTGTCATCCATCCATCCAGGCAGTAATAATAATAGTAATAATAATTTTTATTTATATCCCGCCCTCCCCAGCCAAAACTGGGCTCAGAGCAGCTAATGTCAAATGTATAACACATTAACATAAAAGCAGGCAATCAATTAAAATACATCCTAAAATCAGATCAGGATCAGAATAAAATCCAATCAGATGGCAACCCACAGATTAGGAATGGGGACCTTAAATGCTCACCAGGCCCAGCTGTTTGTGCTGAAGTTATATGGGCCAGTGCTACCTTGGGTTAAGAACTTAATTCGTTCCGGAGGTCCATTTTTAACCTGAAACTGTTCTTAACCTGAAGCACCACTTTAACTAGTGGGGCCTCCTGCTGCCCCCTCGCCAGCACCGCACAATTTCTGTTCTCATCCTGAAGCAAAGTTCTTAACCCGAGGTACTATTTCTGGGTTAGCGGAGTCTGTAACCTGAAGCGTATGTAACCTGAAGCGTCTGTAACCCGAGGTACCACTGTACCACTGCTGCTCCTTTAGTTGCTGCTTCCAAACCATTCAGTCCCTGGCATTTCCAAGTTGGAGGTCAATATTCTGCTGGCTGGAGGGAAGACCAGAAGGAGTGATACTTTCACTGTATCTAATACTCCTTCTCTGCCCTCCATTGCCATGCCTCCCCCTCCCCATCACAGCTGAGGTTGTAGCTCCCATGACTTTGCTCCCCCCTCCTCCAGGGATGGGGCACCCTCCTCTTGCCAAATCCACCAGCATAACAGCAATTAACAGACTGCATCCCTAACGGATATTTTATAGCAGCCAATTGCCGTTAAGCATTGAGTGCCAGGTTTCCAATACACTTGAGTATAGAGTGCCAGCTTTTCTGCACGGAACAATTAATAAAGATTAAGGGGCCATAGTGCGAGCAGCATTAATTCTCTTCCAGACTGACTAAAATCCAGTAATTAGGGCCACTGGTAGTAAATAAGAGCCAATGTTCAAACGGATCCCACCCACTGCTCAGTCAGAAGATATTAGCTAATTAGTCACATGCCTCTCCTTATCTCTCATGTCAGGGGGTGCCACACATACCCAACTTCCCACAGAGAGGCACTCCTCCTAGGTCAGGGTCTCAGGCCTGTCCCTCTCTCAGAAGCTGGCCAATATTCCAGTTCCCAATGGGTGGCATCGGGGGGAGTGTGAGTCCCTGTTAGTCTCCGAAGTGATATCCCAGAGGGGCAAATCTCTTCTGAGTTAGGTAAAGGACTCATGGACAGTTAAGTCCAGTCAAAGGCGACTATGGGGTTGCAGCGGTCATCTCACTTTCAGGCTGAGGGAGCCGGTGTTTGTACACAGACAGCTTTCCAGGTCATGTGGCCAGCATGACTAAACCGCTTCTGGCGCAATGGGACACCACAAAGAGTTCCAGAGCACAAGGAAACATTGTTTACCTTTCCGCCGCAGCGGTACCTATTTATCTACTTGCACTGGTGTGCTTTCGAACTGCTACGTTGGCAGGAACTGGGAACTGCCGACCTTCTGATTGGCAAGCCCAAGAGGCTCAGTGGTTTAGACCACAGTGCCACCCACATCCCCACAACCCCACATGACTCACCCACAGAAGGGAGAGCTGTTATAAACTTTTACCAGAAGCTGTTCCACTCTCAAGATAAAGCTCAGTGTAGTCCATGGGTAGGCAAACTAAGGCCTGGGGGCTGGATCCAGCCCAATCGCCTTCTAAATCCAGCCCATGGATAGCCTGGGAATCAGTGTGTTTTTACATGAGTAGAATGTGTGCTTTTATTTAAAATGCATCTCTGGGTTATTTGTGGGGCATAGGACTTCATTCATTCTCCCCCTTCAAAATATAGTCTGGCCCCACACAAGCTCTGAGGGACAGTGGACCAGCCCCCTGCTGAAAAAGTTTGCTGGCCCCTGGTGTAGTCCATCTCCAGCCACTCCTCTCTCCCCAGCTGCAAATAGTCAACCAGCACACCTGATGGTATACAGCAACAACATTGTGCCAACTGCTTTATAAGAGCAGATAAAAAGATAATAAGAAAAGCGGACAGAGAGAAAAAGGTTAAAAGAAAACCATCAACTTTCAGCAGCCAGAAACACCATATCCAGACACTGGAGAGACCTGTCAGGAGTAAGCATGGACCAATGGTACCAAATAGTATGGGAAACAGCCCTACTAGAAAAATTAACCAATAAACTGAAACTGACACGGGGAAAAACAGAAGAAGGCTCCCCTTTATCATATCACAGCCCAACAAGACAATGACAATAATCTACCAACAGCATACAAATCAATATGGCTAACCTGATCCAAAACACCCACCCACCCCACTCAAACACGAAAACAAAGATCACCACAGCCAATCACAAACAAACAACCACACCCTAGGCCAACTCCAACCTCTCTCACCACCAAAGAAACACAAATGAACAGGAGAGAACCTGCACGAGCAACGCTGACACCAAACCCTACATACATTAAGCAAAATAGAAACATCACCACCCGACCCCACCCCCACCCATCTTCCCCCCCCTCCACCCCTTATTTTCCCCTAATGTCTCAACAAATGAAACTGATTTGTAAAAATGTTACATGGAAAAAATACGAGAGACATTACACATACTTCTGTAAAACAATAAAATCTTTAATTAAAAAAGAAAAGGAAAAGAAAACCATCAAAGTCCCAGGATATGTCAGAAGGCACATGGGTCCACCACCTTGATGAAACTAAGGAGGTCTATAGTAAATGCCTGGATTGGTAACCACCAGGGTACATCATCATCATCATCATCATTATTATTATTATTATTATTATTATTATTATTATAAATTTGGATACTGTCCTATACCCACAGGTCTCAGGGCGATTCACAATATACCACATACATGTTGCCTTTTTTCCATGAGAGGAGAAAGGTGGGGTATACATGTAAGAATAAGAAAAATAAATAAGGTGGCCTGCCCTTGTTGCAATGAGGAGGCATAGATCTGAAAACATGTAGCCAGCGCTGGATCTTGGGCGCTGAGGTGAAACTGAGAACGATTTCCCATTATCAGGGCCAATGTTCATGGTCCCAGATGAGTCCAGAAAGGTACTATGATCAATGGCATCAAATGCCACCAAGAGGTCTAATAGAACCAACTCTCTCTCCTTCAGGATGATCAAGACTATTTCAGTGCCAAAACCAAGCCTGAAACTGGATTGGAATGGGTCCAGACAAATCATGTCATCCAAAATCATCTAGAGTTGTACCATGGCTAGTGCTACCTCAAATACCAAGGAGGACAGATTTGTGACTGGCCAATAATTATGATCCAAAAAATCTTTCTGAACAACTGCCTCTTTCAGAGTGGCTGGAACTCTTCCCTCTCTCATAAGAAGGCATTAATTATGTCCTGGACTTCTCCTGAGCTATAATTTATACTCTGACAGGCGGGTCTTTTACTCATAGGGAGAATAACTGATTAAAAATGTAGCATCCACGGTAGTCTCCAATGCAACTGAAGTTAAGACAGAGGGTTTTTTTTATATATATATAAAACATTAAAGATTTAAGTTGAAGAGGAGAGATCATTAGTGGTAGCAAGACATAATGCAACCCTGAGTAGTTAATAGCCAGAGGTATTTGCTTGGCCATTTTTCACTGATAAGGAGCATTTTATATTGCAGCTGAGGGCAGGAGCTGACCTTCCTTTTTGCCTTTCCAAATGTTATTAGTTCAGTCAGACAAGAAAAAGAAAAAGAAAGGAAGAAAATTCTCTGAGATGCCCCTGAGGGTTTGAGACAGTAACTAATGGTCTCCTGTCTTCTTCTGGTATTATACTATGAGTTTGCTGAGCAAAATTGCTTCGAATTGCCTTTCTGCTCCCCAATGAATAAGTATAGCAGCCCATAATCGCAGCACACCCATATCCCTGCAGTTCTTTGGGTGTCCAACATAATCTCTGATAGTGTAGAAACAGCTGCTGTGTCCAGGAAAAAGATGGAGTATAAAATATGTACTATTAATAATAATTCGGTGTGTGCGGGAGAAGCCATCCTTAGGAACAAAATGTGCCCTACCTCCCTTGGTCACAGTTACATAAACACTCTACAGATCAGCATGGATTACTGCCCGAAGATCCCAGCAGAGTCTATACCTTTATTTATTTGTTTTAAAGATGTGCAACTCGCTTTTCAGGGTGCAATGTCCTAATACAGTGGTACCTTGGTTTACGAACTTAATCCGTTCCTGAAGTCCATTCTTAAACCAAATCAGTTCTTAAACTGAGGCGAACTTTCCCTAATGAGGCCTCTCGCTGCTGGTGCCCTTCCACCATTTGGCTTCCGTTCGTAGACGGAGGTAAAGTTCTTAAACCAAGACACTATTTCTGGTTTTCCAGAGTTTCTTAAACTGAGGTGCCACTGTACTTACAAGTCTCTAAAGCACATCATATTAAAAATGCAGTCATTCATGTCAGCATGACAGCTAATTTACTTATTCTTTAAGTACAGCCCAATTTAGCAAAGCAGAGGAATAAAAAAGTATATATATATGCTATATATACAGTACTTTTTCTGGGGGAGCACAGAGGTACGCGCATACCCTGAAACATTTTGTGAATCTTTGTACTTTTGTCTATTTACTGTATTTATTTTTCCAGATTTGAACTATAAAATTGTGATTTTCTTGAGTCAAAATAAGAGTACATTTTTTTAAAGAAAAAAGCACTGTACACAGAGAGGGAGAGAGAGAGAGAGATCAGCACTGATCAGACCATACTGTACATATTTCCCTATAAAGGGAGTTCAAATGTGTGGGGCCATCACTGAGAAAGACTCAAATAGGTGGTCCTTTGTATAACCTGGTCCCAAACTGTTCAGGGCAAAAGTAAAAAACCAGCACCTTCAACTTTCAGCCAATCAATAGTTGCAAGTCAATGACTAGACAGCCAAAATAACCAATACAGAATAGGTAGACTACAGCGTTCACCATCATGGTACCCTTCCAATAACTGGCGCTGGTGGGAATTGTAGTCCAAAACATCAGGAAGGCACCATGTTGGTGAAGATTGGTAGAATGAGTGCACAACTCACAAATGTGTTTGAGGTACCGCATTCTGTACCAGCACAATTTTCAAACCATCTTCAAAGGTGCATAACCAAGGCAGACATCACTATGGTTAGATCTGACTACTCATCATAGTGATTATTAGTAAATAATCTAAAGAAGGAAATGGGCTGTTGGGAAGATTTCTTAATATTTATATTTTATTGAAAAATTTTAGTGGACAAATAAAGTGAAAGAAATGGAAAGAAAATGAAAACGAAAAGGGAAGATGCTGTTCCTTGATCATTTAAGCTGAGGTGGTGGTGATGGTGAGATGAACAACAATGACCATGGCAGGAATATATATCGATTGACAAGTCCATATACTTCCACTGTGCATCTGGATGCTTCTGAAGCTTCATTTATAATATGTTACCTGGAACAGCATGAGGATTCTATCTTCAAATGTCAAAGTTCAACATTTTACAGTAAAACTGGGAAGAAGTTATTATGGACAAAGGAGTATCAGAAAATGGGCTGCTAGTATGGTAGGTCCACTGGAGGCAAGCTCATTCCAAGTCCATGCAGTCTAAATAAATTCTGCACCTCTGCCCTTGCCCTGGAAATAACCTCCCAGTAGACCATGTCTGATCCTAATATTCCCACCAATTCCACTTCCTTTTCAGGTAGTCTCTGGAAGAAAGGTATGGATAGGATCTACCTGACAGGGGGTGAGCAAATCTTCATCTCTTTCTACCTGATAGATTAAGCCTGTTCCAGGCCAGCCATGTGGTGGGATATCTGGAGATGGAAGCTGTGAGAACCCTTCTCATCAACCAGCAAACTCACAGATCTTAAACTACCTGTTCTCATAGCCTGAGTCAAGCAAGACATAAAGGAAATTTACCATTGTCTGCACCTGAGAATGGTAGGCCTGAGAGACACCTGAGAGACAGACCTTCTCCCATAAAGAGTTGCCTAGACAGTGAGATCATCTGAAGAGGCCATGCAAAACATTCCCCTTGGATGATTTCATGTTTCCAGCATATGCTAAAGACCTTTTTATTTACTCATGCATTATCAAAGTAATGATATAGGACAGGTAGATTATTGGTCACGGCAGAAAGTCTGGAACTGTGTATTATATTATTTTTAAACTGGTTATATTATTCATGGTCTGTTTTTGCTTCTTTGTATACCACTTTGGAACTTAAAAATATTAAAGCAGTCTAGGAGTATTTTAGAATAAATAGAATACCAGGTCAGACCATTGGTCTATCTCGTCCAGTAATGTTGACTGGCAATGACTTTCCAGTGTTTCAGACACAGAACCTCTCCCAATCTTGCCTGCAGATGCTGGGGACTGAACCTGGAACCTTCTGCATGCAAAGCAGATCCTCTGCCCCTGAGCTACAGCCCTACCCCATTATCGGGGTTGCTACCTGGTTCCCCTTTCCTGACCTGGCACATAGAAATCCAGCCTTTTCTCATGTCTTCTCTCCACTCTGGGCAAGCTTCTCCTGCAAAGTTTAGACTGCATCTAAAAAGGCACAGGAACAGTACCAGGCAAAATGAGGTAGTGGCACCCATTATCTTTACTCGGCTACAAACATCTTGTTGGCAAGAGTGCTATCGACAGGGGGAAAGCTAGACTTTTGGGGGTTTTTGGCAGCTTGATCTACTTGTTAAAAAACAAACTCCAAGTGTGTTGTTGTTGTTGCATCCATTTTGGCTTCATTATTCACCGACGGAGTGAATGAGAAACACCTTATTATTGATAGCAGCAAGTGCTTTTTATTTTGATGTATTACTTGTACGTAAGTAATCAATGCACATGGCAAGTACCTGTCTATAACTTATCCTATACTGTCCCCATTCCACTACAACTTTATAAAGCATCTAATATCTCATCTTGCATTCAGTTTAAACTTACAGAGAAAGGAATGTTTCCCCCACCCCGTCCCAAATGCTCAGTTTTCAGACATCTTGCTAAAGTTAATGAGGCAGTTCGATCAAGGCTGAATTCTCAGGATGTGGTCAGTAACGTTCCCAGACTTCAGAGCAAAGTGATTCAACAAATTTCTTGTTTCTGTCTTCTTGTTAAATAATGGTTCAAAGACAGTAAATTATGATAAGGTTTCATCTTTGACAATAAACTCTAAGGGAAAGTATCTGTTTTAGTTAGGTAATACTGCCATCTAGTGCTGTAGGACATGTTCAAGAAATGCTTCACATAACAGTCGTAATATGAAACAGTGGTCTCAATTTTGCAAGTGCCAATTATCTATTATTACCTCTCCATTCTTAAGGAAATCAGCCCTGAGTGCTCACTGGAAGGACAGATCCTGAAGCTGAGGCTCCAGTACTTTGGCCACCTCATGAGAAGAGAAGACTCCCTGGAAAAGACCCTGATGTTGGGAAAGATGGAGGGCACAAGGAGAAGGGGACGACAGAGGACGAGATGGTTGGACAGTGTTCTTGAAGCTACCAGCATAAGTTTGACCAAACTGCGGGAGGCAGTGGAAGACAGGAGTGCCTGGCGTGCTCTGGTCCATGGGGTCACAAAGCGTCGGACACGACTAAACAACAACAGTAGTAGTAGTATTTCAAGTATTTATATAATGCTTTTCACCAGAAAAGGTCTAAAAGGAAGAGCAAACAAAAATTAAACTCAATAAAAGTTAAATACAGTATATAAAATAAAACCACCACATCCATAAAATAAAATATGATTGCACTCACCCAATATGCTTCCACAGACTCAAGATGCATACAAATTCCACACCCCCATACATTCACTCACCCACTGCCACAAACTCCCTCACTCTCATGACGCTACCCCTATCTGTGTGGTTTCTATATTGTTAAGTTACCACGGGCTGCAGACAAACAGGAACCAATCTGGACCTATGATGTGAGAAACAGGCTTCAGTTGCATTGATGTCAGTGGGGCTTACGTAAGCATTTAACTGGACACTTCTGTCTCACTGATTTCAACAAACCTGCTGCAACTTCCAACTACCTCTTGCCAAATAGTTCCCTGTGTTTATTGACCATGTTTATGAGATGCTCTGTGGAATAGAATCGAACTGAATAATGGAGCATTCCTGCTAACTTTAACAGGACTGAAACAGCCACCTCCTTACTGGTTGCCAGTAGTAAATAGGGAATGGTTATTCCACCAAGTAAGCAGGGAAGCTTTTGTAATCAAAAGGCAGCTGGCTCTTTCCTTTCAAGGCATCAGTTTGATAAAATATATATTGAGGGTATTTTTAATATTACCCTGCACTGGAACCAATTTTGAGCCCATTTTTATCCTGTCCTTCTTTCAAGGAGCCCAGAGCTAGATATTTGTGCCCCCTCCTCCGTTATCATAAAAACAATCCACTCAGGTAGATTAAGCTGAGATGGGTCCAGTTATCTCATTAACCAAGCTGAGCCCTATGTCTCAGGTGGCAGATCGGAAGGGGGTGGCAGACTGGCACCTCCTCAGCCAATCTGCTGCTGCTTCCACAGTGCCAATGCCACCATTTTGTTTACTGCCCTCCATTACTTAGTCCAGTCCTCCAGTCAGGTCCCATGTCAGCATCACAGGGCCATTGTGATGATAAAGTGGAGGAGCCATGAATGCCATCCTGAGATCTTTGGAGAAAAGGTGGAGTTGACAAACCAACACAAAGAAATTAGGTACAAGCATTTACAATGTAGGCAAATATCCCACGCTCGTTTCAGAAGTAATGACTCGTGTTGCTTTGCCAAGCTACCTTTTATATTGTTTGGTAAAGAAGAAACGTATCAGCTGCCAAAAAATAATTTCAGCCTTGACCTTTCTTGTCTCCAGGCCATTGTCTTGTGAGCGGCCCACCAGTCCATAACAACTGATTGATTTCTTAGTGTCAGCTGGAGAACTTTAGGGGGGGGGGAACCATATCCAAGATAATAACAAAACAGGACCCTAAAGCCAAGTTCTCACCTCCAATACAATGTAATTAAATTTCTTATCCCAGTGTGTGTGTGTGTGTGTGTGTGTGTGAGAGAGAGAGAGAGAGAGAGAGAGAGAGAATCATGCCATGAACCCATTATTGCACTAATTTCCCATTTGTTATAAGCATTTCAGCAGAATGCAAAAAATGACAACCCCCATTCTAAATACCCTTTTCAGCACAAATTCATTTCGAAACCATTCATTTGGAAAGCATTTTTTTTAAAAAAAGAACCAACCCCCCCCCAAGCATTACAATTCCAGGGACCGATGGGTCAGGGATCAGCCAGCTAAATTTCTGTGTGACTCATCAGTGGCAGAAGTCATGCCCAACTAAGTGTTGCTGGTTAGCAGAAACCTTTTAAATATATATATATGCAAATGTTTTTGGAAGCTTGTGTCACAGCATCTGACCCAACACCACTGTTTCCGCTTGAAATTACATAAGCAGAAGCTCGTGTTACTGCAGCGAGAGGATCAGCCTGTGCTTAGGAAGAGGGCGGGGAGCCACATTTGCTTTTTAAAGCTTGTGCAGAGCACTTTGCCTTCACATCAAGAATGGGGAACCGTTTTCAACCCGAAGGCCACATTCCCTTCTGGGGGCCACAATCCAGTGGTCTCCAGGGCCAGATGCAAAGGGGGCAGAGCAGTGAATGTTAATTTTACCCAAGCTGATTTTTAAAAACATATTCGCTCACTCCTCTGTTCTCCAGGCAACCAAGAGGCATTATCAGGGCTCAAGGACACCATCTGGGCAGGAAAAAAACAGCCAAGAAGAGTGCAACACACAGTCAGAGAGAGTTACAGCCTGGAGGGATGGAGGTTGGCTGGGGAGTGAGTGCAGCTTGGACTTTAAAGATGACCCTTAGGATTGCTTCCAGGCTACCCCCATTCCCCAGCTACCCGCCCCCCATCTCTCCAGGCTGTAACTCTCTCTGACTCTCACTGAATGTGTGTTGGCCTCCAGGCCTGAGATTCCCCATCCTGCTTTAAATGATTGGTCCCAAGATATGGTCCACCATTTTGCTGAAGCTAAGCATGACTGGGTATGGCCAGTGCCTGGAGCCACAGCCCCTTTGGGTTCCATGACTGTAGAAAGGCAGGATATAATGGTAAGATAAATAAACAAATAGACATTGTCACAGTGTCAGGAAAGCAGACCTGACCGTTTTCAGAGCACCACAAGAGCAGCTCCATCCCACTGATGGCTATTGTGTAGGGTCTAAGGATGATTCTCAGGGCAAGATGGAGAGGAAATGTATGTGGCAAAAAAAAACCCTGATGATCTTCCAGTGAAATTGAGATTTGGTGGTGGGCCATCCACTCTTTTGTGTGCACAGAGATTGCCTGCAGCAAAGGCAATGGCTTGGGCCTTATTTCTCACAAATGGAACCCCACTCACTAAACAGGGTTTTCCTCTCTCTTCCTTTCTGCCATACTCCCCCTGCACCTACATACCTTCGGGTAGAGGGGACCTTCTGGAATGGCTTGGGGTGCCACACAGAGGTGAAGCAAGGGAGTTGGCAGAGGCCAGACGGATGCAAGAGCTCAGAAAAGTCTGGTTTTCCCCTGCTTCATCCCACATGGACCAAGTACCTCCAAGGCCACAGACTGCAATTCTCACTTAACTTGCTTCTGTTTTGAGCAGGACTTAAATTATGCCACATGTGACCCGCTTGCAAAATATTTGAGTCTGGTCTTCTGAGCCTTCAAAGCTCATATTGTGTGTGTGTGTGTGTGTGTGTGTGTGTGTGTGTGTGTACATACACACACACAAATAATGTTTTGAGCATTGCAGTGGCATGGGCTGTTCTATGGCAAGTGAGCAGTCGATTTCTGTGTCATCCTTCCTTTTTCCCTGCTTTTCATTCCTCTCAAGAGATGCACAATTGTGCACCTGCATATAGTCAATTTAGCTGCTCTTAGTATGGAATTGGGTTTTATCTTGCACAGAACAGGGACTTCATTCTGTCTGGAGTCTAAAAAGCACATTAAAGATTAAGCCCCAAACATTAAGGGGTAGCTTGAAGCTCAGAAGGAGAAGAAGTAGGTGAAAGCCTCAAGGGAGATTGCTGTCTTATCTGTCCCTTCCCAGCTATATTTTAAGTCCACTCAAATTTCAAACCTTTCTTAATCTTGCGCTTATGAAAAAGTGGATAATGGGGCCTCCATCTCTTGCGACGCATGTGTCAGATTTGTCATCGAGGTCGGTGTTTTTCATCATAACCCGCAGTCTTGCAACATATCTGGTGTTAACATTTCAGAAATGGGTAACAAATCATTTAACAGCTGGAGGGAAATGCTTCGGAATGATTGGAACTGTATCGACATCAGAGTCTTTCCCCTGGGGAGTCAAGGGCATCGGCACTGATGCTCACAGGAGAGATCATTATGGCTCAGCATGCACCGTAGCTCCCAGATGTTTGGAGATTGTATTGTAGAGACTTAATCCCTGCAGTGCACACATGTGGCCTGCTCTGATTGCTGGTCACACCCATTTTTCAAGGTGTTGCAATGTTTCGAGCTGAAGTCTCTGACATTAGTTCCTAGAAGCATATCTAAAATATGCATGCGCATTTGGGCATGACAATGGCCTGTGTATGTCTGTTGAATGATTCTTTTTAGTGAACGAGAGAGTGGGGGGAGGGTCAGAAAAAGTTTTGTAGTTGCTTTTGAAAATATTGTTTGTCCCCAATACAGTGGTACCTCGGGTTAAGTACTTAATTCGTTCCGGAGGTCCATTCTTAACCTGAAACCTGAAGCACCACTTTAGCACCACTTTAGCACCACTAATGGGGCCTCCTGCTGCTGCCACACTGCCAGAGCATGATTTCTGTTCTCATCCTGAAGCAAAGTTCTTAACCCGAGGTACTATTTCTGGGTTAGTGGAGTCTGTAACCTGAAGCATCTGTAACCCGAAGCGTATGTAACCCAAGGTACCACTGTATGAATGAATGAACTTTATTACGGTCTCAGACCAGGATTAAAAAAGCATATAGATAAAATAGCAGTTAGAATTTTTTAACCAATAATTGTTAGAGCAAATGAGGACAAGGAAACAGGCATAGGATAAAACGTCTGGATAAAATACAAGATTAAACATGGATAGTGGATGGATAAAAAACTGATAATTAAAACAGATAAGAACTAAAAACAAACAAGGACACACAGTTAAAACAACTGGAAGAGCAAAAGAACTAAAAGACTCGCAGTTAAAACAACTATAAGAGGCTGCAGAGTAGAAGCCTCTTAAATAGAGGACACTCACAACATTAGAAACTGCTGTGCAGATATGGTTAAAACAGACAATTAAAACAATGTACAACACTAAATTTAGCAACAATGTACAACAATAAACTGTCCCAGGGAGTTGACTCAGAATCATCCATGGAGCCGTGTTTGGGGATTTTCATGCCGGACTATTTTGAGTTGGGCGGTGGTCTGCGCCTACAGATCTGTACACAGAATCTGGCGACCATCCAGGTCATCTTCTGACCTTTGCCTAACAGCAAAAGGTCACATTTTTGCTTTTGCGGGAGGTTGGCGAGCCTCACCAGTAGGGTGTCCAAGATCTTACTACATGCCTCTTTATAAAAGGGACATCTAAAGAACAAGTCTTCTGGGCTTCCTATCTCTCCCAATGGGCAGGTGCAAAGTCTCTGAGCATACGGGACCCTTCTAAAGGCTCCATCCAGGACCAGCGAGGGAAGAGCCGAGCTTCTGGCAAGTGTAAAGGCCCTTCTTGCATCCCTAGATACGAGAAAGAAGAGATATACTGCCGGTGCGGACTATAGAATTTCTCCAATTGCACAGTCCTGCTGTCTCTCGGTGTCTAATATTCTTTGCCGGACCATAGCTTTTGCCTGGCCCAAGCCCAGACTTAGAAGGGCTTGAGGGGCAAAACCCAGTTTCCGGAGGGTGTTCAGGACTGCAGTCTGCCAGCCCAGGTACCACTGTATATGGATGGTGGGTTTCTGGCCTGACATCAGCACCCAGCATGATGGGGCAAACCATCTTTTTGTCTTCTCTTTTCTTCCCCTCGGCCTTTTTACTAGAGCAGCACTCAGCTACTGTCCTCATGTCCTGTGTTTGGGCTCCTCATGGGCTTCTGCTTGGCCACTGTGTTAAACAGGATGCTGGACTATATAATCTTGGGTTGGATCCATCAGGGAAGATATGCAAACAATCTGACCTTCAAATCACACAAAGAATTTTGCAGCCGTATGGGAACTCTCAAACTGGATTGTCTGGGAGTTCCCTTATGATGAATGCTGTAGCCACTCATATCTCCTGAGAGTTACCAGACCCGATTCATGGTGTTGGTACTGGTGTACAAAACTCTGATTTACTTGGGACCCAAGTACTTATAGTAGTGTTTTTCTCAGTACCCACAGGGCTTTTGCAGTGGTGGCACCCTGGTTACTGAATTCCTTCAATATGGAGATCCAACTGTCTCCTACACTGCTGTCATTTAGGTAACAACTTGAAACATATTTGTTCGTTCAGGTCTTTGGAGAAGAGTTCAGTAATGTCTGCTGCATTGTATTTTATTGTTGATAATGATTTTAATTGTTGTTTCAGATATGTTATGGTTGCTGTGAGCCTAGATCCTAGGATCCTAGAGGAAGGAGAAAGGGATACAGAACCAATAAATCAATAAAAAATATTGTCAAGCAAGCTTTTTGCAGTTCTAGCCTTCAACTGCAGTCTTAAAGGCAGCCTCATACATGCAGGAATTTTAATTGCCCTGTCTCTTTTCTGCCGTTACAGAAATCGCTGGGAAACTGATAATGCAAGCAGGCCAACACAGATAGCGCCAGGGACAACAATCTGAGAAAAGTTGAGAAAAATATATACAAGCTTGCCAGTTTAGACTGCAACATTCCCAATCTGCTTCAAAGAAAGAAAAATAGTTAGTTGTTATGAGAACAGCTTCCCAAACCATGTTACTGAATAAGAATCAAGGCTATACTCGCCACTTGGACATTCAGACTCAGTTTATGAGATATTTAGATTCAGTTTATGATTCATGGATGAGTCTCCATGAATCATAAACTAAATTTATTGGGTTTTAGCAGTTTTAGAATCTGCTCCCATGGCCTGCAGATCTTCCCTCAAACTATGCCATGGTGTTTTTGCAATCTAAATATACCCATTTACCTAGTATTAAATGGCATTAACTTTGAACTAAGAGTAGTTTACCTCTGAGTGGACGTGCCTAGGGTAATGATGCAACTGAACCAGTTGGCATTGGACCAAACCTTCACATTATATAATTGCTGATTTGTGCATTGCTTATTTGTGGTGCCAGTCTTCACACACTAGGCCTATCAGGGCTGGCCCAATACATTTCGCTGTCTGAGGCAGAGCAGCAAATAGTACCATCAGCACCACAAGTCAAGGTGTGCAGTAGAGAAGACCCTTCAAGCTATTTTGTGACAGAAAACCCACAAGCACTTCTCTCCCAACCTGGCAATAAAAACTCAGTAACAACAAGTTGAGGAACAAACCATTTGCTGCCTTTTCATGACACCCAAGTTCAGCTGCCTGAGGGAGCCACCTCACTCACTTTAATGATAGGGCCAGCCCCGCAATATGCCCATTTTTCTTTTGCTATGGTGTGCACATATCATCTGAAAACCACTAACACATACAGAGAAAGAAAGGAAAATTAGTGGTGTAGATCTGTGCACAGAAAAGGCTGTTGGGCATTGCTTACTGAGGGCATCAAAATTATGAGCATGCATCTGTGTATTAAAATTTGGTACATACACACACAAACAGAGGTCATCCTGTTCACCAGAAACAAGTCTGAAAACAGGACAGTTTGCCATCTCCCTTTTGAAATGATCTGAACTCTATGTCATAATTATGTATTAGTCCGCACAAGATAAACCACACATGTGACAGATCACAGGGATTGGGAAGACCAGCACCTTTATTTTCAATCTTGAAGTAGCTTCGTATTGGGGGAAGGAGAATTTTCACTGGCATCTTCAGATGTATCTGTACTGAACAATGCAAACTAGTGTAGGAGGTACTTTAGGGAAAGGAAAGACATTTTAGGAAGATTAGCATTTCTTCATTAGTTTGCTTTTATTTTCATTTTCATTTTAAATATTCATGGCCCTAACAGGCGTTCAAAGCAGCTATCAGTAAATGAAAATTAATACATAATAAGCATAAGATTCTTTTTTAAAAATAAATAAATAAATAAATAAATAAATAAATAAATAAATGGCATTGGCGAAAGCCCTAGAGGAAAATGATGGGACACAACCACTACCCAGACTTTAGATGTTGGTAACTTCTAATGAGATGCTGACTTTCACACACAGAAACCTGAAATTTCAGCTATTATCCAGTATGTGTAATGCAGTCCTGGGCATTTTTACTCAGAAGTCCTATCCTGCACAATTGGGCTTACTCCCAGATAAGCAGAAGTGTTAAAAAAAGGAAAAAAGGAGGAGTACAGCCTTTGTCTGAGAAGTCGCATGACTGACTGTGTACTCAAACCCTTTAGCCCAAGTTGAGTTGACCTGACTGCAGGGTGACATCAGCACCTGGCAGGTCAATCACAGAGAGCAGCTCTATAATCCACCTTTAAACTAACCTCCAACCTCCTAACTAAACTAAACCTACTAACCTCCAAGTTTAAACTAACCTCCTAATCTCCAAGCAGCGCCATGTTGCTGGATCTAGCTGCCATTTTTATTTCCCACAGTGCCCCTGGATGATCTATGTGAGCCATTGTGGGAAATTAAAATGGGGAAATTAAAATGTCAAGTAAGCCCAGTCACCCAGCACAGCTGCTACCCACAGGGGCGGACTTCCGTCTTTCAAATTTCAGCCGCGCCCTATGCGAGCTCAAAATTCAGCACTCCCTACCTCTTTGCCTTCCGTTCTGCTCAATTCACTATGTCAAAGAATGCTTCAACTGCATTTATGTATGCAACCACAGCAGCAAGGAATCTCTATGCACAGAAGTGGAAGGATGAGGGAATACCCTCAAAGGAAGAATAGCTGATGAAATCCTTGGAGTGCGCAGAAATGGCAAAACCTACAACACTGATAAGAGACACAAATTTAGATTCCTTTAAGGAGGACTGGAAACCTTTCCATATGTGAAGTTGCTTTCCGTATGTGAAGTCCACAGCGGGGTTTGAAGTTTAAGAGGGGAAATAGCAGAACATATTAAGAAACCTGTTAAAGAGGATGGAAATGGATTTGGTGGGATTATAAAATGCAATTGTCTGAAATTTTGATTACAAACATCGATGCTGGGTGAGTGGGAAGTTATTAGTAACGCTGCCTTAAATTTGTCTCTGCTGCCCGCAATTGCAAAGTAAGGCCAACAGGGCCCTGAAGGGAAGGAAGGTGACATCAAAGGGTGCTTTGCCCAGAGACTCCTCAAAGCTGGAACTAGCTCTGCCCATCCTAAGTCAGGAATGGGGAACCTGTGGTGCTCCAGCTGTTGTTGGACTTCAACACCCATCAGCCCCAGCCAGCATGGTAAATAGCTAGGGCTGATGGGAGTTGAAGTCTAGCATTGTCTGGAGAGCCACAGGTTCCCCACCCCTGCACAAGCTTCTTATGACACAGAAAAGCAAGAGACTGTGTTGTAGCTTCTCCTCGCAACAGAGTTAACCCACATTTTGGAGAGGAATTAGTACTGTGTGCAGGAGACTGAGCATCCCCACTATTGACTTGCTATTTGTCTGTGCTAAATAATCCTGAGGCTGTTTTTCTGTAAGTGGCCACTGGCTTCCAGTGACTAAAACATCCAGTTTTTGCCCTGGATATCAGCAACGCTTTTGGGAGAGAAGGCTTATTTCCTCTCTGGGAACAGAACGTCCATTCACCTATCTGAGGGTAGCCATATTCTGCCTACACCATATTTGTTATTAGGAATATAAAAGGTAAAGGGACCCCTGACCGTTAGGTCCAGTCGTGACCGACTCTGGAGTTGCGGTGCTCATCTCGCTTTATTGGCCAAGGGAGCCGGCGTACAGCTTCCGGGTCATGTGGCCAGAATGACTAAGCAGCTTCTGGTGAACCAGAGCAGCTCACGGAAACACCGTTTACCTTCCCGCTGGAGTGGTACCTATTTATCTACTTGCACTTTGACGTGCTTTTGAACTGCTAGGTTGGCAGGAGCAGGGACCGAGCAACGGGAGCTCACCCCGTCACGGGGATTCGAACCGCCGACCTTCTGATCGGCAAGTCCTAGGCTCTGTGGTTTAACCCACAGCGCCACCCGCATCCCTTTTATTAGGAACATAAGAAGGGCCTATTGGGTCAGGCCAGTGGCCCATCAATCCAGCTTCCTGTTCTTACTGTGGACAACCAGAAAGCTGTGGGAAACTAGCAAGCGGGACCTGAGCACAAAAGCACTGTCCCCTCCAATGGTTTCTAGTAACTGGTATTCAGAAGCATTGCTGCATTTATGGATCAGAAAGGCTCCAAGGGAAGTGCTTTTGTTATTTGGACCAGCTGCGTTTCATTTTTAACTTTTAAAATCTCACATCCAGTCCAGGAAACATCAGAAGGGCTAAGGACATTTTCAAATTACCATCCCGAGACACAGGATCAAGCAAGATAAAGCGAATAGATTGTCATGTGGGAATTGCACTTGAGTATTAAATTGTTTCCAGAGTACGCCTGTTGCTAAAAAGCAATTTAATTCTCATCACATTTTCCTAATGACACTTTCCCCTCATTATCTGCTTGATCCTATTCTTCAGAAGTTTTGGCCATTCTGATCATTATTTTAAATGCACTCGTCGCATCCAGCTAAACTGACTCGGTTCCTCCCCACTTGCCTGCTTTTCTTCCATTTTACACCTAATTTGCAGCATGACCCAATAGGTTGAATCTTGTCATTAATAAGACCTTGGCAACAGTTACAAGAAAAAAAACAAAAACGTATCTTCTTTCACAGCACTTTTTGTTTCCCTATTTACTAGGGCCGTAATTGTACACCTTGCGTTTATACATAGTAGAGTGGTGGCAAATTCAGAAGTGTGGGACCCTCAAATTCAGAAGTGAGGGACTCTGCCTGGGGCAGAGCTTTGATGGAGAGCTGTTGAACTGTTTAGGGAAATAACGTCAAAACTTCCTTTGCTGGACTTTTGAGGCTCCTCCCTCCTGCAACGCCTGGGACTCCCAGCAACTCCCAGCCCTGCAGCTCCCACTGCCTCCCTACAATCCCCCCCCCCAGCTTCCGGTGCACCCTGGGCCCTCTGGCCCTGCCTTCCTTTGCTACTGTAGTGGCAGCCAAGCCCCCTCACACCCACATCCCTTTTATGGTTAGACAGTCTTCTATTCTACCTTATTATTGTACAAAAATAATAATCAGGGGTATGCAACAATGTAGACCTTCATGGGTTGCCTTTCAAGTAGACCTACTTTGAGCAAACAATTTGGGGTGCTCCAATACCTTATTTTGGGGTGACTTCAGTTTTTCCACAGCTACTGCATGCTGAGTCCCTACGTGCATCTACGTAACGATCTACCACAATGCCAAGATCCCTTTCCTGGTCATTCACCACCAACACAGACCCCATCAGAATACAGTATATGTGGAGCTGGGATGTGTGTGTGCATGTGTGCATCTCTATTTACTGCAATGTGCTTCATGCATTGAATCACATTTGCCGTTTTGTTGTCATTCCCAGGAAAAGCAGCAGTACAGCAGGTGTGTGTGTGTGTGTGTGTGTGTGTGTGTGTGTGTCTGCGTGCTGAGGAAGAACAAGTGCCTGGATGCTTCTAGCAAAGGTACAGAAGAGCATGGCATCATACATGTAAAAAGTACATGGGCATTGACATGGTAAATGGATATCCAACTTAAGGCACCCCGAGTTGATCTTATTGCTGCTTGTCCCTGGTGTTCATGGGGAAGGGGAGATTTTACCCAGGGACATCCTGGTTCATGGCTCTCTCTTTTTAGCCCAGGGGTGGCTAATCTGCAGCCCCCAGATGTTGTTGAACTACAACTCCCATCAGCCCTGAGCTTTGACCATTCTGATTGGGGCTGATGGGAGTCCAAGACCATCTGAAGGGGCACAGTTTCCCCAACCCCATTTGAGCCGCTAGACCCTGCGCAAGCTCTGCTCTCTTTCCCACTGCCTTTGGAGCCTACATGTTCAGCAATCGCTTACGAAAACACAGCTTGCAAAGCAAGTGACCTTCATCAATTACAGGCCTTTGGCTTTGCTGTATCCATAACTCTGCAGCTGTGTCACTGTGTTTTCGCTCAGATGCTTTCCCTTCTCCAAGGTTCGTTTTCTTGATACTCCCACATCAAGAGCTAAAAGATAATTCTCCCTCCGCCTGCGTGTCTTCCGCCCTCCTCCACCTGTTTGATATCTGTAACTTGCATCAAGGCTATGTGAACTCTTCCTCTCTCATCAAGGTCCCCGGTTTAGATTTCTCTCTTGAAGGCTAAATCGCCTCTGTACAGAACTCCCCTTCAAAATAAGGTTAAAAGAAGAAAATGGTCTCCTTATTTGAGCTCCTATGAATTAAAATTGCAGCTTCCATGAAGGTTACTATGTATTTTCCCTCAAATAATTTTTCCAAAAATAAGCAAAAATAAGTTTTGCATATGTCATTAGCTAACAGATGAATCATTGGTTTTATAACTATAAAATTGTAGAATCTAAGAAAGATAGAATTGGAAGGAACCCCAAGTGTCATGCAGTCCAACCCCTTGTAGGAATCACAGCTGGCTTTAAAGCACCTGGCTTCTTCCAAAAAATCTTGGGAAATGTAGTATGGTAAGGGTGCCGGGAAGTGTAGCTTGGTGAGGAGCAAACTAAAGTAAGTAAAAGGTAGTCTCTGCTGGATGGTACTTATGATCTTATGGGTCTTAAGGGTTCTGAGAAACATCCATCTAGTCCAGAAATCAATTTCTGACAGGTCAGCCATAACCTGGCAAGATGAAAGCCAAATGGAAGCCTTGTGGTTGTGTGTTCTGGACAATGTTGTACTACAGCCACCCCAAATGGAGCAAGTGCACAGGTTGGGAGTGCTCTCTTGGGCTTGCTGATCAGAAGGTCAGTGGTTCAAAACCCTGCGACAGGGTGAGCTCCTGTTGCTCTGTCCCAGCTTCTGCCAACCTAGCAGTTCAAAAGCATGCCAGTGCAAGTAGATAACGAGGTACTGCTGCGGTGGGAAGGTAAACGGTGTTTCTGTGCGCTCTGGTTTCCATCACGGTGTCCCATTGGTTTTGTCATGCTGGCCACATGACACGGAAAGCTGTCTGTGGACAAACGGCGGCTCCCTCGACCTGAAAGCGAGATGAGCACTGCAACCCCATAGTCACCTCTGACTGGACTTAACTGTCCAGGGGTCCTTTACCTTTACCTTTTAACTTTTTGCCATCAGCCTTTCTCAAGTGGCTGCAGTGGAAAGCAGTGCATTTTCTTAGCTTCTGCTGGTGTGCAGACAACAACTGTTCTTTGACACAGATGGCCTAGCCACAGTGACCTATGAACCTCAAGATCGGATTATCATAGTTCACCCTGTGTGGGGCTGCCTTTAAGGTTAGCCTAGAAGCTGCTGGATGGCACTTCCTTCCCCAAACACATAACACCTCTCTGGAAGGGGAAGAAGGCTCTCTCTACTTCAGAACAGTGGGGCATGGTGGCTGGGTCAATTTCTGTGCTGGCAGCGGATGGGATGAGGTGGCACAAACCTTTTTTAGAATAGGAACACAGAAACATAGGAAGCTGTCTTCTACTGAGTCAGACCACTGGTCCATCTCGCTTAGCACTGTCTACCCTGACTGGCAGCAGCTCTCCAGGGTTTCAAGCATGTGTCTCTCCCGGTCCTACCTAGAGATGTAGAGCAGAGCACTAGCACCTCCTGGCCCATCTGCCTGATGGATAGTCTTGCCAGGCTACACACTTGTTACCTAGAAGTAACAAAAGGCTCTTGCTTAAGCTCAGACAACAGGATGCAGTTGTCACTGTAAGGAGCTGTGAAAGCTGTTTGAAGCCTTAATTGTAATATTCAGGCAGAGGGCATCCTCGGTAGTGGTGCCCACCCTGTAGAATGCCCTCCCATCAGATGTCAAGGTGATGAGTAATTCTATAACCTTTAAGAGGCATCTGAAGGCAGCCCTGTATAAGGGAAGCCTTTAAAGGTTTAATGTTGTTGTTTTTTTAATATGCTGGAAGCTTTTTTAATATGCTGGAAGCTACCCATATTTTTTATTTTTATTATTATTATTATTATTATTATTATTATTATTATTATTATTATTATTGCCGATGCAATGCAGTGCACAATGCAGTACTGATCTTGCATAGCGGACCATGCCCCCAATGAGACAAGGTATAAAAAACCCTAGTGCCAGGGATACCTTAGGTTCTGTGTGTCTTTTACAGTTGTGTAAAGGAGCCAAGGTAAGATTGTGCCATTTTTGCCAGTGCTGCATGACCAGCCAAAGTTGTTGAAATGCCTTATTCCATAGATGAGGATTTAAAGGAATAGAAGAAGCTCACCATTGCATCCATCTGAAAATCCTAGCCCAGTGATTCCCAATTAACTTAGTACTGCAGAACCCTTGTTTTTCAAAAGCCAAGCCATGGACCCCCTACTTTTGAAAATGTTGATATCTCTATCGTAGTTTTTGCTATGTGATTGGCGCTATGAACACACCTTTGGGTCCCCAGGCCACCAGTTGGGAACTACTGTCCTAGCCAGAATATGCATTGAGGAGTGAGCCACATACATCCTATAGTTAATAGGAACTTGTCGTTGTCACAGGGAGCATTTAATATGTTTCTGATTCTTTCAAAGCACAGTTTAGCTGAGCTTCCCCTTTTCTTTTGTCTGCCCCTTTCTTGTACAGGCTTTCTCTGGGCCAAGTGGAGAAATTGCAGATGGAAGAGAATACAGATTATATTTTTGCATTCTTCTAGCTGTTACACTTCAGATTCACAATACCTTGCTTGTTTTGTTTTCTCCCCCCAGCGCTTCCGGGCCATCTGCATTTGTGCTACTTACAAAGAGATCTGGGCATCACTTGTTTATGCATTCCATGCCTCCACAGCTTTAGATGATCTAACAGAAAACCCGAGTGAGAAAGCAATGTTCTGATAAGCATGTAACAAAGAACAGTTTCAAGCTGGTAAACTCCTCACATTTCACACTGTATGTACACAAAGATATGAAGCCTTTTCTAAACACACACACATTTTCCCCCCTTTGGCTAGGCTTCCATTTCTCATAAACAAAAGAAAGGTCTCGTTTTCTCCAGGGTTTCTTTTAAAGATCATGTGCTATACAGGTGAGATTCGCCCCTTGAACTATGAATTAATGAACTAAGACTAATTACCACAGTCTAGGTTTGCACTCCAATTCACTGACCAGGATTTAAGAGAAAGGGCTGTAGCTCCATGTTAGAGCACTTGCTTCTCATGCAGAAAGTCCCTGGTTCTATCCCTGGCGTCTTCAGGTAGGGCTGGAAAAGTCCTGCCTGAAACCCTGTAGAGATTTTACCAGGCAGTGTTGACAGTTCTGAGCTTGATGGACCAAGGGTCTAACTCAGTTTAAGACCTCGTATGCTGGCAGTGTGAGCACAACCTGTTTCTTGCTCATGACCTCAATAGTTTTATAGCGTAGGGGTGGAGATACACCACCTCACCCCTATGCAACGGCCGGCTGCTTCACCTGTGTTGAGGAACAGCCCTAGCCAATCAGCTTGCAGGGTGGGTGTGGCCGTGGGCCATTTAATCTTGGTGCAGCCAGCCAGCTCCCTCTTCCTTGCCTCTTCGTCGGGTCTCCCTGCCCACCCACCCTCTTTTCATGCTTTGCTCTGAGATGACCTTGCTATGGCAATTGTCAGTCGCCATGTTGTTGTGGCCGGGTAGGAATTTTTTCCACTTGGCAAATTGGCACCGGCCATTTGGTTCCCACCCACCTAGTAGCAATCGTCACAACTTTTGTGAGGTTAGGCACTGGGTATGCCTTTGTTTGGTTGGAGGGGAGGTTGTTGCCTTCTCCTGCCCCTCCTCAGTAAGTGTTCCCTGTTAAAGGGATCAGGGTGTGAGTACTGTCTGAAGCCTTGGCGTGGGCTAGGGCCATGTCACAGCCCCTACGGGGACCCCTCGAGGTGGTGCCACTATCTGATGTAAGTTATATCAGTGGTTTACCCTTCCGTGGACTCCCTGCAGATGGGCAGCAGTCAAGATATAGCCTGGCTTCACCCCAATGCCTAAGCCAAACCATTCACATCTGTAATCAATAAAGTTGTGGCCTATTTGAACCCATAAACCAAAATACTCCGTGTCAGTGTGATTTATTGTTCTCCTGGGAACTTTGTGGCTCAGGTGTCTTGGTGCACAAATGCAGGAGTGCTGAAAGTCTTTGGCCCGCCTTTAACTACCTTGCCATCCTTATGCAGCACAAAAAAATGTACAGTCTGATAGGGCATGCTTTTAAAAAAATCAATTAGCCTATAATATTTGGTTCATTGCAGGCAGAAATCAAAAGGTAAGACATTGGGGCACCTGGAAGTGCTAAGAAAAGTGCCAGCGTCCCCCAAATAAGAGCTGGTATGGTTGTAATAGTTCGCGTGGCGGTCTAAGATATTCCCAGTCATCTATAAAGCAAGCCCAACCAACCTCACAGGATTATTTAAAGGTGACTTGAAGAACTATATGTGGCATATAGTATATGCCTTTCTGAGCTCCTTGGAGGAAGGGCAGAATAAAACAACTTAAAATATCTGAGCTTTCTTTATGTCAGGGTTTGAAAACTTGTGGCACTCCAGATGTTGTACTCCAGTTCCCATCATCCCTGACCATTTTGGCCATGCTGGTTGGGGCTGATGGGGGTTAACAATGTCTGAAGGGACCCAGTTTCCCCAACCTGGTTAAGAGGCTTGAGGCCTTTTCCTGAATTGTCCCACAAAAGTGAAGGAATCACATCTTCTCCTGCACCTCCTGCTAGTTTATGGGGCACAGGACAGGCTGTCTGGCACACCCAGGTCTCTCCTCCAAGAGAAGGAACAGTCATAGAGATCAAGAGGAACAGCTAGGGCAAGTGCCACCTCTGCCCCCAGCACCTGTCCCCCAAGGTGGCCACCTCAATCTGCCTAACAGTAGGGCCGCTTTTATGGGGTAATTTTTTAAAGGGTACTAAAAGAAACCTCTGCCTTCCCTTTAGGTGTCTGTGGAGGAAGCTTAGCATCTTATTGGCTGAATAATACCCCCAGCATTCCAAGGGACATAATTTTAATATGTCTAAAGTTGCCACCAACAAGTAAACAAACCCTGCAATGCACACAAGACAGCATGAAGGGACAGCTGCAGAGCTAAGTTCTGAAAATCATCTTTTGTGAGAACTGAACTTGATCATTACGGGCACTATATGATTCTCGTACTTTATATGTTACAGAGGGTCCCTACATGTTTCCACTTTAGAGCTTGAAATCCCAGGAAGTCTTCTCTGCCTATGTAGTCTTTGTGTACGCAGCCACCATATATTAACGTTTTGACTTCGCAGTTCTGACTGCTTTAAAATCTCTCCAGCCCAATTCCATGCATATCTTTTCCAGAAGAAAGCTCTCCTAAGTTCAGTAGGTCTTTCTTTGAGATAGAGTTTGCAGCTAACACTGCCAAGTTGGAGAAAAGCCCACATGGCCTTTAGCAGCTGCATGAAACCTTCCACAGCAGGCTGATAAACAGTATCATCTACCCTATCAAGATGTGATTAAAAGCACTTCAATACTAGTTGGATAAAAAGTTACTGACCTTCGCCTTTCTTACAGGGCTGCTGTGATGACAAAATAGGGACCAAAGAGCCATGGACACTACCCTGAGCTCAATGAAAGAAAGGTGCAATCCTGTGCACGTCCACCTAGAAGAAAAACCCACAGAGTTCAATACGTTTTAGTTCCAGCCAGATAAGTGGGTATATAATTGCAGCAATAATGACAATGCCATTTACCGTATTTTTCGCTCTATAGGACACACCCGACCATAGGACGCACCTAGTTTTAGAGGGGGAGTACAAGGGGGAAAAATTATCTCCCTCTCTGCACAGTGCGCCTTCAGCGAAGCGGAAGGAGAAACGGAGCCCCTTCCATTTCTCCTCCCACTTTGCTGAAGGGGCGCTGCGCAGAGAGGGAAAGCTGCGCAGTGCTTCTCCAGTGAAGCGAAGCCAGGAGAGTCTTGCTCTCCTGGCTTCAGCGAAAGAAATATGAAGCCTCTGGAGTGCAGCGGGAGCTCCTGCTGTGCTCCGGAGGCTTCAGGTGGCTATCCCTGAAGCCTGGAGAGCGAGAAGGGTCGGTGCACACCGAACCCTCTCACTCTCCAAGCTTCAGCGAAAGCAACGGGAAGCCTCCGGAGCGTGGCGGGAGCGCTCCCGCTGTGCTTTGGAGGCTTCGCGTTGCTTTCGCTGAAGCCATGGAGCCTGCATTCGCTCCATAAGATGCACACACATTTCCCCTTAATTTTTGGAGGGGAAAAAGTGCATCTTATAGAGCGAAAAATACAGTAATATATCTTGGTCTTCTGCAATAAATACCCATAACAGCTTACCAAAAAAATTAGAAAAGTATGTATACATACCCTCCAACATTTCTCCAATGAAAATAGGGATGTCCTATTTCATAATAATAATGATGATGATGATACTCTGGGTGGCTTCCAACACATATACAGTGGTAACTCGGGTTACATACGCTTCAGGTTACAGACTCCGCTAACCCAGAAATAGTACCTCAGGTTAAGAACTTTGCTTCAGGATGAGTACAGAAATCATGCTCCGGTGGCGCGGCGACAGCAGGAGGCTCCATTAGCTAAAGTGGTGCTTCAGGTTAAGAACAGTTTTAGGTTAAGAACAGACCTGCGGTACTTAACCCGAGGTACCACTTTAAAACCATAATAAAACTATATAGGGCTGCCTTCAGATATCTTCTAAAGGTTGTATAGTTACTTATCTCCTTGGCTCTGGGGTCACATAACTCCATACCCTCCAACATTTCTCCAATGAAAATAGGGACATCCTAAGGAAAAGCAGGACCATCTGGGATCAAATCAAAAACTGTGATGGCTTCTGTAAATTTGGGGTGTCCCTGGAAAATAGGGACACTTGGAGGGTCTGCTGTATATAAATTCATAAACATGTTTCAAGAGCTGGTTAAAAACAACCACCACAACCCAAAGATATCTTTGTAAAAAGGATCTCCTAGTCAAATCTCACTTTATCACCAACTATTAGAGTTTCTGGAATTTGCACATCATTCACAAAATTCACATTTAGACTGGCTAAAATCCTTCACCAACAGTTCACAAGTAGGGGCACCATAGGCCACAATCACAACACAAATTTAAAGCCATGCATTTGAAACCACTTTAAACAGTCATGGATTCCTCCAAAGAGTTCTGGGAGCTGTTGTTTGTTCAGGATGCTGAGAGCTGTTAGGAGACCGCTACTCCTGACAGAGAACTGCAGTTCCCAGCATTCCCTGGGAAAGGGGGTTGATTATTATACCACTCTAGGAACTGTAGTTCTGTGCAAAGTAAAGAATGTCTTCCTTCATTAGCAATAAAGAATAAAATTTCAGGGATCCTGACTAGCGCTTAGAAAAACAGAGGGAAGCATTGGCCTTGACAGACATGTGAGCAAGAAAGGCCTTTCTTTTTTTACAAAAGGAAGAAAATGAAAAACAACTTTTCCCAGAACTGAAAGTCCTCTCCCAGGCTAACATTTCAGAAATTGCTGACGTATGTGAATGAAAAACAGGCGATAACGGGGCACCTTGGGCTGTGCCTTCCCATGGCTCGGATCAGCCCCCCCTTTGCCAGCTGCGTTCCCTCCCCTCCTCCCCTCTCTTGCAAAAGTGATACTTCCCAAGCCTTCAGCAAAGCACAGTTCTTGCGTGGCCCCCATCTGCAGGTGCAGCCGAGGCCTTGGCAAGGGGGAAGGATGGTTATCGCTTCAGAAAACAGCAACACTGTCTTGTAATCCTTCCTCAAGGTCTTGGCCAAAGGATAAATTCTGAGGGAGAGGGACGTGGAGCACAGAGGAGCCCCGGCAACTGATCAGGTAAGACTCATTGCGAGGAGTTCCTCTTCACATTGGGAGCAGGAGACAAGTCCAGCGCCTTCGGTGTTCCGGGCACTTTTTGGGGAGATTTTTCTACTTTTTCTTGCAACGCTATGGCACTAGTAAGAGATTTCCTGGGGTTACAGAGGAGTTTTCTTGCATTGTGCCACTCTTTAAAGCAACGAAATCACTTTTTGTTCAGTCTTTTTCTTCCTGCCGCACGTTGGTCCATATGTGAGTGTCTTTTCTTTGAGATATCTAGTTCTTGTGTTTTAGATGCTGTTGAAAGAAGCAGTGAATGGGGGCACTGCAAATAAATTAATGTTTCCTCATGTGGAAATGTAAATGGGTGCATAGGGAATATATTTGTGTGTGTTTCATGTATGTTTTTCTTCTAGGTTTCTTGGCGACCTCTGTTACAAGCTGCAGGATTCCTGTCCATACTTGCTCGTTGTTCCTTTTTCCTATGCATATACTTCTTTGAGAATCTGATCTAAAGAGGCATACGGCATGGGAAAATGGGGCGATTGAGGTGCTCCACCGCCCTGCTCTTCTGCGGCAAGACATCTTCCACAGGCAAAATGTGGGGAGCGGGGGGGGGGAGGACTTCTGAGTAAACTGGGCTGTAGGGTTGATTTGCAAAACCGCTTGTATGAGAACCTTGCATGAATTCTAAAGATTATTATTTTGCATGCCAGTTAGGTTTTTGAATGTGAAAGGGTACTTAAAAACAGGTTCTTTAATCTAATAAGCAGGTTAGCTTTGGCTGTAATTCAAAGTGTAGTGAATCATGCTTTTTTAAAAGTGAGTTAGCATTTGATTTAGGAAATCTGTTATGTAGAGCTCATTTAGAATTGCCACCTTTTCGTAGTCAAAGGATCGGTGCTTTTAACGGCTGCATAGTAGGCAAAATTCAACAGGTGCAGCTTTCCCCAGCACAGGGAATCAGTTAATAGGAAATGCTCTATCTGTTTATTTCTGTCTTGCTAAAGGCAAGTGTTTCTCAGTAAGGAAGCCTGGGTGTGATTATGTGATATTATATTGTTAGAATATAAGAGAACATAAAACTAATTTTCTTCTTTGTTTCATCCACAGATCATTTTTCATGTAACTCTCAATGTTAAAGCAGCGGGGGAATCGTTGCCTTACTTTTTTTAAAGATCTGTTTCGAGATTGTTGCATCCCTTTCAGTTCAATTAATTTTCTAATTCTTACTCATCTGTATAGAATTGCTGTGTAATATGCCTATATGTTTTCTGACAGAACTTTGCATAATGATGTGCTGAATTTAATGATGTATTGAATTTTAAGCATACACTGCAATAATGTTCAAAAAGTACAAGTTCATAAATGCTATCAATTTGTGGGAAAATGTGGTTGCTTTGATTGTTTTGTGTCACCTTTCCTGGCTTCATTCAGTTTGTAAATGTGCTTCCCCTTTGAGTTGCTGAACAATAAAAGAACTCTTGACTGCACTTATGCCTCTTATTTATTTTGCATTAAGACGGGTGGAGTGAGAGCGAGGGAAGAAATAGAAACCGTGTGTTATTGTAGCAATGCTTTCGCTTAGCCGGACTGGGAAATTAGTTTGGGGTGATTCAATGTGTTTGTGGGTGCCTCAACATCTTTTAATTTAAATCTAGGTGCCTCTGCACACACACACACACACACACACACACACAACCAATGATCCCGAAACTGTAACGTTACACAACAAGCAAACAACTGGTGCACTGGTTCACGGTGTGGTAATTGTATATTGAAACACAATGGCACTTGGGGTTCACTGCAGTGTGGTTAAGCAAAAGCAACATTTCAACATCTTCTTAAAAGGCTGCTTGGCAGCACACATGCTCCTAAACCCCATGGAAACCAGAGAAGTTTAAGTACACTTTTAAAACATTTAGGTTCCACCAAAACCGGGCATTCCGGGGTGCTGAGGTTACTCTGCATTGAGGGCAGGAGCTCCTCATCTCGAAACCAGCTCTGTGTGTTGAAATCTCATCAATAACTACTTGTTCAAACTGGGGTGGGGAGGGATAAAATTGGGAACTCTTGCACAGAAACACAGGTAGCTGCCTTATATACATTGCTCCATCTAGTTCAGTATTGCCTACACTGACTGGCAACAGCTTTCCAGGGTTTCACACAGGGGTCCCTCCGCTCTGTAACTGAAGACACTTGTCTGCTAACTACGTAGATGCTCTGCCACTGAGCAACAGCTATTCCCCTTGCTTTTTTATTTATTGAGAGAAGCTAAGTGCAGGGGACAATTGGGTAGAAACTCAACAGGTAAAGTTTTCTCCATGAATAAGGATGCAGTGATAGGGAAAGCCTCATCTGTTCATTTATATGGACAGAGGCTTTGTGTCTTTAACAACTGCCTGAGAGACAAATGAACAGGAGCTTTCCTTATCACAGCACCCCCACTTTTGAACAGGGAATAAACTTCACATGTTAAATTTCTACTTACTTTGCAGCTGCTAAAAACACAATGCTTCTATCCATATAAAAGGTGAAAAGAAAAGGGGTGCTAGGGCATTTCTTTTTACATATATTTAGTTGAAAATGCACCCCCTCTCCTGCAAAAAAACCCATACACACTCTCTTTCAAATACAGTATTAAGAACAACTGGGGTCAGTGATAATAGGGAATAAAAAGCCATAGAATGCATTTATTCCAATATTTCCTTGAAACTCTGTAATGTACTTTTAGGGTATGTTGCTGTTGGGTTGGGGTTGTTTTTTTTTTATAAAAGAATGGAAATGGTTTATTGAATTTTTACGGATAAATTGCAAACAGATAAAAACATTGTAATAACCTGCAGTTTTATAATATATATTTAAAGTAGATGAATAAATGAGCAAATTAAATGAATTTGGATATGCAGAAGATATTAAAAAATAAATTTAAGGAACCACAGAAAGAGGAGGAAGGAAGTCAAGTTTTGACATGTTAAAATGATTGTATAATTAATGAAATGTATAAAACTGAAAAGTATATATATATATATATATATATATATATATATATATATATAATATTTTAAAAAATGCTGCGCCATATCCATATCCATATGCAATGGCAGGATTCAGCCCCGCTTCTTAGCTAAATCATACAGCCGAGTCTCTCAGACGCTGAAGTTTTTTTTTTAAAAAAATATTTTATTAAGGGTTTTCTTGTTTTCCAGTGTAAGTGTAATGCCTCGTATTTTTTTCTTCCATGTAACATTTTTACAAATCCGTTTCATTTATTGAGGCATTAGGGGGAGAAGAAAAAAAAAGAAAAAAAGAAAGGGGGTGGAGGGAGGGGAGATGGGTGGGGGTGGGGTCGGGTAGCGTTGTTTCTATTATGCTTAATGTATGTAGAGTTTGGTGTCAGTGTGGGTTGGGTTTTTTTTTTAAGTTATCTGGCTCATAGAGAAATCCACAGCTCAGCAGTGCAACCCTATGTATATTTACTCAGAAGTTAAGTCTCACTATGTCCTAATGGGTCTTACATGGAAGTCTGCACAGGATCACAGCCCACGTTTGCAATGTGCTGCTTAAATATGTGAATTGTTACTCAGTTACTAGCTCTGTGCCTGGAACCAATCATTTCGTTCATTCACAGATATCTATTGGGGCACATGTCTCTTGATAGGCTATCGAACGAAATGGTTGAAGCTCCAGCTCTCTGGGTAGCAGAACTTAGAGATAAGCATTCAGTGTCCTATCATTAAAAAACTTAGCAATGAATAATAGATTTAAGTGGTCTGGGGTTTGTACAAGTAAGCAGCCAGCCTATGAGTGTTAGTTCAAGGGTCTCGAGGAAAGCAACACAATTTGAAGACTCTCATGGATTATATATACAGGGAGAATCAGGCTGCAATCCTATGCCCAGGTACTTGGGAGTGTGCCCCATTGAACTCAGGGTGGGGTCAGGGGGCATGTCCAAAAATATTGATGTTCAGCCTTCCTTCTCTTTTCCAAGAAAACTAATATAAAGGTAGACAGAACTCCTGAAGCTCTAGTAGTTGGGTAAAGAGGGGTGGTGGCTTTACAGCAGGCACAATGTGGGTTGCCATACAGGTTCAGCTCAAGGATGAGAAAAGTTTCACCTGTTAAAATGCTCCCCCTGCCCTTTGCGTCTGAACACCCTACAATCTTCGCTGATTTATCGCTCCCGTTCCCACCTACAGTGGTACCTCGGGTTAAGTACTTAATTCGTTCTGGAGGTCCGTTCTTAACCTGAAACTGTTCTTAATCTGAAGCACCACTTTAGCTAATGGGGCCTCCCACTGCCACCATGCCGCTGGAGCACGATTTCTGTTCTCATCCTGAAGCAAAGTTCTTAACCCGAGGTACTATTTCTGGGTTAGCGGAGTCTGTAACCTGAAGTGTATGTAACCCGAGGTACCACTGTATATCTCAACAAAATAATGGCGAATGCTTAAAACAGGGAAAGCTTCTAGATATTTAAAATGCAGCTTAGGGAGCCAAAGAGAAGATGGGAGCCTCCTTTGGCAATGAACCTGCTGCTTTTCTGGTCTGATCCTGTGCAGAAACAACGGAACACACACCATGGTGGGGTGGCATTAGTATCCACTTTTGGCTTCTTACAGACATGCATTTTACAGATGCATTTTAAGCAGCTGTCAATGCATTGTTCCTCAGATGCTCATGGCATAGGTTGTATTGTTAAATCCAAACTTCTGTTAAGCTATTAGAATGAAACAGTGGTTGCCCCAAAAGGTTGGCACCATCTGGTTTACTAGTGGCTTGCAAATTACGTTGCGGCCCAGGCATCCATGCAAATGTAGCAGAACAGGTTAAAAGGATCTCCCCTCTACAGATGCCAGGTATAGCTATTGTGGTATCTGTTTGCCCAAAGAAAGAGAGCCTCAGGGCACATGCAGAGTGCCGTTATCTTTTTAAACCACAACTTTTCATAAAATAGTCAGAGTAGTACCTTTTCATAAAAGGGATAATTTCATCCAGTTCAGCTTTTTTCCTGACCCCTGTGTGACAAACTACAGCTGATAAAAGAACGCAGCTCTGAATTATCACAAGAGATGATTCAAGTCCTCCTTTGACCTGACTACTCTAGTTCAGCACACAACAGCAGGATTTTGGTGAAACCAACGCAATAGGGAAGAATATAGACAAATAATGTATCAATACACTATTCCATCACTGAGGCTGCCAACATCTCTGGGCACCAGGCTACTCTCAGACACTACCCTTGATGTTTGACAAGGTCTCCTCTCCCCATTTTTATTTTAAATTTGACTTTGTTTGGCTTTGAGGGAGTTTTCTGTTGGGAACTTTTTGTCTTTGTTTGTTTTACGAATATAGGCGCTTTACCTACAGGGGGAGTGTTCTGAGCATCACTAGCTTTTCTTCTATGAAATGGGTATTTTGTGGTTGCCACAACAATTCCTTACATTTCCTGCTGTGTCTCTAGTCCCAAAAATATGAGGGCCCCTTATTAATCTGTTATCTCTAAATTATATTATCCAGGTGGCAATCTTAAGCACACTTAAAAAGGTAAAGGGACTCCTGACCATTAGGTCCAGTCGTGGCCGACTCTGGGGTTGTGGCGATCATCTCGCTTTACTGGCCGAGGGAACTGGCATACAGCTTCCGGGTCATGTGGCCAGCATGACAAAGAGGGAAGGCCACAGGAGGCTTTGGGCAACCCTGAAGTTGGCAGGAGTGCAATGCATCTCTAACAGGAAAACGTACACACACATCTAGAACACAGGGGCCACAGAATGCTGCGGCAAGGAAGAGGAGGCAAAGTCAGGTGTGATGAGAATGGAACTGGGTATCACAGAATTGAAGGGACCACGAGAGTCATCTAGTCCAACCTGCTGTGATGCAGGAATCTTTTACCCAACAAGGGGCTCGAACCCACAACCTTGAGATTAAGGATCTCATGCTCTACTGACTGAGCTATCCCAGGTTCTCATGAAGGAAAGCATGGACAGGGCTGATGAACAGGAACATCCCACACTGCAACATTTTGCTGCAGGTCCCACTTGTCCAATAGTAATAATCATCCAGTTACTTTATAGTTTTTTTTAAAAAAGGTAAGGGACCCCTGACAGTTAAGTCCAGTCTCGAACAACTCTGGGGTTGCGGCACTCATCTCACTTTACTGGCCAAGGGAGCCGATGTTTGTCCGCAGACAGTTTTCCCAGGTCATGTGGCCGGCATGACTAAGGCATTTCTGGCGAACCAGAGCAGCGCACGGAAACGCTGTTTATCTTTCCGCCGGAGTGGTACCTATTTATCTACTTGCACTTTGTGCTTTCGAACTGCTAGGTGGGCAGGAGCAGGGACCGAGCAACGGGAGCTCACTCCATCACGGGGATTCGAACCACCAACCTTATATATATATACCTATACTCCCGCTTGGACTACTGCAATACGCTCTACATGGGGCTACCTTTGAAGGTGACCCAGAAACTACAACTAATCCAGAATGCAGCAGCTAGACTGGTGACTGGGAGTAGCTGCTGAGACCACATAACACCGGTCCTGAAAGACCTTTATTGGCTTCTAGTATGTTTCCAGGCATGATTCAAAGTGTTGGTAAAAGCGTCAAGGGACCCCTGACCATTAGGTCCAGTCGTGGCCGACTCTGGGGTTGCGGCGCTCATCTCGCTTTATTGGTCGAGGGAGCTCGCGTACAGCTTCTGGGTCATGTGGCCAGCATGACTAAGCCGCTTCTGGCAAACCAGAGCAGCGCACAGAAACTCCGTTTACCTTCCCGCCGGAGCGGTACCTATTTATCTACTTGCACTTTGTGCTTTCGAACTGCTAGGTGGGCAGGAGCAGGGACCGAGCAACGGGAGCTCACTCCATCACGGGGATTCAAACCACCAACCTTCTAATCGGCAAGCCCTAGGCTCTGTGGTTTAACCCACAGCGCCACCCGCTGGAAGTAATTTCTATAGAAATGTGTGAGGAAGTCTCTTCTAAGTAGATTGATTCAGTGCTGCATTGCTCCCTGTAAGAGCTTTGTAGAAAAGATTTGCAATTGGCTGTTCCAGAACTTTCTTTGTGAAGTTACGAAGCAGGGCTTCAGTGGAAGTGGAAGTGAACAAGAAGTGGTAACAGGCAGCAGCAGAGTGAGTCTAGTTTCTGAGCAGATCTGCTTTGCTGCCGTGATGGGTAAGATTGTAACCTACTTCAGAGATCTCAGAAGGGGCAGTCCTTGTAAAATGTGGCCCACAAACAACTAGAACCAATGCAGGTAACCTCTAGGCTATATTACTGCATACCCTCCAACATTTCTCTGATGAAAATAGGGACGCTCTATTCCACAATAATAATTTTACTCTTTATACCCCACCCCTCTGACAGGGTTGCCCCAGCCACTCTGGGCGGCTTCCAACATATATAAAAACATAATAAAGCATTAAACATAAAAAAAAAAACACTCCTTCCCTATACAAGGCTTCCTTCAGATGGCTCGGGGGTCAGATAACTCCAGTGCTTCCCCCCCCCCTATAAAATGCTTATGGGTACTCTCATTTTCCTATTCATATTGAAATACTGCCCCTCAATGAGGTCAAACTTAGATTCACAAAATGTTTAGGGGTATGCGTACCCCCAGAAAAAGAAGCCCTGGATAACTCCATACCCTCCAACATTTCTCCAATGAAAATAGGGACATCCTAAGGAAAAGATTTTACTTTCTTGGGCTCCATGATCACTGCAGATGGTGACAGCAGTCACAAAATTAAAAGACGCCTGCTTCTTGGAAGAAAAGGAATAACAAACCTAGACAGCATCTTAAAAAGCAGAGAAATTGCTTTGCCAACAAAGGTCCGTATAGTTAAAGCTATGGTTTTCCCAGTGGCGATGTATGGAAGTGAGAGCTGGACCATAAAGAAGGCTGAGCGCCAAAGAATTGATGCTTTTGAATTATGTCGCTGGAGGAGACTCTGAGAGTCCCATGGACTGCCAGAAGATCAAACGTATCCATTCTTAAGGAAATCAGCCCTGAGTGCTCACTGGAAGGACAGATCGTGAAGCTGAGACTCCAATACTTTGGCCACCTCATGAGAAGAGAAGACTCCCTGGAAAAGACCCTGATTTTGGGAAAGATGGAGGGCACAAGGAGAAGGGGAGGACAGAGGACGAGATGGTTGGATAGTGTTCTCGAAGCTACTAACATGAGTTTGACCAAACTGCGGGAGGCAGTGAAAGACAGGAGTGCCTGGCGTGCTCTGGTCCATGGGGTCATGAAGAGTCGGACACGACTAAACAACTAAACAAGAACAAAGGAAAAGCAAAACATTCTGGGATCTAATCAGAAACCAAGACCGCTTCTGTAAATCCAGGACTGTCCCTGAAAAATAGGGATGCTTGGAGGATCTGTTGCTGCAATGCTTTATATATGATGAAGCCTCTGAAGAAGGTTTGGAAACTTCAGTTGGTGCAGAATTCAGAGGTCAGGTTGCTTGCCAGGGCAAGACAGTTTCGGCATAGAACACCAATCCTGGCCTGACTGCACTGGCTGCCAGTTAACTTTCCGGGCCCAATTCAAAGGGCTGGTTTTGACCTTTGACCTATACTGCCTTAAACAGCTGATACCACAATGCCTCAAGGACCTCAATGCCTGTTGGGACTACTTCTCCCCATATGAACTGACCTGAACCCTGCAATCATCGTCTGAGTCCCTTCTTAGTGTGCCTCCTCCGTGAAATGCCTGGAGGCAACATGAGAATGGACCTTTTCTGTTGCAGCTCCCCATTTATGAAACATTCTCCCCAGGGAAGCTCACTTGGCACTTTCATTACATATCTTTAGGCACCAGGCAGAAACATTCCTCTTCTCCCAGGCTTTTGGCTAATTAAACAATCTATGGCCTTTTAAACTATATGTGATGGGTTGTTTTTGTTTGTCATTATGGTATGTATTTTTGTGTTTTTATATTGTAAACTGCCCTGTGATCCTTGGATGAAGGGCAGTATGAAAAATTAATAATAATAATAATAATAATAATAATAATAATAATAATAATACACTGGTACCTCGGGTTACAGACGCTTCAGGTTACAGACTCTGCTAACCCAGAAATAGTACCTCAGGGTAAGAACTTTGCTTCAGGATGAGAACAGAAATCGTGCTCTGGTGGTGTGGCAGCAGCAGGAGGCCCCATTAGCTAAAGTGATGCTTCAGGTTAAGAAGAGTTTCAGGTTAAGAACGGACCACCGGAACGAATTAAGTACTTAACCTGAGGTACCACTGTAATACCTACTTGCCTTGCCTCCCCTCAGAACAACAGATATCTTGGGCCACAATACTAAGCACTCTTCAATGGAAGAATTGAATTACAAAGTGATGTTCTATGCCTATTTTAGCACTATTAAGTGTTGCATTACAATCCTATGCCTTTTTTCTCCAGGTTCCATTGAGTTCAATGGTACTTACTCCCAGATAAACGCATATGTAGAGCTGCAGTCTTAATGAAAGTAATTCTTCACACAGCACATAGGCAACCTATGAAACTCACTCCCATAGGGGACAGAGCTGGCTGCCAAGCTGGTGGCTTTATTGAACTGAAATTGAATTGAAATACTTTATTGTCACTTGTACAACTTGTATACAGTGAGATTACATGAGCACCCCCCACTCAACATTCTTAGTCTTAATTCCCCTCGTTTACTGACACACACACACCAAACCCGAAAGTCAGTTGCCCTGTTGTTATCGTTTCATTCAGCAGCCTAACAGCCCACGGATAGAAGCTGTTCTTTACCTTGTTGGTGCTACTAATCATGCTTCTATATCTTCTGCCCAAGGGCAGGAGATCAAGAAAGTGCTGGCCAGGGTGTGAATTACCCCTGAGAATTTTCCTCACCCTCCTGAGGCAACCAAGGATGGTATTAAAAGAGGATTGTGCAAATACACAGCAGAGAAGGCCATCTGTGGCTACTACTAGCCATGAAATGGGGGCAGCGATGCTTCTGAATACCAGTTGCTGGAAACTACAGGAAGGAAGAGTGCTTTTGTGCTTAAATCCTGCATGCTGGTTTTCCCCAGGCATCTGGTTGGCCACTGTGAGAACAGGATCACAGGGACTATATGGGCCATGGGCCTGATGCAGCAGGCTGCTATATTCAAACCCAGGTAGCCTCTTACCTGATTTGTTTTCCCCAAGTAGACATTTTACCCTTGCACTGTATTGCAGCCGGAAACCTCATATCTTTCCCTGCGCAGGCAAGGGGACATGAGAAACTCGTTAAAAGCAGAACGTGTGGGAGGAATGTCCTTCGACTTTGCGCTTGTTGTTCTGGCTTAATAAATCCATCGATGGCTCTGATTTCACCTCTTCCCCTCCATACACTTAATTGGCTTTCACAGAGCGGTAGCAAAGCCCCGTCCTTTCATTCTTCTCATTGTGTTTCCGCAACAGTGTTTTTCTTTTGATTACCAAGCCGGCTGAAAGATCAACTGTTCCTCCCTGTTATCAAAGCCATCCCTGGCAGGCATCATGACTTTGGTCCGCACAGTAAAGCCAAAAGATGACCATTATTTTTCATTCCTGAGTAACACACTGTGGAACCTTAAGCACAGAAGTCAGTCGGTGAGATTTACTTCTTGGTTAAATGTGCTTAGGATGGGAGCCAAACTAGGCTTTATGAGTAACTCAAAGGTAGTGTTTATAATTTGTGTATAATTTTAATCCATAAACTCCCTACTCTACCATACAGTACAGTGGTACCTCAGGTTACATACGCTTCAGGTTACATACGTTTCAGGTTACACACTCCGCTAACCCAGAAATAGTGCTTCAGGATAAGAACTTTGCTTCAGGATAAGAACAGAAATCGGGCTCTGGCGCCGCGGCAGCACCAGGAGACCCCATTAGCTAAAGTGGTGCTTCAGGTTAAGAACAGTTTCAGGTTAAGAACGGACCTCCAGAACGAATTAAGTACTTAACCTGAGGTACCACTGTACTTATTCCTCAGCTCTGAACCCTTTTAACTAATCTATGCTTTTACTTAGTACAGTGGTACCTCGGTTGTCGAACATAATCCATTCCAGAAGTCTGTTCGACTTCCGAAATGTTCAACAACCAAGGCACAAAGGGCAGTTGGCAAAATCAACTGAGAAAATTGAAAAAAAAACCAGCGGAAGCCGTTCAACTTCCAAAAAGCGTTTGAAAACGGAAGCAAATACTTCTGGGTTTTCGGCGTCTGAAAACCAAAATGTTCAGCTTCCAAGATGCTTGAAAGCCGAGTCACCACTGTATTTGGATTCTACCTCTTTGCAGCTTTAATCTAGAATCACTGAAATGAACAATTAAATTCTATGCAAATCCTACCCAGAAGTAAGTCACACTGAGTTCTATGGGTGAGTATGCAAGAACATAAGAAGAGCCTGCTGGATCAGACCAATGGCCCATCTAGTCCAGCATCCTGTTCTCACAGTGGCCAACCAGATGTCTGTGGGAAACCTGCAAGCAGGACCCAAGCGTAAGAGCCCTCTCTCCTCCTGTGATTTCCAGCAACTGGTATTCAGAATGGTTACTACTACCCATGATGGCTTGGCTCTGTCTCCAGAGCTGAAGGCAGCACTGCTTCTGAATACCAGCTGCTGGAAACTACAGGAGGGGAGGGGATGCGGGTGGCGCTGTGGGTTAAACCACAGAGCCTAGGACTTGCCGATCAGAAGGTCGGTGGTTTGAATCCCCACGATGGGCTGAGCTCCTGTTGCTCGGTCCCTGCTCCTGCCAATCTAGCAGTTCGAAAGCACGTCAAAGTGCAAGTAGATAAATAGGTACCGCTCCGGTGGGATGGTAAACGGCGTTTCCGGTCGCTGCTCTGGTTTGCCAGAAGCGGCTTAGTCATGCTGGCCACATGACCTGGAAGCTGTACACCGGCTCCCTCGGTCAATAAAGCGAGATGAGCGCCGCAACCCCAGAGTCAGTCACGACTGAATCTAATGGTCAGGGGTCCCTTTACCTTTACCTTACAGAAGGGGAGAGGCCCTTGTGCTGAAAACCTGCTTGCTTGCCACAGGCATCTGGTTGGCACAGCCAACTGCAGTAGACCTCTGTTTCTGGGTCTACTGGAACATATATACTTTGCATACAGAAGGTCCCAGCGGGTTCTATCCCAGGACAGTTCAGTAAAAGGGCTAGGTAGGAATCTGCCTCATACCAAGTCAAAGCATTGGGTCCATCTCACTCAATATTGCCTACACTGGCTGGTAGCAGCTCTCCAAGGTTTCAAGCAGGAGTCTGAACCCAGGACCCCACTTGAGGACCTTCTGTACACTAGGCAGATACTGCACCACCGAGCTATGGCCCTTCCCATAGCTACTACAGCTGATAGGAAAGACTCCTTTATGAGACCCTGGAGAGCCATTGCCAGTCAGAGCAGACAATACCAGCTAAATGAGCAAATAGCATAACCTGGCCTAAGGTTGCTTCCTGTGTTCCTTTGACAGCACTCTAAAGCATTTTCTGTCATCAGCCTAATGTTTGAGATTTGGTTCTGTTCTTCTCTGAGAGCCCTTGAACAATTTCCGCCTCATTCCAAGCTGACGCATCCAGCATATCCGTGGGGCTCCCTAGCCAGCTTGCTCAAGGTCTTTTGATAATTGCCATGCCAACCTTTCCTCTCCGTTCTCAGTCCAGAGACGTAGAAAGGGCATTATCTTCCTGCATAAAAGACAGATCAGTCATAACAAAATTTGGGTTCGCTCTTTTGAATTGCAGTGACTGGGGTCGTCATGGAGACTGAGAGCGATCCAAATGCTCTGAGGGGCAGCGTGTAGGCAAAAGGGCACCCATCCACATACAAGAAGGAAGGCCGCAGAAGGCTTTGGGCAACCCTGAGGCTGGCAGGAGTGCAACGCATCTCTAACAGGAAAACATACACACACACTCAGAACCATCCAGCAAAGACTGAGTGTGCTCAGGAGCCACAGAATGCTGCGGCGAGGAAGGGGAGGCAAAGCCAGGTGTGGTGAGAATGGAATGGGGTATCACAGAATTGAAGGGACCACAAGAATCATCTAGTCCAACCCACTCTAGAGCAGGAATCTTTTTCCCAACGTGGAGCTTGAACCCACAACCTTGAGATTAAGGGTCTCATGCTCTACTGACTGAGCTATCCCAGGTCCTCGTGAAGGAAAGCATGGACAGGGCTGATGAACAGGAACATCCCACACTGCAACATTAGTAATCATCCAGTTACTTTATAGTAATCATCCAGGTACTTTACTTTATAGTAATCATCCAGTTACATTAGTAATCATCCAGTTACTTTAAACTAATCATCCAGTTACTTTATAGGTTTTTTTTTAAAAAAAAAGGTAAGGGACCCTTGACAGTTAAGTCCAGTCACGAACAACTCTGGGGTTGCGGCGCTCATCTCGCTTTACTGGCCAAGGGAGCCAACGTTTGTCTGCAGACAGTTTCCCCAGGTCATGTGGCCAGCATGACTAGGCTGCTTCTGGCGAACCAGAGCAGTGCACGGAAACGCCGTTTACCTTCCCGCCGGAGTGGTACCTATTTATCTACTTGCACTTTGACATGTTTTCGAACTGGAGCTGGGAAGTCCTTAAATACTTGGGACCAGTTGACTTGCAGGGTCGCCTTCCTCCATATGCACCCACTCAACCGCTTCAATCGGCAGATGTGCCACATCATCCTGCAGTTGTGAGAAATGGACTTTTTATTCTGACGGCACCCACATTTGGAACTCCCTGCCTGTTGACATCAGGCAGTAATCTTTTTGGTGCTTGCTGAAAACGTTTTTGTTTAGGCAAGCCTAAGCAAGGGACGCGGGTGGCGCTGTGGGTAAAACCTCAGTGCCTAGGACTTGCCGATCGCATGGTCGGCGGTTCGAATCCCCGCGGCAGGGTGCACTCCAGTCGTTCGGTCCCAGCGCCTGCCAACCTAGCAGTTCGAAAGCACCTCCGGGTGCAAGTAGATAAATAGGGACCGCTTACTAGCGGGAAGGTAAACGGCGTTCCGTGTGCTGCGCTGGCTTGCCAGATGCAGCTTGTCACGCTGGCCACGTGACCCGGAAGTGTCTGTGGACAGCGCTGGCTCCTGGCCTCTAGAGTGAAATGAGCGCACAACCCTAGAGTCTGTCAAGTTGGATTGTTTCAATCTTTTATTGTTAATGCAATTATTTTTGAATGTGTTAAATTGTTTTTATCTGGTTTTTATGGATAATTTTAATATCTCTTGTAAACCACATAGAGGTGTGTCTGGCTTCTTCACTATACAGTACAACCTTCACTGAATGCTGAAGAGGCACCTCTTTTCAGGGTCCACCCTATGCTTGTGATCACAATCTGTTTAGTTTTTAATTTTTAATTGTTGTAACCTGCCCGGGGACCCAAGGTTAAGGGTGGGTAAATGATGATGATAATGATGATAAAGGCCACCAGGTTTGTGAAGCCTACCGTAATGATTCCTTCACACATATACGTCCCCACTTGACATTACTGCCTATTATATTACTCTGTAGTCATCCAGTTTAGAAAAGCAGGACAGAATTGTTTTTAAAGAGCAATATAGATCCAAAAGACAGAAACAAGTTGAATGTGTTCATTGAATGTATTCACCCAAACATTCTGCCAGAGGGCTTTTGCCATGGACTCTTTTGCGCATGATACTTTCCTTGCGCAACAAGTACTTATTCTGATTCAATTATATACCTCATAGTATGCTATCAAGTGTGACAAATGTCACTCGCACCCTCTAGCCTATGATAGACACTTTAGAGGCCCATTGATAAAACATATACTTCCTTCAGTATCTGTTGAATATACAACAACTCAAAACAAATCAAGCCTTGCCTGCAGGCTTGCAATAGAAAGGACAACCTTTTCCTTTGCATTCCCTCGGAGCCAATATATCTAGGAAGACTGCATCTCAACTGTGGGCGGGGATGATATCAGTGGTGGGTGGGCTCACCTGCTCTTCCTTCCCACCAACAAGGGAAGGGACAGATTGCTAATGACAGAGGACTCTGCTAATCACCCGAGAGGGCTTTTGGAATTAGGCAAGTTGCGCCCTCCTGGTCTAAGATATGGATGAGCCTGGATAGCTCAGTTGGTTAGACCATGGTGTTGATAACACCAAGGTTGCAGGTTCGATCCCTGTATGGACCAGCTGCATATTCCTGCATTGCAGGGGGTTGGACTAGATGATCCTTAGGGTCCCTTCCAACAGTTCTGTGATTCTGTGATTCTGTGAATAAGTATCATACAACTTTAAACAAACATGGCTTTCCCCAGAGAATCCTGGGAACTCTATTTGTTAAGGGTTCTGAGAGACCCCCTATTCCCCTCAGAGAGCTACCATTTCTAGAGTAGTTAAACAGGCAATCTCTCTTCCCAGAGAACTCTGCAAAGTATAGCTCTGTGATGAGGATGCAGATCAGTAATAATAATTACAGTGGTACCTTGGTTTTCGGATGTCTCTGTTGCCGAATGTTTCTGTTTTCAAATGCCAAAAACCCGGAAGTAAATGCTTCCATTTTCAAACGCGCCTTGGAAATCGAACGGCTTCCACTGCATGTATCTGTTGTTTTTCACAATTTTCTCTACCGAATTGGCATACTACCCTTTGTGCCTCGGTGTTTGAATGTTTCGGAAGTCGAATGGTCTTCCAGAATGGATTGCGTTCAAAAACCAAGGTACCACTGTATTATAATAATATGATAATAGTTTATTATTTATATGCCATCCATCTGACTAGGTTGCCCCAGCTACTTTGGGCAGCTCCCAACAGAATAAACATGATAAAAGATCAAACATTAAAAATTTCCCTGAACAGGGTTGCCTTCAGATGTCTTCTAAAAGTCAGATAGCTGTTCATTTCCTTGACATCTGATAGGAGGGTGTTCCACAGGGCAGGCACCATTACTGAGAAGGCCTTCTGCCTGCTTCCCTGTAACCTCGCTTCTCGCAGTGAGGGAACCACCAGAAGGCTGAACGATAGGGGTGGAGATGCTCCTTCAGACTAACAACTCTCGGCACCCTTAACCAACGGCACTTCCTGGAATTCTGTAGTTCTGTGGTAGTAGTTTGTGTGTAGCAGCTGAATTTCTGACATCTTCAGCTAGGACTCGGATTATCCTCTATCTGAAATGCTGGAGAGCTGCTGCCAGTTAGTGGAGACAAGAATGAATTACATGGACCAACAGTTTGCCTTGGCAGAAGCCAGCTTCCTATATTCCTTCCTAAATAGGAAACCTGTACACTTTTCATCCTATACAGTCCTAAACATGCAGCCTGTACAGTCTCCTATGCCATGTGTACCTAATCTTTGCAGTTAGCCTGATTGTATAAATGAAACTCGGAAGATGTATTCTGCATCTAGCAGTTCCAGCAGTCCAGAGAATATCAGAGAGAGATCTGAAGCTGGTGCAAATGAAAGTGGCTGGGGAGATAGGGAAGGCGAGTGGTGAAGCATTTCAGGCAGCTCAAACGCATGAATTAAATGCTCAAGTCAGTAATTCACCCCAATAAATGTTTAGGTTGTCCTGCAGGGGGCATTGCAGACTGACCTCTGTGCACATCATGGCACACACACAAACCAAAACGCTACATTTTGCCATTTTCTGATTGTAAAACAAAACAAAACAAGAACAGAATGTGCTTTCTTTAACATAAGTAATATAAAAAGGGGCAGGGGAGGATAGTAACACATGATCCAGTATGTTCAAAAATGAAAAATAGCCAATGTAGTGGTAGATACAACTTGGTGCATTTTGTGTTATGTGGCACCTGAAAGGCCTTCTGCTATGCATAGGTTTAAGTTTGATATCAACAGTGGGTTTTGTCTTCCAAATCCATTTTATTACCAAAATACTTGTGAATGAATGCAGTACAAGCACTTCGGAGCAAACATGGCCCCGTTTGAATGTCCCAGTGTGCTGCTTTCAATGGGACTGATCAAAGGTAGCTTTTGTTGTCTTGTAAAAGGGATTTTAAAAAGAATATTAAGTTTGGAGGGATGGGAGAGGGTGATGATCCAATCTATTTAATATGGCTCAACAAGGACTGATGTGAAGATATGATATATTGGTATGTCTACTCGGATTCGCAGTATCTCTCTAAGATCTCTGGCAAAGGTGTTTATCTCGAAGATCTCTGCTACTGAGCTATGACTCATTCCCACAGAATCATGGGATTTGAGAGTTGGGAGGGTCAACTATTCCAACAGTACAGGAAGCAGCATTCCTGACAAGTTCTTCTTCTTGTTACAAAAATGTCTATCACGTCTTTCCTTCCAAAGGACTCCAGCAATCAACAAAGTAGCAAAATAACACAATTAAAAATAAACCAAAAGCATATTGGAAATTTTTAAAAAATATTAAGAACATGGTTTGGTTTGGTTTTCATTAAGAAACAGTAACATACCCTCACAGCTGAAACTTTCAAGGTTTTCAAAAACAGCACAAATCAGTTATCAAATGCCTGGGTGAAGAGGAATTGGTCTAATATTTCTCGTGCATGTTAAACATGAGGGAAGGAGGGTGCAACTCTCCAGAGAGAGCATTCACAAATGGGGAACCACCACCAAGAAGGCCCTGTAATGGGGCAGTGTCAGCTGAGCAGCACCGATTGGGGCCACCACCAACAGGACCTTCCCAGCTGATCACAGGGCCTGAAATGGCTGATACTGGGAGAGGCACACTTCTAGGTACTTGGGTTCAAAGCCATTTAGGGCTTTGTACGTGAGTACTAAGATTGTTGGACTCTATCAAGTCCAGTCCACATGACCAATGGTCGGGAAAGGCCACAGGTTCCTTATCACTGGTCAATACTGTCAGGCGGTGACTATTCCCCAGGGTTTTAGAGAAGAATCTTTCCTAGTCCTACCTGAAGGTGTCAAGAGTTGAATTTGGACTTTTTACATGCCAGCTATGCACTAGGGAAAGTGCTGGTTAGCAGTGGTGAAGAGAAATAGCTGAGAAACAACAACAACAACAACAACAACAACAACAAATTTATTTATTTATACCCCGCCCATCCGGCTGGGTTTCCCCAGTCGCTCTGGACGGCTTCCAGCAGAATATTGAAATACAATAATTCATCAAATATTAATAGCTTCCCTAACTAAATATATTTCTTTGACACCTGGTGGGAGGGTGTTCCACAGGGCAGGCACCACTACCAGGAAGGCCCCCTGCCTGGTTCCCTGTAACTTCACTGCTCGCAGTCAGGGAACTGCCAGAAGGCCCTTGGAGCTGGATTTCAGTGTCCAGGCAGAACAATGGGGGTTGTGATGCTCCTTCAGGTATACTGGGCTGAGGCTGTTTAGGGCTTTAAAGGTCAGCACCAACCAAGGGACACTGGTGGCACTGTGGGTTAAACTACAGAGCCTAGGACTTGCCGATCAGAAGGGCGGCGGTTCAAATCCCCACAACGGGGTGAGATCCCGTTGTTCAGTCCCAGCTCCTGCCAACTGGCCCAGAAACATACTAGAAGCCAATAAAGGTCTTTCAGGACCGGTGTTATGTGGTCTCAGCAGCTACTCCCAGTCACCAGTCTAGCTGCTGCATTCTGGATTAGTTGTAGTTTCCGGGTCACCTTCAAAGGTAGCCCCATGTAGAGCGTATTGCAGTAGTCCAAGCGGGAGTATAGGTATATGGTGAAGGAATCTTCAGAGTGCACCCAGATCCATTGTGTTTACCTTTCATGCTGTTCATTTTACTGGGGCTTTGAAGGTCTGATCCTATGCATACAGACTCCAATAAAAGCCCTACTTTGTTCAGTGGGGTTTATCCCCGAGTAAATCTGCAAAGCTTTGCAGCTTTCATAACATGAATTCAGTGAAAATACGCTTGCAGCGAGAGAAGAGAAGCTTACAGCTTGCTTAATTTGATAAGGAATTTGAGTTATCAAAGAACAATTCAACTGTTTTACCATCCTCAACTGTCTTCATCATTGTCACTGGTAAAATGTGGGTAAACAAAAAAACAAACACAATGCAATTGATTGCCCTTTATATGAATAGACCTTTTACCTTTTAAATAGGACCATCACTGATGCCTAAAATGTATATCAGGTAGATAAGAACTTCAGGGAGTTTGATTGTGTTAGCTGAACTATTTAGCTTTTACTCCCAGATAAGTACTGCCAAGAGCACTTTTCAATAAGGAGTAATCCTAAAGTGAATGATGCTGACTGGATTATCCCCATAAAATTTGTTGATTGAGATTGCTTTACAAAACGTTTTCCAGAAATTAAATTTTAAGCACTGCCGTGGTTCTTACTAGGTGATGTAGCTTAGTATTGTAGCAGATTGTTATAATCAGTGGATTGTATAATGGATTCCTATATAGCTCTGTTACATAAGGAGGGTGCTCACTTGCCAGCAAAATTAACTCCAGAACTCCAAATGGCAGAGAACAAGAATACAGTGGTTTTCCACCAAAGATTGCTGACATCTCTTGATCATCAAGTGACGTGCCTTACATAAAATCTGACATAAGAAAATCCATCTAAGCTTCATTAACATGTGACCCTGAAATTCTGGATCCCCTGCAAACTGATGCCAAGTTTTGCATACCTATGGTCCCCGGTTTGAAAGTCAGTTACTCAGTTTGGGAGGGCAGCATCAAATGTGGGGCTCGCAGTGCAAAACAATGCAAAACTAGCACAAGACTCTGGCACCAGTTTGGAAATAGCAGTCCTGCAAGCCACAAACCAGTTAAGAAAGAGTTATTTTACTGAAGATGAAAGCGTCACCTCAGAAGAACTCTTCTGGAATAGTTTACACTAGCGATTGGAATAAGAATACTGCCTTTCTGATTCAGGGTATTTTTTTTAAGTGATTTCTACTGTGTTCGTCGGATAATAGAGTTCGGAGGCAGTCATTGTTTTATCACATCACTATCAACAGTAAATTGCAACACAGTAACAATTACTTATTTAATTGTGACTCTCAAATTGTAAGTCTACAGATAATACTATCAAAGTGTTGACGCATCAGTTGTCTAATCAAAGTAGTTCTGGCTTCTAAACTGCTTTTTTGGCTTAAAGCTCGAACTAAAATTGTTAAGAGGCAAAAACACGACATTCTTCATGCTGTGTCCCAATTTCTCACTATTCATTTGAATGAATGCCTTGGATTGAATTCCATTATGTGCATTTCAAGCATATAATAGATGCTAAAAATGGAACTTCCTCTGGCACAGCTCATACAAAAAAAAAATATCATTTTATGCAAAAGTTAAAAAAGAATCCATTCTCATCTGCTAATCAAAGCCTTTAAAATTTACAGATAAAGCCACAGATTTCACTGTAAGTTATCAAACATAATACCAGCTAATTCTTTATTCCAGTAATTATAGTAATAAAAAAGTGGTAAGCCCATAGGCAGGGCCTATAATTTGTTTTTTTTAAAAAATAATTATGAAGCCCCTCCTGGTTTATTTTATTTAATTGAACAGAATTTGTATACAACTTAAATTGTAAATAAAACCTCTAAGCATTTTTTGTAAGTAAAAATTATATTTTAGGAGCTTCAGTTAGCATTTTTTATGTTTACACCCTATGTGGGGGAATCAAATCATATGAATGAGAGAAATCATATGAAAGAGAGAGGTTTCATAGCGAAACCGGATTAATGGTAGCAAAGAAAGTGAAATACCTGGGGATTAATTTGACATCTAAGAATGTGAACTTATTTAAAGATAATTATGAGAAATGTTGGAGAGAAATTAAGAAAGATTTAGAAATATGGTCAAATTTGAGACTTTCCTTGTTAGGCCGAATTGCTGTTATTAAGATGAATGTTTTGCCGAGAATGTTGTTTTTGTTTCAAACATTGCAGATTGTGGATAAAATGGACTGTTTCAAGAGGTGGCAGAAAGATATATCTAGATTTGTCTGGCAGGGCAAAAAGCCCAGAATAAAATTTAAGATATTAACTGATGCAAAAGAAAGAGGGGGGTTTGCCCTGCCAGACTTAAAACTGTATTATGAATCAGCGGCTTTTTGCTGGCTGAAAAATTGGCTACTTCTTGAGAACACAGACATTTTGGATCTGGAAGGGTTTAATAATAGGTTTGGTTGGCATGCATATATATGGTACGACAAGGTAAAAACTCACAAAGGTTTCAAAAACCATATTGTTAGGAAAGCACTATACAATGTTTGGATTCGGTATAAAGATCTGTTGGAAAATAAAACCCCTAGGTGGTTGTCACCAATGGAAGCTAAGGAAGTGAAAAAACTTAATATGGAATCTAAATGGCCAAAATACTGGGAAATTATAGAACAAGAGGGGGGAAAAGTGAAACTACAGAGTTATGAGAAATTGAAGTCTAAAGTAAGAGACTGGCTTCATTATTACCAGATAAATGAAGTATTCAAACAGGACAGGAAAATTGGCTTTCAGGTGGAGAGATCAAAATTAGAAACAGAATTGTTAGAACCCAATACTAAGAATTTGTCAAGAATGTACAACTTGCTGTTGAAATGGAATACACAGGATGAAACGGTTAAATCAGCTATGATTAAATGGGCACAAGACATTGGTCATGATATTATGTTTGCTGACTGGGAACAGTTATGGACCACCGGAATAAAGTTTACGGCATGTAATGCCTTAAGAGAGAATATTATGAAAATGATTTATAGGTGGTACATGACTCCAGTCAAGCTTGCAAAAATCTATCATTTGCCCAATAATAAATGCTGGAAATGCAATGAAACGGAAGGTACTTTCTACCACCTTTGGTGGACGTGCCCAAGGATTAAGGTCTTCTGGGAAATGATCTATAATGAAATTAAGAAGGTTCTTAAGTGTACCTTTCATAAGAAACCAGAGGCTTTTCTCCTGGGCATGGTGGGCCAATTGGTGTCAAGGAAAGATAGGACGTTCTTTATGTATGCTACAACAGCAGCAAGAGTTCTTTTAGCAAAGTATTGGAAGACACAAGAACTACCCACGCTGGAAGAGTGGCAGACGAAGGTGATAGACTACATGGGACTGGCTGAGATGACTGGCAGAATCCGTGACCAAGGAAAAGAGACGGTGGAAGAAGATTGGAAGAAATATAAAGTTTATCTTAAGAACTGTTGTAAAATTAATGAGTGCTAAAATGCCATGGGTAATGTAAAACAGAATTGCAGCGGTAAATGACTGGGTAAGAGAAAAAGGATTAAAGAAAGTGAATTATAAGTAATTGAAATCAGGGGTTGCTGAAAAAAGTTTAAAACAGGGATGCAGAAAAGGGAGGCATGGGGAAGTCGTTGAAATAAGGCTTAAGAAAAAGAGGTTATGAAATTATACGTGTTTATATGTTTGTTTGTTTGTCTATGTATTGTGAGTTGTAATGTGTTTTAATTCATGTTGGAAAATCAATAAAAATTTATTTTAAAAAAATGAAATCATATGAATTTCAATGAAGTCAAGAAACAAAAAAATATGCTTGCTAGAGGCAAACGTTATGTTTGTTTGTGGTCACTAATACTCTGCCTATGGCCCCACCTGCACTATACATTTAAACAGTGCTTTTTTTCTTTTTTAAAAAAATGTTTAGGAGTACTGTCATTTTCCTACTCATATTGAAATACTGCCCCTCAATGAGGCCAAACTTAGATTCACAAAATGTTTAGGGGTATGTGTATGCCTGCATCCCCCCCCCCCAGAAAAAAGCACTGCATTTAAAGCAGTTTCAGCTTCCCCAAGGAATTCTGGGAATGGTAGTTTATTAAGGGTACTAAAAGTTGTTAGGAGACACCTATCCTCCTCATAGGGGGGCGTGGGGGGCGCTATGGGTTAAACCACAGAGCCTAGGACTTGCCAATCAGAAGGTCAGCAGTTCGAATCCCCGCGACGGGGTGAGCTCCCGTTGCTCGGTCCCTGCTCCTGCCAACCTAGCAGTTCGAAAGCATGTCAAAGTGCAAGTAGATAAAATAGGTACCACTCCGGCGGGAAGGTAAATGGCATTTTCGTGTGCTGCTCTGGTTCGCCAGAAGCGGTTTAGTCATGCTGGCCACATGACCCAGAAGCTGTACGCAGGCTCCCTTGGCCAATAAATAAAGTGAGATGAGCGCCGCAACCCCAGAGTCGGTCACGACTGAACCTAATGGTCAGGGGTTCCTTTACCTTTTATTCTCCTCATATAGCTGCAATTCTCAGAGTTGAGGTGACCAGAACTGTACACAGTATTCCAAATGCAGATGCACCATAGATTTGTATCATGGCATTAGGATGCAAACTTTTTTAAAAAATTCCTGTCATTATGATCCCTAGCATTGAATCTGCCTTTTTCACAGCTGCCAAACAGTGGGTGGACATCTTCATCTTCATGCCCACCACAACCCCTAGGTCTTGTTCCAAATGTCCTTATTTATGCCATTCACATAAACCTGAATGAAATGCCAGCTTCTAGAAACATCTCTGAAATGCATCAGGTTTAAAACAGGCTTTGATTGTCTGACTGCCAAGAGGTTAAAATAAAGGATAGCTATATTAAAGGTAATAATTTCTCTTGAAATTCAGTCAGCTCTGCGAAGGGTAGGGATGTGCTATCCTTGACTTCTACGGGGATTGTACTTTGCAAACCTTTTTGAAGCTTATTTTGGTGCATGAACTCTCTCTCTCTGAAACTACAGCTGTTGTCTGCATTATCTGAAAATAATGTGACAACCAGACTAAACTGAGCACTTGAATTCACACCTTATGACAGCACAGCAAATTCAGATGGAGCCATCCCTGTGTGAGCTTAATAGCTATAATTAGCAAGTACAAGATTAATCAATTGCTGTGTGTTTAAACATATTCGGAGCAAAAAAAGGGCCTACAAATCAAAACCAAGAGCAATTGCAGCCTATCTATACAACGTGAAGATAAAGGCACAAATCTTTCAACTGTCCAGAAGCTCGATCTACAATTAGCAGACGTTTATGCTGATCTTCTTCCTGTTCATTTCTGCACATCAAAATCCCGTTGAAAGTATAGCTACAGTGGCTAGCTGAAATATCAGCGACCCTGAAAAGAGGCTTGTAACTATCTGTTTGACAAGTGACTTGGAGACTGGTTTTAAGGTTTCCTTAGAAGTAAGGTCCAACAAGTCCAATGGGAAGTATTCTTACGTAATGTGTCTAGGGCTGCAGCCTTTATTAAACAAGTAGTGCATAAAATGAAAATAATCTCAGTTGGGTTCTTGACTAGATGACTTTTGGGGTTCCTTCCAACTTCCAATTGCAATTGTATGATTCAGTCTTTTGGCTTCGGAATGGGTTGCTTAACCCTGATGAAGAACCTTGCTCATTGCTTTGCTTTGGGGTTCTAATAAAGCTATTCCCCTACTTGTCACCACAATACTATAATACTAATACTAATTTATTTATTTTTTTTCCCCAGCCACTCTGGGCGGCTATTTAAGGCTGTTAGACATATCATGGAATGAATGAAAATATAAAGCTATGTGAGTTTGCCATCACAGTTTTTCTTCTTCTTCCTTTTGGGCATAGGAGCCAACGTCTAGGGGTCGAGGTCCCTTCATCCCCTCCACCCATAACATTTTGGGGGGGCTGGGGCTCCCTACCAAAGCTGATGGGCATTGCCATTCAAATGGGGTATCTTGTGGTCGATTATGCAGGGTGGGGCTTACCTGGCCCCCTCTCAATATTTTATTAGGCCCCCCCTCCGGCTTTTGGAGTATTTTGCAAAGAAATTTGTCAGGTTTTGTTTGTGCATGGCTTTTCTTTTCTCTTTTTGGTGAACCACTCGATTGGCACATCCTCCTCCTATGCAGACCCGAACTGCGGTTGAATTCCTTGTCCAGTAGGTGGCGGTCATGGATCCTCTGTGACCTCCGGGGAAGCACGAAACTGACAGCAAGAAGATCAGAGATGGTTAGGTAGCCGGATGCTCTGTAGTTCTGGCACTGAGCGCAGCGAAGCAGCGGGAATCCCCTTTGAAGTGCTAAGCTCCTGATCCCTCGCGCCGCTGCAGAATCACAGCCGAGAAGCAGGCAGACTCATTATCGCCGCCTTGTCTAAATTCATGAAGGGGCGACTGTTTCCCCTGACAGAACATGCCAACGCGTCGTCCGCAGGACCTTTCTGGCACGGCCGCGCCAGACACACTTCAGACTGCCAAGAAGGTGGCGCATTTGCCACCCTTATCGCAGGCAGCCCTCCAACAGGTGGGGCGGAGGAGCCGCACGGAGGCGGCGTGCCTTTGATGCGCTTTGTCAAAACATGGAGGGCTCTTCGCTTTGAAATGCATCGGCTCTCCGGGCGGATGTGTGAAAGAAAGGAAAGGGTGGGCGGTGGATCGCCTCGGACGGTGGAAGGCAGTCTCTTCCAGAGTCAAACGGCCCGCCGCGTCGCTGCCAAAGCCAAGCAATTAATTGGGCTCTTGCAATCGACTAATTCCTAACGGGGAGAAGGCTGAGCAGCGGAGGCGAATGTAGGTGGGCGGAAGGGCTGAGATAGGGCGAGATATATCACAAGGTGATGGTGCTGGACATAGGAGCCAACTCCTAGAGGCCGAGGTCCCTTCGGCCTACCCAGTACCAGATTTACATATAAGCTAAACAAGCTATAGCTTAGGGCCCCACTTTCTTGGGGGTTCTAAAAAAAATTAAAGGGAAAAAACCGTTATGAATAAAAAATCATTTTAAGTTAGAGCTTAATAATTATTTCACTATTAATATACTTCTTCTTAATTGTTTTACAGTTCAACAATTACTTTGATAAAATACATATTTTGTTATGTGCAAATGGCTTTAGATACCTATTAGCTCCATAAATTACCATATAGCATATATTCAACACAAAAAACAGCAACAATTTGTTGTTGACAAAGGACAGCTGGAATAATAAAGGGCCCCATTACCTTTAGTAGCTTAAGGCCTCATCAAAATCCAGCCCTGGACTTCCGGTCAGCGCCAGCGACAATGGCGGATTTTCCCTGATCTCTCAGGGGAACCGCTCCGGGGATTTAGGGTCTGCCGCTGCGGCGAAAGCGGAGACTCGCTAGAAACCACAGGCGGGTGAAGCCTGTGGACCTGGGATCCGGCGTGCACCTTTTGCGCCTCCCTTGCTCGCGAGGAGACCTCTTTTTGAGGCTCCGTCGCGAGGCGGGGTGAGCAGCGCGGTGCTTCGGTCGACCGCTTCGTCCCCGGAGTGAAGCCGCACAGCTGTTGTCGGAGAGCGCTGATTTCTTTCTGGACAATTCGGCTCTAAAAGTAACTACCCGTGAGTAGAACCGATTAGAAGATTTAAGATAAGGACCGAGGCTTAAAGAAAGTAAACTCTAATTGGAAATTTTTAAAGAGGAAGAGTTAATCTGGATTTAATAGCGGGAAGGTCTAAACAGGAAGTCCACCTTCCGCTTTTGTATATAGCCTGAAGCAAAGACACTACAAGCAAAAATCCTGCAATTTTATTTTGCAAGTCTAAATATCCGCTGTTTAAGGTACTTACCCCCTTTGGAGGAAGTAGGGGGAAACTTTGATTTGGACAATATTAGGACTTAAAACCATCTCAGCACTGACCTGGGAACAGGCTGCCTGAATGCTAAGAAATGATTTTAAAAATTACTTCTTTTTTCTGACAAATGGATGTTGACAGCTGTCTAAAAGATACAGTTTCCTCTACCCCCTTTTGCATTCAAAATGGAGATCTGCAACATTGTTTACTTCTTCTTGAAATTGAACTGGCACTCGGGAAATAGTTAAATTGTATCCCTCTAGTGGGGAAACTTTGAAACTGCTACAGGAACAAGTGCCAGCTGCAGATAAAAGTCTGGGAATTGACCTTGAGCATTTAAAATGCAGACCTCTGAAGTAATAATAAATGCAATACACAAAATAAACTTTCTTTTGGAAGGGCTCCACAAGAAATTGGATGACATGATTGGATTGGACAGTGGGGAACAGGAAAAGAATGGTGAACTGGCGGAAGGAAAGGAAGAAGAGACTAAAGTAACACATGAGGAACTTTCAACTCCACAGATGCAAACTGAGGTTTACAAAGCGAGGACAAATCCATGCAGGAGAAGGCTGTCAGGGGCTGCAAATCCTGCTGGCGATGTTCTACCTCCACTCTCTGAGACAGTCAGCTCCTGAACGTCTGTTGCTGGGAATCACAAGTGGCGAGAGTGCTCTGGTCTTGCTTGTGAGCTTCCCACAGGCATCTATCTGGCTGGCCACTTTGAAAACAGAATGCTGGACTAGGTGGACTCTTCTGATAAAGCCAGGCCCCAGAAAGATACACCACACGTTTGGGGAATCCTATATAAGGAAGAGAAGCAAGCCCACATCAGCAGAGCTGTGCGCCCAGAGGGCCAAGGGGAGTCAGCTGGAGGCCTAGGAGAACAAAGTGAAGGCAGTGGGTTTCTTCAGGCGTACAAACAAGATTTTACGAGCCTCTCTGTGTGGATTGGGCCCTCTGCTCCACTCAGAAAAGAAGACACAAGTTTGCCAAACATTTTTCTATTCTTTGCGTTGTATGCAAGTCTGCATCCTCTCTCCTCCAGGTTGATCAGTGGGCTGAAAATTACTAATAGGATCCCAGATAGGTAGGTCAACATGGGAAGATTTTCTCATAATTGTATTTTCATACCAAACAATCTTTAACCCAGGCCCCATCAAACTTTCTATACTGCAAAGGCCCACTTGGGAGGACTGTAAATTACTAGCCCCCCCCCAACCTGAAAGTGGACTGAAGCTCACTGCTGGCTTTACCAGCTGAATTTCCACACAGCTGTTAAAGCACATTATCCCTGCTCTCTCCAAACACCAACCCTAAACCATGCAAAGAGCTCAAGGGGCATTAGTTATAAACCTGTTTTGTTACTGTAGGCCAGGTGTGGGGAACTTTTGGCCTTCCAGATGTTGCTGAACTACACTACCCATCAGCCCTTGCCATTGGACATGCTTGCTGAGGCTGATGGGAGTTGCATTTCAGCAACACCTGGCAAGCCAAAGGTTCCTCACACCTGCCACAGGTCTTTCATCCCTTGATCTTAGGCTGAAAATACTGCATTCAGTGCAAGGCCAGACAAGGTACTTTAGATGGGGCAGTGGGGTTGGGGGCAAAAGAGATTTAAGGTTTGCAGAAGCAAAGGATCAGATACCCTTGAGCTGAAAAAGAAAAGCTTCCTCACTCCTTTCTTTTTCTTTGGTGATTATTCATAGCCTAACCCACAATAGGTGCTATTAGACAAATGGGAGGTTTCTGATCTCTTTCTGAATGGGGTATATAGTGAACTGGAAAAACATCTCACCTTCCTGGAGAAAGATGCCAGGAGCAGGAGCAGCTCTGCAACTACAACCACCACCCTGTCAGGTTGAGGCCACATTGAATTATCAGCTGAGCAGTTCAAAGCACTGGATCATCTCAGCACTAGGAAGAACATACTGCTGTCCATGGTGCTGACCTAGTGCAGGTGAGAGGCAAGGCCAAGGCATGACAAAGCGAGGTAGTGTTAAAGGAGAAAGGGAGGCAGAGTCACAAGACTTAGCTGCAAGTAGGCAGGATGATGGACTTGCTGGTATGTCCCACTGAGCTTAGTGGGCCACTTGCAAGAAAACATACAGTGGTACCTCGGGTTACAAACACTTTGGGTTACAAACTCTGCTAACCCAGAAGTAGTACCTTGGGTTGAGAACTTTGCCCCAGAATGAGAACCGAAATATGCGGTGGCGGCACGGCGGCAACAGGAGGCCCCATTAGTGAAAGCAGGCCTCAGGTTAAGAACGGTTTCGGGTTAAGAATGGACCTCTGGACCGAATTAAGTTCATAACCCGAGGTACTACTGTACATAGAAAAAAGCTGCAAGAATTTTGCACAGATAGTGAACAGTGGGGGTTGGTTTTTCTAAGAGTTCAATTAGATAGGATATGGAAATTTCATTAACTGGATCTCCCACTGTCCATCCGCCAGCTGCTGGTCCATTCTTGGGAAACCTAAGGAATACTGTAGGAACATAAGAGTGTGCTGGGAATCACAAGTTGGGAGTGCTATTGCGCTCAGTTCCTGTTTGCTGGTTTCCTAGAGGCATCTGTTTGGCCATTGTGAGAACAGGATCCTAGACTAGATGGGCCATTTGCCCAACCAGCTCTTCTTAATGTTGTTCTTATAAATTAGTCTCTTTAAAGCTCCCATTAGCACTACAGAAAAAGTGTACAGGGGGTGACTACAGTATGTGAGATGGGAAGAATACCCCTTCCCCACCCTGCAGCAATGCCTTAATGCTGTTCACATTGGCACACTTACCAAATGAAGCTCCACTGCTTCCATCAACCCATTTTGGTTGATTAACATGCTATGGCCTTTTAAATGTGTTTGTTGGGTGGGGTTATTGGTTTGTTATCGTCTTGTGTATTTGGTGTTTTCATTTTTATGTTGTGAACCACCCTGCGATCTTCGGATATACAAATTTAATCAATCAATATTTATTTTACCCACTTACTGACATTTAATCACACTTTCTAACTTAGCTGTTAACTGTTTTTGTAGGCTCTGCAGAGCTGCCACGTACAATCACTGTTAGCAGTCTTTGTAGGAATTTTTGCAGTTTCCTTCACTAGACATCTAGCCCAAACTTTAGAAAATGCTGAAATAACCACCTGCCTTTTGTTGCAGGATTTTAGAAAACACTGAACTAAAGCAATCGCCAACAAAATATTTATATAAAAATAATTTTTTTATTCTCAATTCTTCAATCTTTATTCAATCATGATTCAATATTCAATCTTTATTCAAGTTATTCAATGTTATGTGTTCTTCCACATTTACCTATATATGCTCTGCAATAAAACCAACATATTTCTGAACAAGATCTACCACACCATCCCATATCCTAATGCAGGAGTAGGAAAAGTTTGCTTGGAATCCATCTTGTGCTCTTCAGTTGAATTTCCTGAGAACTGGGTTGGAAAGTGATAAGGCAGACCAGGTAATGGAAATGGATAAGGTGGATTTTGGAAGGGCTGGTACTTGCAGCCAGGAGGATTGGGCCACAAAGCAGGATTAGGCATATAAGGTAGAAGGCTGGGTGGGATCCTGGGCTGACATATCAGACAGCCAGGAGATGAAGGCCAGAGGCCTCGGCGATAGTCTTGTAGCTGTCGTTTAAGTTTCATCCTGCGATTCTGGAACCAGTTTTTAACCTAATAATAAGAATAATAAAGTAAATTCAGAAGCTAGTAGTCACAGAAACAGTCTCATGTTCTCAGAATGCACAGTCACTTACATCAATGGGCCATTCAGACCAGTTTCCACGTAACAAAATGGCAGCGCTACCATGTATTTAGTATTGTACAATGAGTCTCCCAAAGCAGATCATAAACCACCCTCTGCAATGATCTCGAAGAAGCTTCCCCCAACTGGTGCCTGTTTTTGACTGCAAGTACTGACAGCTCCTGCCACTGTGGCCAATGGTCAGGGGCAACTAAACCAAAAAAGATTCTCCACCCCTAAAGTAGTAAAGGTAAAGGGACCCCTGACCATTAGGTCCAGTTGTGACTGACTCTGGGGTTGTGGCGCTCATCTCGCTTTATTGGCCAAGGGAGCCAGCGTACAGCTTCCAGGTCATGTAGCCAGCATGACTAAGCCACTTCTGGCGAACCAGAGCAGCGCACAGAAACACTGTTTACCTTCCCGCCGGAGTGGTACCTATTTATCTACTTGCACTTTGACGTGCTTTTGAACTGCTAGGTTGGCAGGAGCAGGGACCGAGCAATGGGAGCTCACCCTGTCATGGGGATTTGAACCACCGACCTTCTGATCAGCAAGTCCTAGGCTCTGTGGTTTAACCCACAGCGCCACCTGCATCCCTACCCCTAAATTATAGGCTATGAAATACAGAAGCCAGTGCCTAGATGTGAGCACAGTACTCAGCGGGGAAGGGCAATGGAGCAATAGATAAAAGTGGCAAAATGATATGGTAGTGGGTATCAGTCAGTTAAGAGGCTCCCTCCCTGATGCCATTTCCTATCCAACTAGTCTATCCAAATTTTACATGTTGTTTGGTACTATCACCGAAGCAGAGAGCTGTAAATACCTCGCTGGGTGCATTTATAAAGACGCTGTGCAGCTTCCCATCAAGGACGCTGTACTTGCATCCTGTGCCAAGCAGGGGGTTGGGCTAGATGACTTCAGAGGTCTCTTCAAGCTCTAGTTATAAGTGTCTGATCAAGGGCCTGACAAGCCTATTGGTGTGATCAGTAACTGGACTTCCCTCAGACACAAAATGTGCTCAGGGCAATGCCTAGAGAATTAGTGATTCCTCCCGTTGGGGATGGAGGCAAGGGAGGACACAGAATCCCACCTTCCCCAAATTTGAACCCTTCTGCTTAGACCTTAGCAAGCTAGTCGTAAGGGAGTTTTCTAATCAGGTTCTATGGAGCAAACATAGAAACTCTCTGCGATCCAGAGCCCTGGTGCAGACTTGTGATCGCAGGGAAGATCCCACAGGTTTTTAAAGCTGCAATCTGGGCAACTAGCGCCACTGAGCAAGCAACATAAACATGCAGAGAACTGCAGTCTAAGTAGTGATCCCAAACACACCTGCTATGGAGCTCATTCCACAGGAAGGCATATTTGCACTGTTAATTATGCACTACAATACTAAAGGGCAGTGAGGCTGTCCAAATGACCATTTCCCCTCCACAGTCTATAAACTGTCTGAATAAGGCCACAGCGGCTCTTTCAAATTTGGTGCAAAAATATTCAGCATAATTGTCCTACATCTGTAGGCATTTCACTGACAACCTAAGGATGCCCAACCTAAGTGATTTACCAAATGACTGTGCCCTAGGTCTTTTGATGAACGAGCTGGATAAATAAGAGGTGGCATGGGCATAATCCTGCGGCTGGTCTTTCTTGCTAAATGGATGCAAACAAGCCATGTGGATAAGACAATTGCCAATGCTCCCATCTGCACAATGCAGCACTCAGCAAGAATTCCCATTTCAAAAGGCAGCTTGGCACCAGTCCACAAGGCACTTCTTTTCTCTAAAGTAATCTCACAGCAGGTTCTTTAAAGAGAAATGGATTTGTGGCTTGCCAGGGTGGCCCCACCAAGAGACACTCAAAAACTGCAGACTCTTAATGTCCAAGTTACCCCTATGCTCATGTTTCATTTACTTAAAGCATTTAGACTAAGGACGTTCCTTCTAAAATGGCATGCAACACATTGCAATCCCTAAGCTTACTTATTCAAAAGTAAGATGCCATGAATTCCATGGAACTTGGGCCACACTCTTGTCCTACACTCACTGCACTATTATACCATTTTAAACTATCATAGCTGCTTCCCCCAAGGAATCTTGGGAAATGTAGTTTGTTAAGGGGTTTATAGAATTGTTGGGAGGCTCCTTAGTACCCCTCACAAAGTTACAATTCACAGAGTAGTTTTAACAACCCATCCCTCCTCTTCACAGGGAACTCTGGAAATTGTAGCCAGGTGAGGGGAACACGGCTCTCTTAATCCTCAACATGCTCAACTACAGCTCCCAGGATTCTTTGGGGGAAACCATGATTAAAGTAGTATCATAGTGCTTTACATTGTATGGTCTTACACTTTAGTAAGTGTGCCTGAAATTTCAGCAATAACTGAAGACTTTTCAGCTTTTTATTTTATTATTACATTTATAGCCTGCCTTTTCTTCCACTGGGAAGTAGGCTACCCTTCTATGTGAGACTCATATGGCATTTGTTCCCATCCTCCTTCATGGTTGTTCAGGGCAGGTCACCCTCACAACAACCTTGTATGGTAGGCCAGGATGAGAGACAAGCAATGAGCCAAAAGTTTATCTATTGCAGAATGTGGATTTGAATCCAGATCCAACACTTTTTCATCTTCAACCAGCTCCACCTCTAGTTTGCACAAACTGCTACTTATTAAAAATTTCATCCCTCTTACATTTATACCCTGCTTTTTCCCCCATCACAGACTTCAGGCGGTGTACTTGTAATTTGCAAGTGGTCTCCAAACCACCCCCAGACCTGCTAAATTTCCAGCACAGGTGGGGCCTCATGACCTTCTCTATCCTAATTCCCACATCAATACTGTACAGTGGTACCTCGGGTTACGTACTTAATTGGTTCAGGAGGTCCGTTCTTAACCTGAAACTGTTCTTAACCTGAAGCACCACTTTAGCTAATGGGGCCTCCTGCTGCCGCTGCGCTGCCAGAGCACAATTTCTGTTCTCATCCTGAAGCAAAGTTCTTAGCCCGAGGTAATATTTCTAGGTTAGCGGAGTCTGTAACCTGAAGCGTATGTAACCCGAGGTACCACTGTATATCAATAACGAAAATGCTTCTTAAAGAAATTGTAGTTCAGGAAGAGCTTTCCAAACCGCACCTCAAGAGGCAACCGGACTACTCAGGAGTAAGTGTCTCAAAGACTTACTGCCTACAGCACAGGCCAGTCACTCACCTGCTCTTCCGTCAGGTGCAGCTCCGCGGCCAAGCCTTGCCTTTCCCACTGCTTCAGATAGGTTTGTCGCCGGAAGGTGCTCTCCAACCCGCGGAGCTGCTCCATGGTGAACGCTGTACGCAAACGGGAGTAGTGCCGTCGGTCCTCCCGGTCCAGATTCACGTCGGAAGCGGCGCTTTTGCTCGCCTCCCTGACCTGGACCGGCTCGCTTGCGCAGGGTCCTTTGTCGGCTACGAAAGCGGGAGAGCAAGAAGTGTGAGCCGAACTTGCCTTCCTTTCCTGCGCGCACCTAACAAGGTCTCGCTGAAATAACCCCAAGGGTCTTCTCTCGCCAGGGCTCATTTGCCAAACATTATGGATAGAAAGCTCCCCCCCCCCACTCTTTCTGAGGGAGAAGAGGCAACACACCGCGCCTCTCTCCAGTTTTTAAACTCTCACGCCCCAATAACAATTTCCACTCCTAAACGCAGGTAGACTCGGGGTGCGGCAACATCCATTGCTTAGTGCATATCCTGTTGGTTTTAAAAGGACTTGTTTCCAAGTGTACCCTAAAAGCATACCCCCCAAAATAGCGCAGCATTGCTATTGCGCCCTAGAGGAGGTTCTCCAGTACTCCTCAAAAACTAGCCAAGGCGCTTGGGGAGGATTACGGCGTTACTACCATCACGTGACTGCCGGGTAATGCCACTAGTCCTCAGTGAGGCTGGTCCGGCGTTTGACTTACTCTTGCTTCGCGAGCCATCGGCGGCAGTTTCACGGGCCTCGCTGCATCCTTCTCCTCCATTTCCGACGGCGGTGGCGTCTCCTCTGCGCAATCCCGTAGAGGAGCATGGCTTCTTGGGCTGGGCCTTCCCTAACCAGGAGCTTCCTTTGCACAAATTGGGAGCGCTCGGAGCGGGCACGCAGCAGATATGGGGCTTGCGCGCGATCCCCTGCTGATCGCAGGCCCGCTGACCCATGTGCGCACGAAACACGCCGACCTCCACGCTTCTCCTGCAGGGGGCCAGCCCTCCACTGCAAATTTATAGGCGACAGCGAGCACTTGAGGAAGATTCGCACCTGGAACTCGGGGCCGGCCGATCTACAGCGCCCCCTCCCGGCAATGCAGAGTTGATTTCCAACACAGAAGCACCAAGTGGGTGTGTCTTATCTTAGTATCAATATACTACGCCCTGTCCCAAGGGTGTTTCGTTTCTGCTGTTATCTGGTGGTCATCATCTTATTTTAGCTGGGGAAGGAGATAAAAGATTTAAACGGAGAAGGAAACTCACCCTCCCCCACCCAGTGATTGCCTTTTAGAGATGTCCCCCCAAAATGGTTTCGTAAAATCTGGGAACATAAGATCAAGAAATGCGAAACTGGCATATTGCCTCCAGAGCTATATCAAGAATACAGTGGTACTTTGGGTTACATACGCTTCAGGTTACAGACTCCGCTAACCCAGAAATATTACCTCAGGTTAAGAACTTTGCTTCAGGATGAGAACAGAAATTGTGCTTCGGTGGCGCGGCGGCAGCAGGAGGCCCCATTAGCTAAAGTGGTGCTTCAGGTTAAGAACACTTTCAGGTTAAGAACGGACCTCCGGAACCAATTAAGTACTTAACCCGAGGTATCACTGTATATAGATTGGTGGACACCCACCCTGGCGGGCCTATTTAGTGCCATAAATAGTACCAGGGAAATTGGGCAGCATTTTTCCCATTTTTAAGAAGGCAATCAGGAACTACTGCTCCTAGTGGTGCAGCAATAAAGCTGCTAGCACATTTGCAAAGTTAAGCAGGGACCAGTATGGTTTCAAGCTGGATTGAGGGTGTTGTGTTAAGATTCCTGCATTGCAAGGGGGTTGGACTAGATGCCCCTTCCTGCTGATTTATTGTCCAAGGTTGTTCCAAGGGATCAACACTGTACCTATGTACAGAAATTGGGTTTGTACTGAGATTGTACAAACATGCTGACCAGTGGTGTTCACAGAAAGGGGGAGGATGTTAGTTTCTGTTTCTCACTGAGAGCAGCTGCTTGCAGTCACTGGACTGTTTACATTCCACAGTCCAGATACTGTTGGATTCTCACGGGAAAGGGAGATGGGATGTGACGTTACTGGTTCTGTTCGTTTCCTTTGTTCAGTTGCTCTCTGCTTCTCACAGAGAGAAAATGTATTTTTCTTTGCTCTCTGTATAGCTTAGTAATAAAGTATAGCAATGTAGCACCTCATCCTTCCGTTGTGGACTTTGTTGTTTTAATGCTCTGCTGGGCTCAAAGGAAGATGAGCCATATCAGCTCGGACGACCGGAGCTGAAATTTCAATAAGAAACTGGGAGAAATTATCAAGTTTTGACATTGACCACAAACTCTTGCTGTTGATTAGAGGACTATATGTTGTTGTTTAGTCGTGTCCGAATCTTCATGACCCCATGGACCAGAGCACGCCAGGCACTCCTGTCTTCCACTGCCTCCCGCAGTTTGGTCAAACTCATGCTGGTAGCTTCGAGAACACTGTCCAACCATCTTGTCCTCTGTCGTCCCCTTCTCCTTGTGCCCTCCATCTTTCCCAACATCAGGGTCTTTTCCAGGGAGTCTTCTCTTCTCATGAGGTGGCCAAAGTATTGGAGCCTCAGCTTCAGGATCTGTCCTTCCAGTGAGCACTCAGGGCTGATTTCCTTATTATTATATATAGAATATTTATTAAAGTTTCCAATAATAATACAATAATACAATAAAAATCAAAAAGAAAAAAGAAAAAGTAACAAAAATACAAAAAATAAAAATGATTAAAAGCACATAAAGTATCATTACTTATTTTTCATTTACTTATTTCCCAGACCTCCTCATACCTCCCGTTTTTGTATTCCAATTCAAATTGTTAGTTCAGCAAATCCTTATCAATAAATTTAAACCTACTTCTAAACCTTTTTTTCCATATTCTCTTAAGGCATTACAGCTGGAAACCACTTAGTTTCTATCCAACATCATTCTAACATTCATTAATTTTGCAATATTTCTGTAAATAGTCTTTAAATTTCTTCCAATCTTCTTCCGCCGACCCTTCTCCCTGGTCTTGGATTCTGCCAGTCATTTCTGCCAATCCCATATAGTCCATCACCTTCATCTGCCATTCTTCCAGAGTGGGTAAATCCTGTGTCTTCCAGTATTTTGCGATGAGTATTCTTGCTGCTGTTGTAGCATACATAAAAAACATTCTATCCTTCTTTGACACCAATTGGCCGACCATGCCCAGTAGAAAGGCCTCTGGTTTCTTCAAGAAGGTATATTTAAATACCTTTTTCATTTCATTATAAATCATTTCCCAGAAAGCCTTAATCCTAGGGCACGTCCACCAAAGATGAAATAATGTACTTTTATTTTCTTTACATTTCCAGCATTTATTATCGGGCAAATGGTAAATTTTTGCAAGCTTGACTGGGGTCATGTACCACCTGTAAATCATTTTCATAATATTCTCTCTTAAGGCATTACATGCCGTAAACTTCATACCTGTGGTCCATAACTGTTCCCAGTCAGCAAACATAATGTCAGTCCAACGTCTTGTGCCCATTAAATCATAGCAGATTTCACCGTTTCATCCTGAGTATTCCATTTCAACAGCAAGTTATACATCTTTGACAAAATCTTAGTTTTAGATTCTAACAGCTCTGTTTCTAATTTTGATTTTTCCACCTGGAATCCAATTTTTTTGTCCAAATTATATGCCTCCATTATCTGGTAATAATGAAGCCAATCTCGCACTTTGTTTTTTTAGTTTCTCAAAACTCTGCAATTTCAATCTATCTCCTTCTTGTTCCAAAATTTCCCAATATTTCGGCCATTTGGCCTCCATATTGAGCTTTTTCTGAGCTTTCGCTTCCATTGGGGACAACCACCTTGGGGTTTTATTTTCCAATAGATCTTTATATCTTATCCAAACATTAAACAATGCTTTCCTGACAATATGGTTTTTAAATGCTTTATGTGCTTTAACCTTGTCGTACCACAGATATGCATGCCACCCAAAAATGTTGTTAAAACCTTCTAAATCCAAAATGTCTGTGTTCTCAAGAAGCAGCCAGTCTTTCAACCAGCAGAATGCTGCTGATTCATAGTAAAGTTTAAAGTCTGGCAGGGCAAATCCACCCCTTTCCTTTGCATCAGTTAATATCTTAAATTTTATTCTGGGCTTCTTGCCCTGCCAGACAAATCTAGAAATATCTTTCTGCCACTTCTTGAAACAGTCCATCTTGTCCACAATTTGCAATGTTTGAAACAAAAACAACATTCTAGGCAATACATTCATCTTTATAACTGCAATTCGACCTAACAAGGAAAGCTTCAAATTTGACCAAATTTCTAAATCTTTTTTCACTTCCGTCCAACATTTTTCATAATTATCTTTAAATAAATTCCCATTTTTAGCTGTCATGTTAATCCCCAGGTATTTCACTTTCTTAACCACAGTCAAACCTGTCTCATTCTGAAACCTCTCTCTTTCAATCGATGTTAAATTTTTCTCTAAAACCTTAGTTTTTAACTTGTTCAGTTTAAATCCTGCCACTTGACCAAATTCTTGAATTAGTTCTAAAACCCTTTTAGTACTAGATTCTGGCTCCTGTAGCGTCAATGCTAAGTCATCTGCAAATGCTCTTAGTTTGTATTGTTTGGCTCTGACCTGTATACCTTTAACCAACCGGTCCCTTCTAATCATGTTCAGCAAAACCTCCAGGACCGAAATAAAGAGCAATGGGGAAATTGGGCACCCCTGTCGTGTCCCTTTTTCTATCTTGAATTCTTCTGTTACCACATTGTTTACAATTAATTTTGCATTTTGTTCAGAGTATATTGCATCTATACCATTTTCAAAACCTTGACCTACCCCCATCCCCTGTAAGTTCTTTTTCATAAAACTCCAAGAGATGTTGTCAAATGCTTTCTCCGCGTCCACAAATATCAGAACTGCTTTAGTGTTTATATTCACTTCTAGCTTTTCCAAAATGTCAATTATGTTCCTCAAATTGTCAGACAAATGTCTTCCTGGGAGGAAGCCCGCTTGGTCCTTATGAATCTCTTCCATCAATACTTTTTTCAATCTCTTGGCCAAAATGTCAGCAAAAATTTTGTAATCCACATTTAGTAACGATATGGGGCGGTAGTTCTTAAGTTGAGTCTTTTCAGTCTCTGTTTTCGGTATAAGTGTGATATAGGCATCTTTCCACGACTCTGGTGCCCTTCTCCCTTCCAAAATTTCATTCCAGACTTCCTTCAAGGGTTGTACTAACCACTCCTTCAAAGATCTATAATATCTGGAAGTCAGCCCATCCGGTCCTGGAGACTTGCCTAATTGCATATTTTGAATGGCACCTTCTACTTCCTGTTCAGATATTTTATAGTTCAACATTAATTTACTTTCTTGAGAGATTTTTTGTAATCCATTTGTCTTCAAAAATCGGTCTATATCCATTTCTTTCTGTGGCCCTTGTGAGTATAATTGTTTGAAGTACCTCTGGAAGCAATTTCTAATCTCAATTGGATTATGTATGCTCTTTCCTTCCACTTCTAAGTTAGTGATGGTATTTAGTTTTTGTCTTTTTTTCATTTGCCAAGCCAACAGTTTCCCACATTTATTCGCTGATTCAAATGTCTTTTGTCTCATTTGTTTAATTTTCCATTCTATTTCCTGATTCATCAATTCCATATATTGTACTTGATAAAGTTTTATTTCTCTCAGTATCTCCTGCGACTTTGGTTTTACTCTCAATTTCTTCTCCCCTTCTTTTATTTTCTCCAAGATTTTATCTTTTTTCTCATTTTGGCTTCTCTTCCTTATTGCATTCTGTTGTATCAAAAACCCTCTCATAACAGCTTTGCTTGCGTCCCAGATTACTCTTTTTTCAACATTGGTATTCATGTTTATTTCAAAATAGTCTCTCAAAGTTTTTTGGGCCTTTTTAAACACTTCTTCATCTCTAAATAAGGTGTCATTCATCCTCCATCTGAAGGAGTCGGTTGTTATTTGCTTCATCTCCATCCTTACAGCGTTATGGTCGGAGCAAGTTTTTGGGCAGATTTCCACTTTCTTTATCTTTGGTGCCATTCCTCTAGTTATCCATATTTGGTCAATTCTAGTCCATGTCATCTTGGCTTCAGAGAAAAAGGTTCCCTCTCTCCCCAGAGGGTTCTTTGCTCTCCAAATGTCAATCAAGTCCATATTGTCAGTCAATTCAAAAAAGGTTTTTGGTAGTCTACCGTCTTTGGTGACTACCTGTCTTTGTGCCTTGTCCATGTTTGTAGATACTACTCCGTTCATATCCCCCATCAGAATTAAATTGTAGTCCAGGTAATCCAATAAAGTCTCATGCAACTTCTTAAAAAATTCAGATTTCCCCTCATTTGGTGCATAAACTCCTACAATCAAAAATTTCTCTCCTTGGACTTGAATTTCAATTGCCAAAAATCTTCCTTGCTCATCTTTAAAGATTAATTTCGGTAATAATCTCTCCTTTGCATATATCACAACTCCTCTTTTTTTAACTTTATCAGATGAAATAAATTCTTGTCCCAATCTCTTATTAATGAGTATTTTCCTGTGTAATCTCATTACATGTGTTTCTTGTAGACAAATCAAGTCCAATTGTTCCTTTTTTAATATATGAAAAACACTTTTTCTCTTCCGAGGGGAGTTAAGGCCGTTACAATTCCAACTTAGAAGTTGCAGAGCCATGATGATGGGGTTACTTCACTTTACCTCCAACTGCTCCAAGTAACTGTTCTTTTTCTGTCGGTGGTGTCTCTTTCCCTGGGCTGTGCAATCCAAAAGATAAGTTTGCTATATCAAGTATTCCTTTTTCCCGTGCTCCTGGGTCTTCTCCGGATTCCAGTTCTTTTTGTAAGTCTTCTTTGTGATCTTTCAAAAACCTGTCTTTATCGTTAACTGTTCTTATTTTTATCTTTCTTCCTTTGTATTTAAAAGATAGGCCTTGGGGAAATTCCCACCTAAAGAGAATTCTGTTTCTTCTCAACAGGGCAACTAGGTCTCCATAGTTGGTCCTTAAGTCCAAAAGATGTTTTGGAATGTCCTTAAAAATCTCCACACTTGAGTCTCCAATTTCCAAGGTTCTTTGATAGTGCAGGTTCAAAATTTTATCTCTCTCCTCCTTTGTTCGGAAAGTAATCAAACAGTCTCTTACTTTATTCCTCCTTTGTCTTATACGGAGTCTAAATGCACTCACTATCTTAAATTCTTCCTTCCCTAAGTCCTGTTGCCAAAAATCTGTAAATTCCTGTGTAAGAAAGTCAGCCAAGTTGTCTTTCTCACTTTCTGGTACCGCCCTGATTCTTAAATTTCTTTCTTTATCTCTTAATTCAATCATAGACAGTGTCAGGCCATGGTCCTCCAATTTTCTGTATACTGGTGGTATCTTCTCTTTAGTAGCAGTTGCAATTTCCTTTGCTTCTTCAGCTACCTTTCGGGTCGAAGCAGATTCTTGTAACAATTTTTCAATAGACTGTGTGTTGGAGTTCACCTTCTGTCCCAAGTTATTAATACTTGTAGTGTTCAAGTCAATTTTAGCCGATGCTTCAGTTACTTGTTTATTTGTGTCAGCTACTTGCTTAGCTAAATTTTCCAGAGATTCATTAATTTTTCCAAGTGCTTGTGCTAAGACATCTTCAGACGACATAACTTTTAGTTTAGTCTGTGAAGGTGCAGCCCCTGATGTACCAGATGCTCCAGATGTAGAGGCCCTTCGCTGGTGTGTAGTGTCAATTCGGTAATGTCTGCCAGACCTCGTAGTCTTTTCCTGTACCAACTCTAACTTTCCTCTCTCATTTGCCATAACACTCTCATGAGAGTCCAAGGTCGCTCCCACGGCTTGAGAAGATTGTTTTGAAAGGGAATTTCCCTATAGCCCAGTTGTTGTTGCAACAATGACAATAATCCTCTAGGGGGACACAATTACAGTCCAAAGTTTGCAACTTTCTTGAAACAAATATAGCCTTGTGAGTCCCCCAACTCCTTAAACACAATAGTTTCAATATAATTGGAAGTTACTTTAAAATACTTTAAAATCAGAAGAAGTCCAGAAACACTGTAGCTCTCTCACAGAGTTAATTCAAAAGATCTTAACTTGCTGACAGGCTTTCCACTGGCTGGCTTTTCCTGTTAGAATGCAGCCCGTTCCCAGGTTTTAGGGAGTGGATATTCACTTTCTTTCCTCCTTTTCTTGCAGGTAAATGTTCTCAACTCTCTTCCCCTCCACTCCTGCAATCTGGAGGGAGAACAACTTTCTTAATGTTGGGATTTAAATCCTTTGTAAAAGTCTTTCAAAGTTTCCGCTTTACAGTCTCTTTACTTTGATCTATTTACAAGCAGGGAAGGCAGACTTCCTGGTTGTACCTTCCCATTTCGGTATCAAATTTAATCAAATTTTTCTCCAATTAATTCGATGTAATCCTACTCACGGGTAGTTGCTTTTAAGTCCAATTGTCCCAGGGAAAAGTCAGCGCTCTCCGATAACGGCTGTGCGGCTTCACTCCGCAGAAGAAGCAGTCGACTCTCAGCACCGCGTCTCACCCCCCGTCCTGCTCCGGAGCCCTTAAAAGGGTTCCTTTGCAACTTGGGGGGGGGGGCGCAAATGGTGCCCGCCAAGTCCCCACGTTCGCAGGCTTCCCCCGCCTGCGATTTTTAAAGGGTCCCCACTTTGCCGCAGCGGTAAGACCCGATCCCGCGGAGCTAGTCCCTCCGAGTCACCATCTTCAGTGATCATGGAGCCCAAGAAAGTAAAATCTCTCACTGCCTCCATTTCTTCCCCTTCTATTTGCCAGGAGGTGATGGGACCAGTGGCCATGATCTTCTTCTTTTTTGATGTTGAACTTCAGACCATATTTTGCACTCTCCTCTTTCACCCTCAATAAAAGGTTCTTTAATTCCTCCTCACTTTCTGCCATCAAGGTTGTGTCATCTGCATATCTGAGGTTGTTGGTATTTCTTCCAGCAAATTTAATTCTGGCTAGGGATTCATCCAGCCCAGCCTTTCGCATGATGAATTCTACATGTAAGTTAAATAAGCCGGGAGACAATATACAGCCTTGTCGTACTCCTTTCCCAATTTTGAACCAATCAGTTGTTCCATATCCAGTTCTAACTGTAGCTTCTTGTTCCACATAGAGATTTCTCAGGAGACAGATGAGGTGATCAGGCACTCCCATTTCTTTAAGAACTTGCCATAGTTTGCTGTGGTCGACACAGTCAAAGGCTTTTGCATAGTCAATGAAGCAGAAGTAGATGTCTTTCTGGAACTCTCTAGCTTTCTCCATAATCCAGCTCATGTTTGCAATTTGGTCTCTGGTTCCTCTGCCTCTTCTAAATCCAGCTTGCACTTCTGGGAGTTCTCGGTCCACATACTGCTTGAGCCTTCCTTGTAGAATTTTAAGCATAACCTTGCTAGCGTGTGAAATGAGTGCAATTGTGCGGTAGTTGGAGCATTCTTTAAAAAGGGTGGAAGAGAACACTCTTGTTTCACTCCTCTTGAAGTTTTAGAGGCTTCAGAATGAGGGTCAGAGCTGGTCTAAATGGAAGTGTGACTGAAGCCTCTAAAACTTCAAGAGGAGTGAAACAAGAGTGTTCTCTTCCACCCTTTTTAACATTTATATTAAGGACTTGGTACCCCAACTGGCTTCAGCAAGTTATCCTCCAATAATAATAATAATAATAATAATAATAATAATAATAATAATAATTTATTACTTATATCCCACCCATCTGGCTGGGTTTCCCCAGCCACTCTGGGCAGCTGCCAACAGATTAAAAACAGAATAAAACACCACACATTAAAGACTTCCCTAAACAGGGCTGCCTCCAGATGTCTTCTAAAAGTCAGATAGTTGGTTTTTTCCCTTGACATCTAATGGGAGGGCATTCCACAGGGCATGTGCCACCACCAAGAAGGCCCTCTATCTGATTCCCTGTAACTTTGCTTCTTGCAGTGAGGGAACTGCCAGGAGGCCCTTGGAAGTAGACCTCAGTGTCCGGGCAGAACGATGGGGGTGAATACACTCCTTCAGGTATACTGGGCCGAAGGCTATTTATTTTGATGTATGCAAATCATAAATACTTACTTTGTAAGTAAAAGTAGGACATTTCCTCTTGTTAAAAAAAAGGAAGCAAAAAACCCTATTCTTCCTGGTGGAAATCCTTTGTTCTGATATAAGCTATGTTGCTTGATTCTAACACTGAGAAGCTAGGATGGACTAGTCACTAGTGGCATGGGCATAGCCAGGATTTTTGTTAGGGGGCAGGACTTTTGTTGGTGGGGGCAGAACTGACGTGATTGGTCAGTTAAGTATTTCTATTGTTTTACTTGATCTGGGGAGGGGGTCAGCTGCTTGACCCATGTCTAGTGGTTAGAATGTCCTCCTAGGGTACAGGAATGGGGAACCTGTGGTCCTGCAGATGTTGTCAGACTCCAATTTGTCTGTTTTACTATATGCTGATGACCTTGTCCTGCTCTCCCTGAACAAAATTGGACTCAGAAAGATGCTGGTCAAATCTGGCCAACTGTGCAAAAAAGAACATCTAAAAGTTAACTATGTGAAAATTAAGGAGGTCATATTTGGTAAGAGGGTTACTAAATCCAAGTAGACGTTAGGTGGTCATACTCTTGAGCAAGTACATAGGTGTAAATACCTAGGATTACTTACGGATGAAAAACTTTCATGGAAACCCCACCTGGATGCCACCAAGTTTTTATCTGCCCGCTCTACTGGACAGCTAGTCAATTTTTTCTGTTTGAAGGGGGGGCAGTTAATCAACCCAGCCATCAAAATCTATGTGTCAAAGATTATTGCACAAATGCTTTACAGGGCTGAGCTCTGGGGAAGTGGTATCGAATCTGAACTAGAAGTCCAACAAAACAAATTCATGAGGCAGATATTGGGGCTTCCACTGGGGACCTCAGAGTTGAGTTGGCTCTCCTCTTGATAACAGCCAGAATTGAACTAACCTACCTCAGATACTGATGCAGACTGAATGCCTCTGAGGAGGACCATATTCTTGCTAAGCTCTGCTGTTTAGAGCAACAGGTGGCTGGGCGCAAAGGTGTCACAATAAGCTTAGGGCTTACAATCTCCAAATGGAGACATATTTGGCCGTTGGTTCACGTGACCTTAAAAATTGGGTCTTTGACCAGGATGCTGAAATTAAGATCAACCATTCAAGGCCCCACTACCTTGAGATACCAACTTTCCTGCAACTGCATAGGGCATTTGTTGGACTAAGATTCCAACAGACGCAATCAGCATACTTAGAGGGGAGACACCTGGGAATCCTCCATAGGGAACAATTGCATTTACGGATGCAATCAGGTACTTGCTGACTTGCCCCCTATGTACAATGCCCAGAGGAGGGGAAAATGTCATCTACTCTTAACCTTTTCTCAGGCCAATCCCCCCAGGAGGTGACAGTCAAACTCTTAGCTGATAAAGATCTACAGATTACACACCTGGTAGCCAAATTTGCTCTGGCAGATAAGAAGCTCCCTTCCGCTTTTGTTAATGCTCTCTAATTTTATTTTTTTATCTTACAAACTTTTTATGTTGTAAAATTTTATAGGGCAGGCCACACAATTTCAGAGGAAAGCCTTGCCTTGCCCTCTGCTGTACATTGTAAAGGCCTTTGGCTATGTACGATAAATTGATTGATTGGCTCCAACTCCCAAGAGTCCCAGCCAACATGACCAATGATCAGGAATGATGGGAGTTGTAGTCTAGCAGCATCTGGAGAGCCGCAGGTTCCTCATTCCTTTTCTAGAACTAAGGAGTAAAAGGTAAAGGTAAAGGGACCCCTGACCATTAGGTCCAGTATGGGGTTGCGGTGCTCATCTCGCTTTATTGGCCGAGGGAGCTTCCGGGTCATGTGGCCAGCATGACTAAGCTGCTTCTGGTGAACCAGAGCAGCGCATGGCAACGCCATTTACCTTCCTGCTGGAGTGGTACCTATTTATCTACTTGCAGTTTGACGTGCTTTCAAACTGCTAGGTTGGCAGGAGCAGGGACCGAGCAATGGGAGCTCACCCCGTCGCAGGGATTCGAACCGCCGACCTTCTGATCGGCAAGTCCTAGGCTCTGTAGTTTAACCCACAGCGCCACCCCGGGTTCAAATCCTCACTCAGCCGCAAAACTCACTGAACAATCTTGGGTCATCCAATGTCTCTTAGCCCAACGTACCTCATGGAGTTGTTGTGAGGTCCATGGAGTAGAAGGAGATATGCATACCACATGATGTGCGATAAATAAATGAGTGGACAACACTATTACTGTATCAAGCCAACGTTTCTAAAATCATTTTAAATCTTGGACAAAAATAATTATACCTTCACAGAGAGCAGCAGTGCTCTGTTTCTGTTTAGTTGTAAATTAAAATGCTCTAGTGGTTTCAGGGATGGACTCTGGTAATATGGCACCCTGAACAAGGATAGCATTTTGTGCAACATCCCCATGTTTATTTTCACGATCATTCATTTTGGTACTGATTACCATTACAATGGTACCTTGGGTTACATATGCTTCAGGTTACATACGCTTCAGGTTACAGACTCCGCTAACCCAGAAATAATACCTCGGGTTAAGAACTTTGCTTCAGGATGAGAACAGAAATCGTGCTCCGGCGGCACGGCGGCAGAGGGAGGCCCCATTAGCTAAAGTGGTGCTTCAGGTTAAGAACAGTTTCAGGTTATGACCTCCGGAATGAATTAAGTACTTAACCTGAGGTACCACTGTATTATTATTAATAATAATAATGATGTGCCCCCTCCACTCAGCACTTGTGCAGGGAAACTGCCCGAAACACCCTCAAGCCAGCGCTGTTGGTTTGAATAAATAGATTCTGCTAATAGATTCAAAATAGTAAAGTTAATCATGGCTTTCTAAATAGCAGCAATATTCAATTTAGTTGTAAGTTAACATGTTCTAGTGGTTTCAGTAAACAGGTAGTATTCATCATTGTTCTGAAGTACTACATAGAATCATAGAGTTGGAAGAGACCACAAGGGCCATCGAGTCCAACCCCCTGGTTACATGTCAAAGGAGAACATGATTTAAATCAGCCTGTCAGTACCCTGAAGCCAGTTCCTTAGAAATCTCCTTATTCACTTGAGTGTGATTATTCTGAAGCAATTGAACCCAAGATTGTAGCCTCCATTTGTCACCCTTTGAACTTGATGCATTCAATGTTGAATTGCAACTCACCACTGCAAATTTATTTCCCATGTGGATTGGCCTACTGTATTTCTGGGTAAGGGGAAGATAGCACTATCTGAACATAAATCTAAAGGGAGGGTCTGATAAGAATAATCCAGCAAGATTAGCTTTCACATGTATAAAGGGGCCTACAAGTTTAACAAAACAAGTTTTCTACCCCCAGGGCCAACTTGAGGAGCTGAAGATTACTAAGGCTCAGTCACAAAATGGTGTTGCAAGGTCAGAACTGGTCACAAAATGGCAGTAAGTAGACACAGAGATTGTAATAAGCAGCTGGCCATTTCCGACATCATTTCCTGCCACTATTAAATCCCTCTTTGGAAATTGCTACATGCTTTGCCAGAGCCATTTTGATGTGACATGAAGTATAGTTTATTCTAATGTGTAGTTAGACACATTTTGTGCACTTACTTCAGCATACGGGATTTAAGAAGGAGATGGGCTGTTTCTTAAAAAGAACCAGATGATGGAAGGATACAATGAAATAGAAAATAATGGATAGGCCTGCTAGGAGTCTGTCTGGAAAACCTGTCTCCACTTGCTACGAAAGTTACTTTTCTTTGCTCAGGCCTTCAGTAGAACTAAGTTGCAGTAATACAGTTCTTTTCAGCAGGCAGATTGGGAAATCAAAGGATGGGCCCCCAATTCTCCTCTGAGGCCATTGGCTCCAGAAGTCTCCAACCCTTCTGTCTTCTCTCAGTTAAAATAGCCATTGCAGCACAGGACCGGTTTCTCCCTAGAATTCTTGGATCATTCATTCCTGCCTTCTGTTTTAGTTTGTACTTGACCCATTCTGGATAGTCAAACCCAGAAGAACATTCATATCACATAGACAGCTGGAAGCTTTGTTTCAACACAGGAGGAGGCAACATCCCAAAGAGACTCCCAGACTGAGACAAGGCCCAACAGACTGCAAGACGTCACGGGCTGACCTAACTAGGCCAAGAGGCAGAAGGCCTCCAGACCATCTGAATGGCCATTAGACCTGTTGATATTATAACATAGCTGTCAACGTTTCCTTTTTTTTAAGGGAAATTCCCTTATTCCGAATAGGATTCCTTGCAAGAAAAGGGAAAAGTTGACAGCTATGAATGAAATCTTGGAAGGGAAAAGGGCACCAGAATCATGGAAAGAGGCCTATATTACACTAATACCAAAAACAGAGACTGAAAAGACTCAACTTAGGAACTACCGTCCCATATCCTTATTAAATGTGGATTACAAAATCTTTGCTGACATTTTGGCTAAGAGACTGAAAAAAGTGCTGATTGAGGAGATTCATAAGGACCAAGCGGGCTTTCTTCCAGGAAGACATCTTTCTGATAACTTGAGGAATATAATTGACATTTTGGAAAAGCTAGAAGTGAACATAAATACTAAAGCAGTCTTGATATTTGTGGACGTGGAGAAAGCCTTTGACAATATTTCTTGGAGCTTTATGAAAAAGAACCTACAGGGTATGGGGGTAGGCCATGGTTTTGAGAATGGTATAGGTGCAATATATTCAGAACAAACGGCCAAATTAATTGTAAATAATGTGGTTACGGAAAAATTCAAGATAGAAAAAGGGACACGACAGGGATGCCCAATTTCCCCTTTGCTCTTTATATCGGTCCTGGAGGTTTTGCTGAATATGATTAGAAAGGACCGGATGGTTAAAGGTATACAGGTCGGAGCTAAACAGTTCAAATTGAGAGCATTTGCAGATGATCTAGTTTTGACACTACAGGAGCCAGAATCTAGTACTAAAAGAGTTTTAGAATTAATTCAAGAATTTGGCCAGGTTGCAGGGTTCAAATTGAACAAGTTAAAAACTAAGGTTCTTGAGAAAAACTTAACAGCGAATGAAAGAGAGAAGTTTCAGAATGAAACAGGACTGACTGTGGTTAAGAAAGTGAAATACCTGGGGATTAATATGACAGCTAAAAATGGGAATTTGTTTAAAGATAATTATGAAAAATGCTGGGCTGAAGTGAAAAAAGATTTAGAAATTTGGTCAAATTTGAAGCTTTCCTTGTTGGGTCGAATTGCAGCTATAAAGATGAATGTATTGCCTAGAATGTTGTTTTTGTTTCAAACATTGCAAATTTTGGGCAAAATGGACTGTTTCAAGAAGTGGCAGAAAGACATTTCTAAATTTGTCTGGCAGGGCAAGAAGCCTAGAATAAAATTTAAGATATTAACTGATGTAAAGGAAAGGGGTGGATTTGCCCTGCCAGACTTCAAACTTTATTATGAGTCAGCAGCATTCTGCTGGTTGAGAGACTGGCTGCTTCTTGAGAATACAGACATTTTGGATCTTGAAGGTTTTAACAATGTATTTGGGTGGCATGCATATTTGTGGTACGACAAGGTTAAAGCACACAAAGCTTTCAAAAACCATATTGTCAGGAGAGCACTGTTTAATGTTTGGATTAGATATAAGGATCTATTGGAAAATAAAACTCCAAGGTGGTTGTCACCAATGGAGGCTAAGGCCCAGAAAAAACTTAACATGGAGGCCAAATGGCCAAAATATTGGGAAATTTTGGAACAAGAAGGGGACAGACTGAAATTGCAGAGTTTTGAGAAATTGAAAGATAAACTGCGAGATTGGCTTCATTATTACCAGATAATGGAGGTTTACAATTCGGATAAGAAAGTTGGTTTCCAGGTGGAAAAATCTAAATTGGAAACAGAATTGTTAGAATCCAAAACTAAGACTTTGTCAAAAATGTATAACTTGCTGCTGAAATGGAATACTCAGGATGAGACGGTTAAATCTGTAATGATTAAGTGGGCACAAGACGTTGGACACAATATTATGTTTGCTGACTGGGAACAGTTGTGGACCACCGGGATTAAATTTACGGCATGTAATGCCTTAAGAGAGAATATTATGAAAATGATATATAGGTGGTACATGACCCCAGTCAAGCTTGCAAAAATCTATCATTTGCCCGATAATAAATGTTGGAAATGTAAGGAAAATGAAGGTACATTCTTTCACCTTTGGTGGACGTGCCCTAGGATTAAGGCTTTCTGGGAAATGATATATAATGAATTGAAAAAGGTATTTAAATATACCTTCTTGAAGAAACCAGAGGCCTTTCTCTTGGGCATGACCGGCCAAGTGGTGCCAAAGAAGGACAGAACTTTTTTTATGTATGCTACAACAGCAGCAAGAATACTCATCACAAAGTATTGGAAGACGCAAGATCTACCCACTCTGGAAGAATGGCAGATGAAACTGATTGACTGTATGGGATTGGCAGAAATGACGAGCAGAATCCGTGACCAGGGAGAAGAGTCGGCAGAAGAAGACTGGAAAAAATTTAAGGACTATTTACAGAAATATTGTAAAATTAAGGAATGTTGAATGATGTTGGATTGAAATTGAATGGTTTCTAGCTGTAATGATATAAAGGAACATGGAAGAAAAAAAGGGTTTGGATAGAAAATAAGGTGATATTATAAGCTGTAATGCTTTAAGTTAAGGATTTGCTGAACAAATAATTTAAAAGGGAATACAAGAAGGGGAGGTATGAGGAGGTCAGAGAAATATGTTATTGAAAAGATTGTATTATGAACTATATGTCTTTTTTAATCTTTTTGTTTGCTTTTTGTTTGTATAAAAAATTGAAAATCTTAATAAATATCCTTTAAAAAAAAAAAAAAGTTGACAGCTATGTATTAGAAGGTTTGTGTCCAGCACCATATTTCAGACATTGTTGTGAATAATGCACGAGTTCCACACTACAGAGCACAACTGTAGTGTTTTTAAACTGCCGTTTCGTGAAGAGTTTCCATTAACCTCTTGCATACCATAATATTACATTTAAGCAGAACCTTCAACAAAGAAGGGGTGGGAAACATTTTTTTTTGTCAAAGCTTGCAGGACCCCAAAGCTGCTGGAGAGTCAGTTCTGAGTAGGACCTCACAACGCCACACAGACTTAACACAATGAAACCTAAACCAAGCAGAAGAATTCAAATGATGTCAAGAAACAGCTGAACTGAAAGCCCTGCCTCAAAGGTAAAAGGTAAAGGACCCCTGAAAGTTAAGTCCAGTCGCAGACGAGTCTGGGGTTTCAGCGCTCATCTCGCTTTACAGGCCGAGGGAGCCAGCATTTGTCCACAGACAGTTTTTCTGGGTCATGTGGCCAACATGACTAAGCCGCTTCTGGTGCAACAGAACACTGAAACCAGAGCAGCGCACGGAAACGCCGTTTACCTTCCCGCTGGAGCATTACCTATTTATGTACTTGCACTTTTTGGGCATGCTTTCAAACTGCTAGGTTGGCAGGAGCTGGGACAAAGCAAAGGGAGCTCATTCTGTCATGGGGATTCAAACTGCCAACCTTCTGATCGGCAAGCCCAGGAGGCTCAGTGGTTTAGACCACAGCGCCACCTGTGTCCCTTACAGTTATCCAAAGCCTCAAACTTTAAACTTAAAAATGTGATTGCATCCCAAATACTGAATGCATGCAGTTGCAAAATGCATGGGACACTTTTTGCATATTTGCAAGCAGCACAACCTTACCTCTTTATTCTGTTCCCCCATGCTTTGCAACATCTAAATGAATGTATGGAGCTTCCAGGAAGTTTCAACCAATGTTGTCATCAGTATGTGGATTTTGCCTAACTACCCAACTCTATCTCTCCATTCCATCACACTTCTCAGACTAGTTGCTAGACTAGTGCCTAAAGGCAGTGATGGGCTAGATTAAAGCTCTTAGTTGCTGGTGATGGCTGGCTCCCAAATCCAGAAGTTTTGACGAGAGCCTGTTCTGGATAGTGATAGATCTGAAAAGATCTGTACTAGAGCCATCATTGTCATTTGAGGTCTAGCAAGCCCCAGTGGCAATGAATGTAAACCACTCTTCGTAAAACACTTTGATTGTTTGTTTGTTTTTTCAATCAAGCGAAGTATAAGTTTTATGAAAATAGGAAAATAAATGTATTTTCCCACCCCTCCTGGTCTTGGATAGCCTAGCAGCAGCAGTTATACATGCTCTGACAGCCTCATCTTTAGTCTATGGTCATGCGCTGTACATGAGGCTGCCCTTGAAGATGGTCCAGAATGCAGCTGCAAAGTTGCTGAGCAATGCAGCAAAATGTGATAATAAAGTTGTGGAGTTGAAAGGGACCTCGAGGATCATCTAGTCCAACCCCTTGCAATGCAGGAATCTCAACTAGATCATCCATGACAGATGGCCTTCCAATCTCTGCTTAAAAACCTCCAAGGAAGGAGAGTCTACCACCTTCCAAGAGAGTTTGTTCCACTGTCAAACAGCTCTTACCATCAGAAAGTTCTTCCTGATGTTCAGTCGGAATCTCCTTTCTTGTAAATTGAATTCATTGGTTCTGGTCCTACCCTCCGGTGCAGGAGAAAACAAGCTTGTTCTATCTTTCACATCGCAGCTCTTTAGATATTTGAAGGCAGCTGTCATACTACACCTGTTTCCCACCAGACACAATATAAAGTGTCAATTTTGGTCCATAAAAGTTTATACAGTTGATACACAAGTGCTTGAAGTTCTGCAGAGGAGACTGCCTTTCAACAGCTGTGGCTCTGTGGGTGGTTCGGGGCCTTCTGTCCTGACACCACAGTTTCTAAGGGATGTACATAAATATAACAAGAATGAGAAAGTAGATAAAATCAATTAAAATTAATCATAAAAACAGAAAATCCTTAAAATGGCTGCTGAAATAGAAGTCTTTGTCAGGTGCATGAACTTCAACAGGGAAGGGGCCTGTCCGACTGCAGGGGGAGGATGTTCCACCAGCTCACGCCCACAATACTGAGCATGCAGTTCTGCTGGATGCAGGCCATGATCTGAGCCACTAACAGAGATTTGGGAACTTCCTTCCACTGGAGACTGTTTGTCTTGCACATTAACAGCTTTTATGTGTGTGTATTTTCCTTTCGGAGACAACTGAGCTACGGTGTTGGTCTCTCTGCTACATTGGATGTGTGTTTCCTGATATTTCTTTGCAAGTGATCTTTGGTTTTACCATTTTAATATTGCCGTTTTGATTTCTTGCATTTTATCAAATGTAAACCTTTGGGTTGAATTGTAAATTATTATTCCTATTATCATCACTGTTATTGTTCTTCCAGAGGCGTTGGCATAAAATGAAAAAATATGGCTACCAACATACCTGAGGCCCTGCAACTACTAAAGAACCTTGAACTCGACCTCCCACCGGAATGGCAACCGACAAACCCACCAAGTGACAGCCCCAACTACGAGGAAACAACAGCAAACAACTGGACGACGGTACAGAAGAAAAAGAAACAACAGAAGCGGCACAACAACGCAAACCAATACAGGCAAGCATCATGCTCAGAACCGTCCCGCCGGCCATACGACACAAGAAACCAGACCAAGATTAACCAAACCAATTCATCGCAGATGGACAACCCTACAACAACAACAACCCCAGCTGAATGAAGCAACCAGGGAAAAACCACAAACTGAAGGACTGGTGATTTCCCCCCCCCTCTCCCCCCCCCAAAACATAGATTTAGTTAACACCATCAACATCCCCCCCAGCCCCGCACCCCCACAGAAATCCCCACCCCAACACCAGTCCAGACGACCTCAACCACATTCCCCATCACCCACACCTTCAACATCCTCATACTCCATACTAAGGAAAAACAACTCCAACCTTAATAACACAACCCACAATCAGGCTAAAATCTGATACCCAACCAGCACTATGGTGGCACCAGAGCGTACCAGCACCCACATCCCCACCCCAACACACCAACAATGTTGCTCATAACATTGGCAACATTGCTTACGAACCTTATACCTGACAGCGACGTTACAAAGTCACTTCACACTGTCTCGCTGATCACCCCCTATTGCAGACAACAGGGGGGATGGCCTGCCCTTGAACATGGCCTTCCACACCAGCTGAGACCTAGGACCAACCGGCTAAATGCCAGGTGGCGAAAATACCCCAAACAAACACCTATATGACTACATATAGGAAACTCCCTACAACTTACCCCCTACTCTTTAACCCAAATCTCACTCTAATCCCACTAGCCCCCCACTCACCACACCCTAGGTCAGCGCAACCCCACTGGTTCTTTAAACAACACAAAGAGAGAGACACAAGACAACCCGAATGGGTTGGCAGGGAATCGCCCCACATAATAGATAAGCAAGATGGCTAACCTAAAAGCAATCACATTAAATGTGAGGGGGCTGGGAAACCCCATCAAAAGAAAATGCATCACCTCATACATAAACACCATGAAACCACACATCACCTTCCTACAAGAAATACACAACCCACCCAAAGGCAGCAAACTCCTGAGCGACCCCCGCTTCAGTCAACAGTGGGTCGCACAAGGCTCAGGGAAAGCTCGTGGTGTAGCCATAATACTCAGTAGAGACCTGAACTTCACTGCCACAACAGTCCTCAAGGACAAAAAAGGCAGATTCATTTTCGCTAAAGGGACAGTAGATGGCAAAATCAAACTGACAATCGGCTCCATATATGCCCCAAACACGAAGCAATTAGAATTCTTCCAGAAGACACTAAACAAATTCCTCTCCTTCTCTGAAGGGGAAGCAATCCTAGGAGGGGACCTCAATCTAAATATGAAAGGTTTATCCCTGAAAGATATCCACCCCACAACCCCATGGGCAACCTTCCTCCGAAGGAAACCCCCAACAACTAGGAACTCTTACAAGTTACTAAAAATGCTAAAAAATAGGGGTCTCTACGACATTTGGGGTGAGCAAAACCCGGGAGACATCAGCCATACATTCCAATCGGGACGCCATGATACAGTGTCCAGACTGGACAGCATTCTACTCACACAGGGTCTGATCCCCTCAGTAGAATCAACAAACATAGGTAACATTAAAATCACAGATCACGCCCCAGTAGAAGTCATCGTTAAAATAGGAGAAGGAACACAAACCACCCCATCATGGTCCTTCAGCCCCATCCTAACTACAAACAAACAAATTAGAGAGAGTCTCACAAAAACCCTCCAAAACTACTTCAAGGAAAACGATGTAAACAGTATAACAACCCCCCTCCTATGGGACGCAATGAAAGCGGTCACCAGAGGAGCTTGCATAAAAGAGAAAACATTCCTTAAAAAACAAACCTCCTCAAAAATTAGCAAAATAGAACAAGACATCACAGCCCTCTCATCACGCTACAAACAAACAGGATCTAAAAAACTCCTCAAACTTATAGAACAAAAAAGGAGAGAACTAGACTCCCTAGAAATTAACAAAACAATGATCAACATTCTATACTCTAAACAACGTTTCTACGAATATGGAGGGAAAAACTCCAGATTACTAGCAAATAGATGTAGGAAAAAAGCACTCAAAACAAGAATACACTGCATCACCAAAAAAGACGGCAACATAACATTCTCCCCCGAAGAAATAACCTCAGAATTTGCAGAATTCTACTCCAACCTATACACCTCCCATAACCCACCAGAGAAGGAAATCAGAACATTTCTAGCAGGACTGACCATGCCTACCCTAACTGATGAGGAACAGGAATTCATGGACAGCCCTATCACCCCAGAGGAAATAGATGCGGTCCTCAAAAACCTGAAACCACACAAAGCCCCAGGCCCAGATGGCTTCACAGCAGAATTCTATAGGAAATTCAAAGAACCCTTGATGCCCTACATGACCCGCCTATTCAACGACATCATAAAAGGGGGCCCCATCCCCAAAACCTGGACCCACTCCAAAATAGTCTCCATCCCAAAACCACTAAAAGATAGCCTTAAAGTAGAATCATACCGCCCAATCTCATTAATAAACCAAGACTACAAGATATTCACATCAATCTTGGCCAACCGCCTAAAAATCTTCCTACACAAGTTAATAGCCCCAGACCAGACTGGCTTTGTCCCTGGCCGCAATATAACAGACCCCATCAGGAAACTACTGAACCTGATCGAACACAGCAAGGCAACCAAACTCCCATTGACAATTATGTCCCTAGACATCCTCAAAGCCTTTGATTGCTTGGAGTGGAAATACATATTAGCAGTACTAACTAACATGAAATTTGGCCCCAACTTCCTACAAATCCTCAAACAAATATACTCCCAAGCCTCAGCAAAATGCAGAACTAACAATATGTATTCTAATACTATAGCTATCCAAAGAGGCACGAAACAAGGATGCCCACTGTCTCCCTTCTTATTTATCCTGGCTCTGGAACCCCTAGCAATCCGCATCCGAGCAGCCACAGACATCAAGGGAGTGGAAATAAAAGGCAGAACCTATAAATTAGGGCTCTTTGCAGATGACCTAATGGTCACAACACCAGACCCCATAAGCACAGCAACCTTCCTAATCAGAGAACTCAACACATTTGCAATGGTGTCAGGCCTACAGGTAAATTTTACAAAGTCAGAAGCTATGTGCTTCAACACCCCTCCTCACACCCAAAAAGAACTCATGAAGGTCACCAAAATAAAACTTTGCCACACCAAGTTCAGATACCTTGGGGTACAAGTAACCAGAAACCTCAATAAATTGTACCTCCACAACTACAAGCCCCTGTGGCGACAAATTAACAAAGACCTAAAGAGATGGAATAACATGAATTTCACTCTCTCAGACAAAATAGCCATGATCAAAATGATCACACTCCCAAAACTAACCTACCTATTTCCAAACCCTCCCAACCTGGATCCCCTCAACCCAACTTCGCAGTTGGCAGAGAAAACTACACTCTTTCATCTTCTCACATAAAAAACCAAGAATAAGCCCCAAATACCTGCACCTCCCCACCTCAGAAGGAGGATGGGGAATCCCCAACATAGAAGCATATTACAATGCCAACCAAATACGCCATATAATCCCATATATACTAGAAGATGAGACAAAACAATGGGTACACCTAGAGAGGGACACAATTGAAAACACCTGCACCACAACATACCCACTCCTCCCAAACAAACTAAAGAAAATTCCCACAACACTTAACAGGTACACACAGACCATGCTCAAAGCATGAAAAACACAAATAGGCAAACTATCCCCAACCCCATCCCCACTAATCCCCCTGGCGTACCACCCATTATTCCACCATGCAGCACAAAACCTCCAGATAAAAACCTGGCGAACCAAAGGCTTATATCGCCTAATAGACTTTTATAAAAATAACAAACCCTTGTCAACACAAGAAATACAAGACAAACTAGAAGACACCCAAATGACCTGGTTAACACAACACCAACTACATGCCCTCTTAAATAACCCAACAGTAAAATCAGCAGCAACTAGGCCCCTGACAACCTTTGAAAACCTCCTCCTAACAACAAAGGGAAACGGTAAAGTGACAGTATCCGCAATATACAAAATACTACTCCAAAACCCCGCAAATCCCCTAGACGCAATCAAAAAACAATGGGAGAATGACATAGGCTATGAGATTAACCCCACTCAATGGACCAGAATGTGGTCTAAACCCCCCTTTAAATCCACATCAACGAAAAGAAAAGAACTCACACTGAAACTCACCTACAGGTGGTACCTAACACCAAGGAAACTAGCGCTAATACACCCAGGAACCTCACCAAAATGCTGGAGAGGGTGCACCTCCACAGGCACATACCTCCACATGTGGTGGGAGTGTCCCAAAATTCAACTATTCTGGACAACAGCCATACAAGAAATATGTAAAATAACTAAGCAAGTAATAGACATCACCCCAGAATTGGCCCTACTAAACATCTTCCAAGATAACAATGCCCATTTACACCACAAAGAACTCATAACCCACCTGCTCTCAGCAGCCAGAAACACCATAACCAGACACTGGAGAGACCTGTCAGGAGAAAGCATGGACCAATGGTACCAAATAGTATGGGAAACAGCCCTACTAGAAAAATTAACTAATAAACTGAAACTGACACGGGGACAAACAGAAGAAGACGCCTTCACCCCGGTATGGCTCCCCTTTATCACATACACAACCCAACAGGACAATGACAATAATCCACCAACAGCATACAAATCAATATGGCTAACCTGATCCAAAACACCCACCCACTTCACTCACACACGAAAACAAAGATCACCACAGCCAATCACAAGCAAACAATCACACCCTAGGCCAACCCCAACCTCTCTCACCACCAAAGGAACACAAGTGAACAACACAAGCAACGCTGACACCAAACTCTACATACATTAAACATAATAGAAACACCGCCACCCGACCCCACCCCCATCCATCTTCCCTCTCTCCACCCCCCCTTTCTTTTTTCTTTCTTTTTTCTTCTCCCCCTAATGCCTCAACAAATGAAACGGATTTGTAAAAATGTTACATGGAAGAAGAAGAAGAAAATACGAGGCACTACACTTCTGTAAAACAAGAAAATCCTTAATAAAAAATATTAAAAAATAAAATGAAATGAAATAATACTCCGTATGTGGTCTGTGCATGCTTTCAATTATTACCAATATATGTTTTCAAAGACTGCACACTTGACAGTGCAAAAGTAGCTCCTGGACTGAGCCCAGGATGCATTTGAGCTATTATGTCAACATTTCAGAGAGGGATGTCAAAAGATTTTCTGGAATGATAATGATCTCTACCATGCAAACACATTGTTAACCCACAAAGAGCTGTTACTCAACCAGGCAAAACACAGTTAACCCATTAAGGAGCCTCCATGAACAGGGGCAGTATAGCACCAAATACCAGCTGCTAGGGCTGCAAACAGAAACAACTAAAATCCCTTTGTGCTTGGTTGCTTCCAGAGGCATATGTCCCTAGCTGACGTCACACAAAAAAATGCTGGTGGGCTTTCGTTCTACTTAGCTACATAGGATCCAGTGCCCATAATCCCCATTCATGTTCATTAGACCACTCTGCCTTGCCAGATCACAGCAGAACATTTGGGTGATTTTGCCAGTCAATGTAGAGTCTTGTAGACAATGCTGAACTAGGTAGATCAATGGTCTGACTTGGTATATCAGGTAGCTTTCTGTGTTCCTGAGTATGGCCAGCAACCATTCAACAGGTAAAGCTTACCTATACCCAGCAACAACCAACAGGTAAGGCTTCCCAACATTGTTGTGACAGGAGACAGCACCTTCTTTTCCCTTTCCTTTTCCTGCAAGGTCACCCCAGCTATTTGGAGAACTGCTGTTGTTCCATTCTAGGCAATACCTTCCAATCCACAGAGCATAGGGGGTTGTAAAACAGCCCTGTAAGGGCCAGGCGCCAGGAGTCTGACATGATCCCCAGCTACTCAGGACTGGATTTGGCTGATCAAAGGAATCCAAAATAGGGCAGCTCCCACCTCATCCCCTCCAGACTGTCATTGTCCTCAGGCTTTGCATGGGAGACAATGCCCCCCCTCCCATGCTTCATTTAAGATCACACATCATTATCTGCCCAGAGGGACAGTTTCCCTTTTAAGTACCAACCATAAGCAATTGATGGCTGTTTGTAACACTCACCGCCTCCTTTGGAAATGCTAACAAGTTTATTTAGTCCGGCCTTTGATGTCCTTATCATTGCTATTAGATAGTCAATTAGGCTTCAATGAGATTAACTGGGTAAGAAAACCTTTTGTTTAAGGGACCCTTGCCCACTAACTTGTCCCTTGCCTCGCCTTTTCCCTACTTTGGGGCAAAGGAGATATTTGGTGTTGGTAAAAGTATTGCAACACACACAAAACACTGTTTTGGGATAGTTTGACATACACTTTCTCTTTCTTCCCAAATGAAGTTACCTGCTCCTTTACCAATTAGAATCCCATTCCTTCCCATTTGCTTCTGATTTCGAAAAAATTAATTCACAGCGATGGCCATCGGTTTCAAATAAGGACTCAAATTGTGATTATCTCAGTAAATCTCATTAGCTCCTTGCTTGAGACTGATGATCAAAAGGATGGGATTGTGAAATGCGCTGAACAGCATTATTACAAAAAAAGTAGAGGAGATTTGTATGTCTCTCACTCACACAATGCCCCCAACTTGGTGAAATGGACTATTCTAACATCTTTGTGAGCACTTAGCAAAAAGAGAGTTCCATTGAGAAGGAATGGAATCTGCATTAGTGCTGGTTGTATACATGTTGATCACATCTGCACATATATTTTTGAGAGCTAGGTCTGCTATTGGTTGAGGGCTGAAACCTATTTTACGAAAGACAGCAGTGAAGGATTGTCCATGAGGACACTAATCTCACTCGGCCAACATCTTCTGACATCCATTCAGTCCAGGGGTTGATACTTGCTGCCCGCTTCTACCTCCTTCCTCTTGGTTTTGCCCATTATAGAATGCAGCAGGAAGGAAGAGGAAGACCAAACTGGAATGAGTTATCTCTGCCGTTTATTGCCTCTGGCTTTAACTCCCTTCCTTCTACCCTCTCAATGTATTTTTAATATTGTTGGAAGCCGCCCAGAGTGGCTGGGGAAACCCAGTCAGATGGACGGGGTATAAATAAATTCTTCTTCTTCTTCTTCTTCTTCTTCTTCTTCTTCTTCTTCTTCTTCTTCTTATTTTCCGATAAATTTGTATTAGTATTTACACAAATAAACAAATAAACATATACAAAGTTCATTTACATAACTTACACATATTATATCCACTCCCCAAATCATACAAAATAAACACCTATTATTATTATTATTATTATTATTATTATTATTAATGGGCACCAGCTACTACTGAAAAAGGGGGTAGACCTTGGCTGCTGCCACCTCCCCTGCTCTAAAAACCCTGATTGATATCTTGTTTAAGATTACATGAGGGTTTTTCTACAGTGCCCCTTTTATCATATATACACCATATTTTATAATGTCAAAATTAAACATTTATTATACTATTTAATCTATACACATTACACAATGCTATTATTTTTCTCTTAACACTCCCCCCACTTTTCCTTTCCCCAGTTTTGTTGCAGATGTGTTGAAAACAGCTGGGTGAAATCCAGACCTCCCCTCCTTTGCAGCTGCTTCCAATTGCAAACTGCCTTGAGTCAAGAAAATATTCCATAAAAACCCAAAGCTTGAGTCCCCCACCACCACCACCACGCCCAGCCTCCTTGGAAAGGGAAGGGGGTGGGTTATCCTAGTTTAACTGACAGTTAATTGTGCTTCAAAGGGAGAGATAATAGGCGGCAATTAGACCTAATGGCCTGGTAGGGTGAAATCTTTCTCCTTGAACTCACAGCCTGAAATTGTTTCGCCTGCCTGGTAGGGGGGCAGCAGGGGGCAGAGTGCTTTGCCCGAGGACACAGCTTCCTGCTGGCTTTCCTAGCCCCTTTGCAGAATGGTTGCTTGAGCAAGAAAAAGCCCAGATTGCCTTGCTGATTCAGTCATGTTTCCCTGGAGTGTATCTGTTAAGGAATAATAATAGTCAGTAGGGGTCTAAAGCTGCATGGCAAGGACCCAGATCCCAAGCTTCCCTGGAATAAAACGCACAAAAACAAGTGTATTGGGTTAATGGGATAAATAAGGCCACAACTTTATTGGTTACAGATGTGAGCAGTATTGGCTTAGGCAATTGGGTGAAGCAAGACTATAACCCAGGGGTCAGCAAACTTTTTCAGCAGGGGGCTGGTCCCATAGCTGTCAACTTTCCCCTTTTTTTAAGGGAAATTCCCTTATTCTGAATAGGATTCCTTGCAAGAAAAGGGAAAAGTTGACAGCTATGGCTGGTCCACTGTCCCTCAAACCTTGTGGTGGGCCGGACTATATTTTTTGGGGGGAAATGACCAAATTCCTATGCCCCACAAATAACCCAGAGATGCATTTTAAATAAAAGGACACATTCTACTCATGTAAAAACACCAGGCAGGACCCACAAATAACCCAGAGATGCATTTTAAATAAAAAGGACACATTCTACTCATGTAAAAACATGCTGATTCCCAGACCATCCACGGGCTGGATTTAGAAGGCGATTGGGCAGGATCCGGGCCCCGGGCCTTAGTTTGCCTACCCATGCTATAACCTGACTCCTGCACACCCGCAGGAAGGTGTTAACCTCTTTGAAGGGTTAACCACCGGAAGGGGGGAGCCCTCTGATGTACATCAAATGAGCCCCCCCCCGGGTCACCATTAGGGATGTGTCTTGGCCCTATCCCATGCCCAGGCTTCAGACAGGAACCACACCCCCGGATACCCTTACTGTGAAGGGGCTGGCAGAGGCAACAATCTCCCCCCCCACAAAAGACTTACCCAATGCCTAACCTCACAATGTTGTGACGATTGCTACTAGGTAGGCAAAAACCAAGTGGCTAGAGCAAATTATGCCAAGTGGAAAAATTCCTACCCGGCCCCAACAACCAGGCAACCGACATAAGTCATAGCAAGGTCGTAGTCAAACCACAAAAAAGAGGGTGGGCGGGCTGGGAGATCCAACTGGAAGCAGAAAAGGCAGCATCCCTGGCCACGGGAGAAGCCACGCCCCTATGCAAGCCCGATTGGTTGGGCTGAAGGAGACACAGCCGGGGACCCTGCTGACCTGGGCAGCTTACCTCTGTCCACTCCAGGGTCGCTGTGGAGACCCGGCTCCCGCCCGCCAAGCAGCCCCTCCCTAATGGGGAGCTGACTTCTGAAAAGGAGGCACAGACCTCTCAGGGAAGATCTCCTGACCTGAGACCAGTGTCCTGAGTTGCAAATTTCTGGCAATAGGCAGGCTCTTAGCTTCTCAGTGGCTGAGAAAGCACACACTACATATGCTCAACTGTACTCTATGGGCTGTGTCCAGTTACATCGTACTCTGAGGACAAGCATTAAAATCAGGGGACTGCATTGCAGGGGGATGGACTAGATGACCATTGGGGTCCCTTCCAACTCTATGATTCTGTGATTCTAAGTTAGCCAAGTCCATTGATCTCAGTGCACCTACTCTGAATATGAGTCAGAGGCAGGATATGTGTTTTACTTGGACCAGCTTCTCTTGAATGATAGTGTCCAAGCATCCCAATCACACAGGACCCATAAGATCTCCTAAAGGTGACTGCAGTTCTATAAAAAGCAACTGGATTGCTGCATTGGTCCATAAGATCCAAAATAGACAGTTGGGCAATACTTTTATTAGGACCAACCAGCATGTCACAAAATAGTGGCAAGCTTTCTGAGTCCTGCAGAACTCTCTAGGACTTCATCAGGTGCTATGCAGAGCATGGGATGGGGAGACAAGGAAAAAGACAAACATTATGATGCAATCCTATGCTATAGTTGGCTTTGACTTTTTTGTAGCATCAGCTGAAGCCTTCCTAAGCTTAGAATTCTGGTTTTGATGTATCTGTGCCACCAACTCTGCTGTTGTCTTAGCTGCTGCTCTTTGTAGTAGATGCTTTTATTGTCATCTATTTTATGGCTCTGGTTGTGTCATTGTATTTCATGTTGTGTATCTCTCCCAGGTGTCTTTATGGATGAAGAGTGAGTTATATTCACTTTTTAAAAAATGAATCTATCTGGAAATGTTCCTGCAGATTCCTTCATACGACTATATCTGAGCAATGGAGCAACTGTTTGGATAGAAGTTTTGTTTACAGGAAATCCCTTCACAAATGAGAGGCTGGTTGTTGCTCTGCACAGATGTGCCCCGAATGATAGCCTTAGGCGATGCCTCCTTAACTTCACTAGATGCTGGTGAAGGTATTTTTAGGATTTGAATTCTCTTTGGACAACAGGTTTTCTGCAGTCTCTCATGATCAAAGGCTCAGTCTAAACATTACCCCAATCAGCAATCAGTGACCACACTAAAGATATTTGATAATGTATTGTACTCTATGCTTAACAATGGGGAGATGCTTGAAATTTATTACAGTTTTCCAGAAAGTAGCACAATGAGATTGATTAAGAAGATTGCAACTGGAATATTTTCCTCATACTTTAACACTTTTTTTCTCTCAACAGAAAAATAAAAGAAAAAGAACTTTGTGATATATATGGATGGTAGTGCATACTGCCCATTATGGCACTATACAGAATTATCATACTAAAAACACATTTACTTAGGAGTGAGCCCTATGGAGCATAGTTAAACTTGCTTATGTTCATAAACATTATGTTTCAGTGTCACTAAGAAAGGCGAATTTTTCAACCAATTATGTTTCAAAATGGTTTGTTTTGTATTTCCTGCCATTAAAATGGTAATTGCCATTTTGGTCCTGGAGATTAAGACATTTAACAGAAAAAGTAGCCTATTTTATTTCACTAACGTTAGTTGATGTAGAACCATCTAAAGGTGAAATGCTATGTGTCACATAGAAGTCTTTATCACACATAATTATCTGAGAGTTAAGCTATCATTCTGTTCTGCCTGGTGAAGTATTCTGTGTAACCAGAAAGCTTACAATAAGACTCCTATTGTAGCAGAAGTTGGTCCCTAAAAGACTGTGACTCTGCTCCAACTCCAAATGATCACATTGTGCATGACAGAATTGGGGCCATGCATTCTCATCTACATCAACTCACTATTGGGGCCTGTATATAATATGCACACATCTCTAAACTGGTTCTGAATGCAGATCTTTGACAGCACGGAGGAAATGTGTTTGTTGCTTTATGCTCCTGAAGTTAGGTAAATGCTTGACCTTCTCTGGCACCCATAAAGGCACGTCTTGTTTGCTACAACATAAGTTACTCAGCTTATCATCGTCTGTCTGATTTTTCCTCTCCACTTCCTTTTTGTTTCATCTTCTCTGATGTTACTTTATCTCACCTCCCTTCCATTTTCATCCACTTGTCTTCCACAGAATGTCACAAGTTCCTTGTTTGTTTAAGACCACATGTCATCGGTCCTTAAGAGGCAACACAGCTGGATACAGAGCCTTCTGAGAGAGAGGGGCACTTTTTGGCGTGTCACATCCTAACTCAAATGACAGAAGAAATATAAGCCTGAAATCCACCAATTCCAAAATGTATTGATGGGGTCCAGAAGGTACCATTTGTGTATGCATGGCCAAGTCTCCATTCCCCTCAGTTAAATTTATGATTTCCAAATCATGGCCGTAGAGAACTTGTCAGTGGATCTCATGAGCCTTGTGGTAAAGAATTGGTTCACCATACCAAGCTCAAGGAGGTCAATTGTTGAGGCCAATGTGGTGAAGAATGGCTGCCTCAACAAGCAGACCTTGAAACTAGAACAGCTTGCCTGGTGCCTAAGAAAACATTTGGCATCCACCGACAAAACTGACACACTGCAGTTTCCCCATCTTTATTTTCTATCCCAAAGAAATAATGATGATGGAAACTCTCTTAGTTAAACTAGGAAAATGTTGGGAGATATGAATAGGATCCTTCTTAGATCATAGCAGTTCTCCATTGATTCTGGATGTAATCCTTTCTGGCCGCATTCTGCCGATACATAGCTGCTCCCAAATTAATAATATATTTGGTTTTCTAAAAACAGCAAGGCAGCAGTCTACACTGTTACCTATTCCTATGACTTCACCAGCAGTTTTCTCTGCTCCTCCCATTCATTCTGCTTTTCTCCATTGCTTTCTGAATGGGAGCTAAGTGGGCTGTAAATTCTCTCCTTATTAACATCCTTTCTTAATGACCGTAGTTCAGCAAGTAAGATCTGGAGATATGCCCTGGGGTGAAACAGACAAGCATCATCTCCTGCTTTGAAGGCCACCTGAGAACTAGATAGCCCTATAACTCTGCAGGGCTTTTAATTCAATGAGTTAGCATTCCAAGTCTAGCCCTGGTGTATTTTGGAGTACAAGCACCCAGTCTGGTTGTCCAAAACTAGGGATGGCTTAACAGCTGTTGGACGCAGACTGGATTAACCAGTTCATGGAGCTCAGGCTCCCTCTCATCTCTCCCGGCCTCCTACATACACCATTTATTATTGTAATTATTTGTATGTTTTAAACAGATTTTCTATATGTATATAGTTTTAATTCTATTAATGTTTAGTTGTTTTTAATTATGGTTATTTCCCCCATGTTTTTAGTGTTTCTTGATTTTATCTGTGAGCTGTCTTGAGTCCCATCAGGGAAAAAGGGAGGCTATAAATATATAACCCCCCCCCCAAAAAGTAAATGTGGTGTCATGGGATCCAATTCAGATTAGGATCACAGCCCTGGGGATGGGGATGGGTAAACTATTACCTCCATGTACCCATTACCTGGTCTGAATCACTCTGCCAGAGCAGCAACTGACTTTGCAGAACAACACCTGCCACTGCCAGCAGCTCTTGGAGGGAGATTTGGGCCAGGAAAGTGGTGCAAAAGGAAGGAGTTGAAGTCCCTTCTTTTGTTACAACCCTGATCCAAACTGGGATTTTTCCGTGCATTTATCCTTCCCCCTCCAAAAAAGGGGGGTGGGAAAACAGTTCTCCCAGGTAATTGTACTCTCTGTCTCTGTGTTGCTGTTGTCTCAATATCTTGGCCTGGAAGGGCCAGTTTCTTTGAACATACAGCACAGCAGCAAGAAACTTTGATTAGGCTAAGGAAAGTGTTTTAAGAGCCGGTATGGACAGAGTGCAAGATTTGGACCAGCAAGACCCTGTTCATATCCCTACACAGCTGTGAAACTCACAGGAATGACTTGAAGCAAGTCGTCCTCTCTCACAGCCTGCCCTACCTTACAGGTTTGTTGTGAAGTGAATGCATACTGCCGTGAACTGATCGAACACAAATGCGTGCTACCTAAAACTCATGTGTTAGTTGCTAGTTAGTTACACTTAGGTCTGTTGCCATATGGTAGCCAGACTTTATTTATCTTGAATATAAAAAGGTAAAGGTACCCCTGCCCGTACGGGCCAGTCGTGTCCAACTCTAGGGTTGTGCACTCATCTCACTTAAGAGGCCGGGGCCAGCGCTGTCCGGAGACACTTCTGGGTCACGTGGCCAGCCTGACGAAGCTGCTCTGGCGAACCAGCACCAGCGCAGCACACGGAAACGCCGTTTACCTTCCCGCTATAAAGCGGTACCTATTTATCTACTTGCACTTAAGGGTGCTTTCGAACTGCTAGGTGGGCAGGAGCTGGGACCGAAAGATGGGAGCTCACCCCGCCACGGGGATTTGAACCACCGACCATGCGATCAGCAAGTCCTAGGCACTGAGGTTTTACCCACAGCGCCACCCGCGTCCATCTTGAATATAAGTATTCCAAATAAATAGAAATGCCATAGAGGTCTAAAGCACATCAGATTCTGCCTGTGTGTAAACTCATCCTTCTTGGAAAGCCTGTAAAAATAAACAAGCTCTTAGCATAAAAAGTGTACAATGTAACTTCAGCAGGCTGTGTGTTGCACAATTTCCAAGACTTCGCATCTCAACCTTTTCACATTGATGCACAATTCGATGTGTACATCGCCAGGAAGGATACCTTCACAGGTATTTGCTAAGTCCATCACCATTTTACAGCCCCATAGGGAATTAGAAAGCAAAGCTACTCTGATTGTTTTCTGAATCACAAAACATCAGTGGTAATAGAGCTGGTTAGAATTTTTTTGTTCAGAAAACTTTTGATTTTTTTATACTCTCCCAGGCTAGATCTCCGTTTTGTCTGATAAAGTCACATGTCAGGGTTCCCTTGGAGACATCTTAATCTTTCATCACATTGAAGAGAGAACAATTATAACACCAGAAACTCTTTCCCCCTTTTTGCTCTCTCTCAGTAACTGATTCACATAAGGATGAGTAAGGCTAGAGACAAGATGCAGTATGAAATGGTACATTCCACCACCCTGGCAATCTGCTATTAGCTTCCAGATGTTCCCAGCAGTTATATGTTCATTGTTGCTGAAGGATATGGTAGGATTCCATCTATTTCTGCTCTAATCCAGGCTCAACAGGGAAGGAAAATAAATGAACAAGGGCAACTGAACTGAGTTACATGAATGAGCCACACACTATGTGCCACCTGTTTTCCACATGATGCATCCATACATCATCCTGATCAAATGCCCTTAAATAGGATTTCACTACTGGGTATTCCTCATTATGAGTACATTTTAATTGAGGTAGTCACTTGTTCCCTGGGATTTATTTCTATCTTATCCTTAAGACAGGGATGCCATACATTCAGATTTTCCCAAACATTACCAGGATTTCAAAGGCAGAAATGATGTCCGGGGAGAATTTATGAAATATGGTGCTTTGTCCTGGTTCTTAGGCAAGTTAATCAATTTTTTAATGTTTTTGGTGTTTTTGTAAAAAAAAAAAAAAGCAGGAGCAGCTCAAAAGCTCTTGGGTATTCCTTTAAAAACCTCAACAATTTGGGGAGGGGTTTCCTTGTTTTTATTTTTGTGGCGTCCTGGTTTTTACTTTTTGAAATAGGGCAACCCTACCCTAAGAGCTCAGAACGGCAAGAATGTAGGGGCTGTACAAATGGACATATAAGGGGCGTTCACGGTAAGCTGCTCTAGATTTTGTGAAAAAAACCTGTGCCTTTCAAGTGCATCCAGTCCGGTGCTGGGTAAGGACTAGAATATCACTAGATGCTCACAAATGGTCCTTTGTAAGGGAAGGGCTGCAGCCTGCTGCTTAAAGTAGCAGACAGGCAGTGGCAGATAAGTGCTCATTGGAGCTGGTGGAAAGTGGAGAGGTCAACAGTGGATGGAGCCAATGCCAGACAGAGCCAACTCGTTCTAGTTTTGCCTGCTGACTCCCTATCTTATTGGGCTCCAACTCCCATCAACTCCAGCTAGTCTGGATTAAGGCTGAGATTAGAGTTTAAGGGTCCCAATCTTAAATACACAATCAACAGCTGAATTAAGATATGTGAAAAGATGTTTCAGCATAAGGATTTGGGTTTAGGGATGGGCTCTGATCTCAGATACCTTGCCTTTCCTTTTATTCAAAGCAAAGCGCCAGAATCCCAGTGAAGCAAATAAAATTACCCATATTGATGCATATGGTTTGGCTCAAGTTTTACTATGCCAGAAGAGTCACCTAATCAGTGTTCCTGTGCCTTAGGAACAGCCTGCTGTACAGAAATGCAATTGCTGATGCACATCCCACAGAAAAGCTCCACAAGCCACGTTTCTGTATGATGTTTAAGGAACAAAGCAGAAAAAGTGGTACTTCACCTATTGCATTCTCAAGTTACCCATTAAATATGAATATGTCATTCAAGCCGGACACATTGGAATGTCATGTGTTGAGATGAAATCCATAGGGTTGTTTCCAATGCTAGTCATACTCAGAGCAGACCTATTGAAATTAATGGGCATGACTAACATAGGTCCATTAACATCAATGGGTCTACTCTTGAGTATAACTTAGCTGGATATATATGAAAGTTTGAAAATGTGTATTTTTATGGAAGCACACCCAGCTGGAAGTAGAGGGAGTATCAGCTCTGCATTGCTACTTCATGATGACATGGACCTCAACTTGATTCAGATCTGGGTTCAATTATTTCTCTGGGAATCCAGTGCATGTCAAGAGGCAGGCTAAAAGACACACACACAGACAGACAAACAGACAAACAAACACACATACACACACACACACACAGTTGGAGCTTGATCCTGCTACAACTACCTAAATGAATCCATTTAAAAAGAGGGGGGGGGGCTTGCAAAGTGAACCAAATGAAACTTCCAAAACTTTTTTTTATTGTGTGGGGAGCATATAAAAATATACACATTGAAATGAAGTAGAAAGATGAAATATCCTCTTAATACTCATTAACCGATTAGTAATTCACTTCTCAACATTTGCACAAATGCTGTAATATTAAATCAGAGCAGATCAAATCAAATACAATCACAGTTCAGATATCTCTGGACTATCCAAAAGATACAAAATGATTAGATTTCTTTTCTATTGGGCCACTTTGTCTAAAGTGCTAACATTAGGAACATAGAAAGCCCTCTTATACAGACTATCAAAGTCAGCATTGCCTACACTGACTGGCAGCAGCTCTCCAGGATTTCAGGACTTTCCCAGTGCTACCTGAAGTTGCTAGGCACTAAATCCTGGACCTTCTGCATGCAAAGCATTGGCTCTACCACTGAGCTATAGTCCTATTAACCTGAGAATAAACCCCATTGAACCTGATGGAATTTGCTTCTGAGTAGACATGAATAGGCCTGCCCTGCAAATTACAAAGCAGCTCACTATAAACCCCTGTTCTGTAATGTGGGGAATAATACTGATCTACCTTGCAGGGCTGTTGTAGTCACCTGAGTATAAAAGTAGTACTATATAAATGCCTAGTACAGTGGTACCTCGGGTTAAGAACTTAATTTGTTCTGGAGGTCTGTTCTTAACCTGAAACTGTTCTTAACCTGAGGTTCCACTTTAGCTAATGGGGCCTCCTGCTGCCGCTGCGCCATCGTCATGCGATTTCTGTTCTCATCCTGAAGCAAACTTCTTAACCCGAGGTACTATTTCTGGGTTAGCAGAGTCTGTAACCTGAAGCATCTGTAACCCGAGGTACCACTGTATCATAAGGATTTTATAAAAATGCATGTGGCAAGTTCCCTCAGTCTTCATCTGCTTTACGGGGAACAATAACCTGGACTGGGGACTCCTTTTCAGCCTTTCTGGAGGCCCCATGACCATGGGGAGCAGAGCCAGAGGAACACATAGGCAGAGGAACAAGTGAATGTTACCTCTGTACATTAGGCTAGTTTCTACACATACACACAGAGAGACCTCTTTCCTCCATCCAGGGAAGCAAAAAACATGATCAGAGTTCATAGACACATTCCAGCCAGGCAAAAACAGCAAAGGAATGTGCCAAACATGGCTGGGGAGAGGATGCGTGACTAGGGATGGGGTGAGGCCTGGGGAAAAGTCCCAAGCGCCAGAAAGGTCTGGAGGCACATTTTGCCCCTGGATCTTGTTTACAGGATTGTTGTTAGCACAACAACTAGGTAATGCATGTGAATACCTGAAAACACTACACAAATGTTAAAATTATATAGCTGCTTTTTAAAAACCAAAATGAATGCACTGCTTGACTTAATAAAATCTCTAAGTGGTTTACCCAACAAAATTAATATTCTAGGTATTTAAAAATATTCGAAAGGGCATTTATGGGATAAGGCAATTCCACAAATAAAGTGGTCCCAGGCTGTTAAGGGCTCTATATACTAATAGTATATATCTGATTTATTCTGCACATGCATACATCTTTACCAAAATAAATGGTTCCAGTTATTTTCTGTATTTGATATTGCAAAAAAATAGTCCAATCCCCACCCCACCCCAGCTAAAAACATACCTATTAATGAAGAAAGCATTTTGAATTAGCTTATGGCTTACATCTTATCATAAAGAGCAATATATTGATAAAAGTACAATATATTGCACTGCAAACACAGACAACTTTATCAGTGGGTTGTGAATGAACACCAGAATTTTATGGCACATCAATGTTCTCAGGGTCACCCTTACAAAGAAGTAAGTTAATCACAGTGTTTAACATCTCTCTGATGCTATTATTGCACAACTTTCCGAACAACACACTATCAAGCCCTAAATCAAGCATAAGCTGATCTTGCTAAATCGATCACAGGAGATGGGCTCTCGTCTAATTTTATATCAGGCTTCTCCAGATGTTGCTGTTTTGCCCAACGACATGACCTAAATTTAAGGGGCAGTTTGAAGCTGGTCTGTGTCAAGCCCTCGTTTAAATGTCAAAACCCAGTTAAGGTCTTGCTGAATGAATTAGCTTTTTTTAAAAAAAAACACATTGTAGTTATTTATTTTCACCCCACTTTCCCACTCATATCTCTGTGCAAAATATATTCAGAACCCATGTATCCAGGAATCTCGGTAGCTATAAATATAGCTCTGGAAGAGCAGACTTTAGTGCAAATCCTTCTGTGGGCCAGCAGCATCCCTGACGATTGACTCAGAGGGGCAGGAAGACAGTTCTAGGGTCCTGGCATCCTATGAAGTAGGGCATGGGCATTGGCCAGAGAGCACCAGGTTGCCCTCCAGAGTTGCTTCTGGGATCCAGAGTTGGAGCTGGCATTGGAGGGAAGGGAATGCCAGAAGGAACAGCTTCCCTCCCAGTGAAAGTATGCTGGTGTGGAGAGTAAACATAGGACACAGGCCCACTTTGAGGTCCAAAAGGGAGGGGGCTGTAAAATGGCACTGCATGAAAAGGTTCGGGTCTTATCTCCTGCAACTGACGCTTCAGTTTCATCCGTCGGTTCTGGAACCAAGTCTTGATCTGTGCACAGGAGAGAGAGCGAGAAGTGGATGAACTAATGGAGGAGCCGTTCATTGGTCAACAGAGCATTCTCCCTCACTCAACCACTTTTCTGTTGAAATCATTCTGCTTCTTTAAAATTTGCCAAACCACCATGTAATTTCCAGGTTGTCATTTTTTTTGGGTGGTGGTGGGTGGAGACCTTGAACCTCACACTGAAGGAAAGGCATGATATAAAATGCAGTAAGAATTGTTTAAAGTTAGCGAGAAGTCAGTCAAGGAAATTCTCTCATGCACACACCCATACCCACCTGCCTCCCCAAAAGTAGCTAGATTATTTTATTGTCTTTTACTCAGTATAATAGCCGTTTTAGGGTCTCTCTATGTTTGTCAGGAGTTGAGCCAGTCTGGTCGCTTACCTGCACTTCGGAGAGTTGCATCTTACTGGCCAGTTTGCGTCTCTCTGCGGCGCCCAAGTATCTGTGACGCTTAAAGGAGTTCTCCAAGGTGCTGATCTGCTCCACGCTGAAAGCGGTGCGCAAGCGGCGGCTGTTGGTGCTTCTACTGCCGCTGCCCTCTTCTGGGGTCTGGCCCTCCGAGAGGCTCCCTTCGCCGTCCGAGCTGCCCTCCGTTGCACTCCACGTCCGCTTGGGAGCCTCAGACGCCTCTGGCAGAAAGAAGAGACAAAAGCCAGATGGTCAGGGACACGCCCACCGTGGAAATCAATAGCGGGTAGGTTAGGATAAAGGAACACTTTTCCCACGTTGGGATAAACTGATGTTTTATCCCCCCAAAATCCTAGGGCAGTAAGCTGGGCTCAGCTATTTCCGGCTCATTCGTCCAGCCTACATGCATGTCTTATTTTTAAAAAAGAGCCCCATTGCACTGAAGAGAAATTACTCCCAATATAAGTATGCATCGCATTGCAGTTTTAGCGCCGTTCATTCACAGCACCGGGAAGACACTTCCATTATCCTCTATTTTATTTTGCTCTATCAATCACTCTCTTTGAAAACCCCGAACTATTTCACAATAAAAACATCAATAACAACACACACAAGCGACTTCTAGGCCAATGCAGAGAAGACTGGGGGTGGGGAGATCTCCACTTAAAAGACTTGTTAAAAGAGAAAGGACTTCAATAGATGCCGAAAAGATAATAAAAGAGGTGACCGACTGATGGGAGGAAGTTGCAAAGGGTCTGAATCGCCACACCAACAGTCGCGATTCCCTTACCCTGTCCTGGGCAGTTTGTTGATAAGAGCATGAGACTTTTAATCTCAAGAGCCGTGGTTTCGAGCTCCACGTTGGGCCAAGTGACCCTCCCAAGTCAATGATTCTATGATTCCTACACCTGAGCTTGCCATTTGAGGTAAGAGTTTCATCTGGGTGATTAAGTCTTATAGAGCTGGTTAGGACTTCCCGCACAGGATCGGGATATATTTCAGCCAGGTCTTCCCCCGCAAAGTTGGCTTTTAGTTTGACAGATAGTGGTGGAAACACAGGCCACTATTTCCAGGTGGAAAGAAGGGCTCGGATGGGTTTTAGGGAAAGCGGCTTGCGATCAATGGTTTTCGCAGCTCGGCCTTGTCAAAGGAATTGAAAGGAAGCAAAGGACCTGATCAGTGACCGGGAAACCGGAAAACAGTAAGTGGCCTATACTCTATTCCGTGCTCGATTGTTAGGAAAACCGAGCCAGTGTCTCGCCTCCCCATTATTAATGTTGAAGCCGCCTTTCCAACCTCCTAGGCTTTCGAACCAGCGTCCCCAGAAAACCCCTTCGCGCCCCGACGGGCAATATTCCCCACGTTGGAAAGTCCGGCTAGACTCTAGAGAGCATTAGAATTCGCCCTTCCCCAAAGTTGCATTATTCCGTCGAAAAAAAGCAACAGCAGGGGTACTTGCTTCCGAGGAATTGCGAGTTTAGAAACCCGGAGATCAATGGAAAAGACCTATAAAAACAATAAGAGCCGTGCTGGATCAGGCCAGCGGCCCAGCAAGTCCGGCGTCCTGGTCTTAACAGTAGCCAACCAGATGACCATGGGAAGCTCAATAGCGTTCTCCCCACCTCCGCTTCCCAGCAGCTGGTATCAATCAGGACACAAATTGGAAGTAGAGTATAGTGAAGGCAAATTGATAGCCTCTCCTCCATGAATCGGAGCCTGCTAGAGAAGTAGTACCTGCTGACGTCGAGGAGGAATCCACTTTCTTCTGGAGCGAAGGGAGATGTTCAGAAGGCGGTTCGTGGCCCCTGGGAACGACTTTTTCCCCGACCGGCCTTCGTTCTCTCCCGGCAGGCCGGCAGTTAGACGGAGGCTCGCTCTGCTGGGTCCGGATGCCGTCGGGGAAGGCCGAAGACGCGGTTGGGCTGACTCCTTCCCTGCTCCGGGCGTGGTTGGTGGCTTGGCTGCTCTGGGAGAGCCACTCCACCGAGAAGGGAGCCTTGGTCATGGCGCGCTTGCCGTCGGGGGGTTAGACGAGCCCGGGTCCTGTGCGCTGGATGAGCTGAAGCCTTTGGACGCGCAGGCCGTGACGCGCATCTTCCCTTATATGGGGCGCCCCCAAGCAAATAGCGACAGGGGCAAACACAACATCAAAGGCCAGATAAGTACCGGCTCATTATCATCATGCCTCCCCGACAAAAGAGGTTGTTCGCACATTTTCCAAAGCCCTGGTAGGGCTGGCTCCACCGTGTCTGCCGAGAGATCATTTCATTGGATTGTTAGCGATTTACAGGACTTGTCACATCCTTTATCCGTCTATGCAAATGTTCGCTTACTGCCCGACTCGATTGAAGGAGGCTTCAAAAGGCAACCGGGGAATTTCAATACCCCGCGCTCGGAGCAACGGCCATTTCTTCTTTTCTTTTTTTTTCCAAATACACATTTCGGAGAAAAACGGGCCTGGATATCATTTACCGTCGTCTTCAGACTGGAATGAGGACCCGTTTCAGAGTGTATTTCCTTAAAGAGCTGCCAGGGTCGTAAAATGGATGTCAGAGAAGGCAAAGGTGAGCTTTAATGGGGGAAAGAAGCCACGTCGGTTGTTGCTGTTGGATCAGAGTTAAGCTTTTTCCATTCAGTATAGCAGGGCCAGGCAAGCTACATATTTTGCTGGACCCCCAAAATCCAAAAGGCCCTTCCAATGAAACAATCCAGGCAGTTGTTTTGTGTGCAAGGCCTGGAGTCCACAGGCCTTCTAGGAAAACACCACTTCCTGGTTCTCCCCAAGCTGCTTCATAATTTAGAGAGGGTCAGAAGAGCTGCTTTGTTGCTGTCATTGTTGAGCAGTTGGGAAGCAGACATCCTGGCTGGTCCATTGCAGATTGCTGAGAGATCCAGGAGCAGACCCCGAGCTCCTAGACCTCTCAAGCCTTGCAAACCCCAGCAATTGCACCAGCCAGGTTTTGAGGTTTCTGTACTGTTGGTTATAATTTATTACTGCCCATCTCCCTCCCTCTCCCCTCTCCAAAATAATAGTTTTGCCTCTTCAAGGCACTCCATGGCTCTTCTCCCTTCTTGGTGTAGTGGAATAGTGGAAGCTGTTGGACTCAAAACTCCCATCAGATCTAGCCAACATGGCCAGTGGTCAGGGATAATTTGAGTCAAATCCCATGAACATGTAGAGTGTACTATGTTGGTGGACCCTGGGGTTAAAACGTTGGGCTCCTAGGACCTGGAAGGCCAGGGTTCAAAGCCCAGCTTGACCATAAAGCTCACTGATCTGAGAGCAGTCACCAACTTCTAGTGTAAATTACTTTGCAGGGTTGTTGTGAAGGGGGAAATGAGAAGGGGGATGTCATGCAATCCACATTGAACTCCTTGGAGGAGAGATGGCGTAGACATCTATAAGTAAATGAACAGAATTCTCACAAACAGCCCCCAATATGGGTTATTTTGAGAGTTTGTTGCTATCCTAAGATCGTGATTTAAGATTCATGACTGGTTGGGGTTTTGAACCTTAGGACACGGCCAGTCCTGCTTTACACCATGTTGACTTTCCCAGGTAGTAGTGAAAAGGGCACGCCATAGTTTGTGTGTTGTGATACGCAGGTATGTGCATATGTTTGTTTTCAACATTACAGTGGTACCTCGGGTTACAGACGCCTCAGATTACAGACGCTTCAGGTTACAGACTCCGCTAACCCAAAAATAGTACCTCGGGTTAAGAACTTTGCTTCAGGATGAGAACAGAAATCGTGCAACTGCGGCACGGCAGCAGCAGGAGGCCCCATTAGCTAAAGTGGTGCTTCAGGTTAAGAACAGTTTCAGGTTAAGAATGGACCTCCAGAACGAATTCAGTACTTAACCCGAGGTACCACTGTATTTCTACAGTGAAATCTAGGGCACTGTTTTCACAGTTTCCTTTTCTGAGCTTTGATGCACCCCATAAGCAACATAATATAAGAGACGGAAAATTCTTAAATTGGCATTTTGGTTAATTCTCTGCCAACAAGGTTTGGTGTTCAGGAGAACAACAGTTTCAAGGGAGAGAATGAAAAACATATTAAAGCTTCCCTGAGTGCAATTTGGAAGGAATACAGATTAACATTTGCCCCGTGTTTACTTGTGTGATCTGCACACAATCACTGGTTTCAGCTCTGAGTTTATATAGATAGGTCAACTAGTTTGGGTTGAGTTTTCTCACTTTGCGGTTGCTTAGCTAGCCATGCCATCCAAACAAGTGCTCAGGAGGGTTTTACTAGTTGTTTTAATGTTTGCCCCATCTCCCTACATTCAAGGGAGCTTTGTGTCACAACATTGTGAATTCTAGCTACACAGAAAATCACTGAGAGGCAGGCATTCTTAAACTTGTAGGCTTCAATGGCCTTTAAGCATATCTCATTCTAGGTGAGATGGTGCCTGATTCTGTGTGACATGGTGGTACAGATGTTTAGTAAAACTACCATCTGTAGCCAAGTAGATCTGAGAAACTTTTCAAAGTTTAGCACCTGAACAGAAATCTCTGAAAACAAAGAGGGATAGATCTGTATCTGTAGATCTGTAGCATTTAAATACGTAGAGATTTGCATACATTATGTAAGCATTCCTTACAATAGCCCTAGAAGATACTATAATCCCTGCAGTATCGACCAATATGGCTTCAGTCTTTTGTGATCTACTCTCCCCCACTCTAAACAGAATCCTCGTGGTGCATTACACAATTTAGCTCTACAAAGCACCAGTGTTTATGTGGGATTTCTTTAACAGTTAAGGCAATAACTTAATCTGTGTTAGTGATGCCTAACAATATTAAGTAATGGCCTGCTGGATTCAATCAAGGCCCCCCTATCTAGTATTCTTTGGAAGAATCCCCACGAAGCAACAGGCCCTTCAGAAATTGGCAAAACCTGATTTACCTTCTGCCAGCCCTGTTGTAGATGAAGCTCAGACACAAGTGCTTCATTGTTTAATACGATTTTATTAATTCATGGCTAAGGAGAAATAGAAACCAAAAAGATGTCCACACTTAAACCTTTTGCTTTGATACCCACCACAACAGAGTACCACATCCAAAACATGCCAGAAGTGGCTGTAGTGTTTTCCTCTGGCATCCAGTCAGGTCACTGATTAGCCTCATTTTCTGAATGTTTTTAGGGAATACAATAGCAGCATCTCTATAAAGAAACAGACTATCAAGGAATTTTGGCCCTGCAAACCTTCAACTGGTAAAGGTAAGCTGGAACAGGTGAGTTTTTGCATTGAACATGTAACCATTGTAAAACATGGTTCTTTTTCACCAAAAAACCCCTCCAAAATAAGTACAACATACCCACACTATACCCTATATTTTCAATTTGCATCTAATATTTATTTGTGAGATCATCAACCAACCTAGCCCCTGGACGATACTGTCTCCAAATCCACATTCAGTAATGTGAGACATACCTCCTGTGCTTTTATTGATTGTAGAGGCGGAATGATTTTTTTATCATTTATTTATTGCAGCTGCGATATTTCCTGATAGTGATTTAATGGGGGCAAGGGAGCTGTATCTTTTGAGATTTGCCTTCTCTTTGGCTGTTACCAGTTAGGTTTCTGGGCCTGAATTGAATCTGGTGATCATATTTATTGCTACAAGAAAAGTATTGACCAGTAGGCTAGGTTGGGTAGGTCTGCCGAATTGCCAATTTAGTTCATTGGCAGGAAAACAGGGTTAATGGCAACACATCTCTTGATGCTTTTTATGAAGCTGCCAGGTCATATCACTGAGCTGCAGAAAGTGCTAGCAGTCATTGTTCTTTCTCTCCTCCACTACCCAAAGTGTTATGTCTATGGCAATGCTGTCCTCATTACAGGGTTCTTGCTTTGAGGGGGAAGGGGCCATAAAACAGTGACACCCTTCCACGAGAAGGTCCCAGGTTCAATCCCTAGAATCTCCAGCTTAAGAAGGATCAGTGATGGAAAAGAGTCAGAGTTGACAACGGCTGGAGGAAATGGACAAATTGTCCAACCTGATACAAGGCTGCATCCTATGCCATAAACAAGGAGTGGGGGGTTTCTTTCAGCTTGAGGACCACATTCCCATCTCTTCAGCCTTCTGGGGACCACAGGCAAAAGTGAGCATGCAGTTTAGCATTGTACAGTTGTTGTTTAGTCGTGTCCTACTCTTTGTGACCCCATGGACCAGAGCACGCCAGGCACTCCTGTCTTCCACTGCCTCCCGCAGTTTGGTCAAACTCATGCTGGTAGCTTTGAGAACACTCTTCAACCATCTTGTCCTCTGTCGTCCCCTTCTCCTTGTGCCCTCCATCTTTCCCAACATCAGGGTCTTTTCCAGGGAGTCTTTTCTTCTCATGAGGTACCCAAAGTATGATCCCCCGCTTCATTGTTCATCAGCACCTAGAGCACCTTGCAAAGTCAATTCTTTTGGTCTCAGCAAATGCCATCAGCAATAATAAATAAATAAACCCAGCCCATATCCTTGGAGGGGCTTAAATGACACCGTTGATCTGCAGACAAACAGCTGCTTTGTCCAGATTTGTATTCTATTTTGTATTGTTCAGGACCACCTGATTGCCATGACATTGTTTAGAAAGGAATTTCCCCTCAGGTCTCTGTAAGGAGGGACCAAACTGATGGATGGCTATTCTTTAGGGTTTGCTCAGATGGGACCTTTTGCTAAGGTCTGGTAAGTCTTGTGTCTGAGCTTTGGAGCTGGTGTCCTCATTCTCTCCCCCAACACAGCACAACTCTCTTCAGTTGTCTGCAGCATTATCCTATTTCAGACTGCCTGATTCCTTATGCTGCACCTTGATCCCTGAGATCCTCCAATGAGGTTTGGCCAGCCATTGCCAGGAACTGAGCCTTTAATGTGGCAGACCCTGCCCTTTGGAACTCCTTGCCAATAGAAAGTCAGCAGGAGCCACCTGTACTTTATTTCAGACAGGCCTTAAGAATGTGGTTGTTTTTTCCAAAAACCAAAAACGTGGTTCCCCCCCAAAAAAACCAACGTGTTTTTATAGATATGTTATTGATGTATGATGGTCAAAAAGTTTTTATTTTGTACACTGCTTTCTTATATATATTTTTTGGAAGTGTGGTTTATAAATATCTAAATAAGAATATATTTTAAAATAGGCAATTTTCTGTAGTTACCATACTTTTTGCTTGCCATAGGAGACACTCACACCCACCAATGAGCAGGTCAACTTATTTTGAAGTGGTCCGTGCTGTTGATTTTACACACACACATCCACCCATTTTTCTTACATATTGAGGGGGCAGGCAGATGGGCACATGTGTACCGGAAATATGCAAAGAGCAACAAAGCAAAAGGTGTAAAATGAGAGACAAGCCAGAAAAATATGCTGCAATCTGGACAAGGCATTGGAAGCAAACTGCTACCTAGTGGACAAAGCACAACATTGCAAATGAGTGTGCCAGTTGGCAGTGTTGCTAACCCCAGGCCAACGGTGGAGTGCTCACAACACATTAAGCAAACACAAGACTGCCCAGTGAACTAATATTTGTGCTTGCCAATGTGGTGCCTTTAACTATTGTGGTCAAACTCAGCTTAGTGAAATATTACGCCAGAGCCATTCCCTGTTTGTTTTTAACTCTGCTTTCCACAAATTAATAGCTCATCCATCACAAACGGGAGTGAGCCAGAACACAAATCTCCAGCCCATTCTGGTGACTGAGAAGAGGCCTGCTTTTCCTCTCCCTCCCCAGATGTTGTCAGGATTTAATGGGACACGTGGCTTCTCTAAACCTAGAGAGGAGATGGTAAACTACAGGTTCCATAGGAATTAAGAACATCATAAAGACTTTTTATCAGCTGTTATTGCAGACTCAGTGCTTTTAAAACCAACATTTTCACCACTGGGATGACTCACAATTTAATATGGAGTTCAGCACATTTAGGCTCCTTTTATTTCAGTGAGACTTGAATGTGCATGAATTACATCTTTTGCCATGTCAACTGATGGACACTTCTGCGCATGTCTACTCGTCTGGTGCTATTGTGGCCTGTGCAGGCAACTGTCTTGTGACAGGAGTGGACTTGTGGTCTAGAATGTGGCAGGCTGCCTGATAGCTGGATGTGTCTTGCTGAAGAAGGCTGGTCCCAATTTCTGTCTCTTCCATCTCATGGTTCTACCTATGGGTGGCAACCATTTTAGGCGCGTCCAGTTGACATGTGATTGCTGCCGTGTGAGTCCTTTTGGACCCGGAAGAGGGGTGGAATGGGACAGGCCTACTGCCACTATGTCCTGAAATTAAGCAGCTGTATGTGACAAAGTACTGACCTGCCACACAACACACAGTGGCTGCCATCCAACATAGTCTATTCCTAGCATTGCTGGTTTGTAACCAATTGTTCTAATCACAGCTATGAAAAGATTGTCCATATTAGAGAGGTGGAACCTGTGGCTCTTCAGATGTTGGACTACAGCTCCCATCAGCTCCCTCTAGCATAGGCAATGGTCAGGGATGGTGGAGTTGTAGTCTAACAGTATCTGGGGTGGCATCCAATGCCCTGGTTCCATTAGCTCAAGGATTTATGATTGTGCTACAGACCTTTGCCCCCTTTCTCCCATATATGCTCCACCTGTTGTCACTAAGTCTGTTCCAGAGGGTTGCTGAAATCCCAGAACAGACTTAGGAGGCATGTAGAGGGGTGGGGAAAGTTTCATTGTACAAAGTTAAATCCTTGCACTAATGGATTTGATGCTACTCTGGATACAAGCCCTGGTCTATATACAAGCATACCTTGGTTCTCGAACGCCTTGGTACTCTTACGTTTTGGCTCCCGAATACCTCAAACCTGGAAGTAAGTGTTCCGGTTTTCAAACGTTTTTCGGAAGCCAACACAGTTTCTGCTTGAGTGCAGGAAGCTCCTGCAGCCAATTGGAAGCCGTGCCTTGGTTTTCAAACATTTCAGAAGTCAGATGGACTTCTGGAACAGATTATGTTCAAGAACCAAGGTACGACTGTATACTCCTTTGATGAGCAAATATAAGTGTCTCAGGTTTACCTCTTCCATGGTAGGGGGTAACCTAATGCAAGCCTACTACTTTTTAAAGAAAGGCTAGAGGGCATCTGGTCTAGTGTGCTAGAGGACAATTGCTTAGGATGCGTTTCTGATGCTATCAGATCATCTGAAGAGGCCCCCTAGTGCCAGTACTGTCTTTGAACAGTTCTCTTGGTAAAAAAAGTAGAGTATGATTAATACCAGTAGAAATGTAATTCCTCTCTTCACACGGAAGGATTTATTCTAATAATGGAACATCAGGCTATATTTTATTGCACCCTGGATATGGTACTATGTAACTTTATGATTTCTATGAAACTGAAAATACAGAAAAGGAGAATGATTGTGATGCGGTAAAAGACTTAACATATTTATTGGGGCATAAGCTTTCATGGAAAGCTTATGCCTCAATAAATCAGCTGAATATTTCAAACCAACCAGGACTCTGTTTATTAAATATTAGATATAACAGAGGCTCGGGGTCTTGCTATTCAAAAACTACAGAGGTGCTCCAGTACCACCTTCTGGAAGAAAGTGTAATTACAAGGTACCAGAAAAGAGGGGAGGGGGGGGAGGGGGAGGGAGAACTGGTACTTTTTCTAAAAGTCATTTTTCTATTTTTTTAACGTTTCCAAAGAGACACTATTTTGAAATAGGTTGTATCTTTCTTTACAGTTCTAGTGCCATATTTTCTCCCTTCTGTATTATTTATCTTATTCTCATCCTTTGCTACCATTTTATGCTTAAGGGGAGGGGTAGTACCTCTGGTGTTAGGGACGTGGGTGGTGCTGTGGGTTAAACCACAGAGCCTAGGACTTGCCGATCAGAAGGTGGACGGTTCAAATCCCCGTGACGGGGTGAGCTCCCATTGCTCGGTTCCTGCTCCTGCCAACCGAGCAGTTCGAAAGCACGTCAAAGTGCAAGTAGATAAATAGGTACCGCTCCGGCGGGAAGGTAAACAGCGTTTCCGTGCGCTGCTCTGGTTCACCAGAAGCAGCTTAGTCATGCTGGCCACATGACCCGGAAGCTGTACACCAGCTCCCTTGGCCAGTAAAGCGAGATGAGTGCCGCAACGCCAGAGTCGGCCACGACTGGACCTAATGGTCAGGGGTCCCTTTACCTTTTAGTACCTCTGGTGGGGGACATGTCATGCTCCTTCTCTGGTAGTTTGTCCACCTTTGGTTCCCACCCTGAACTCGGCTCTCACCTGTGGCCCCTAGAAGCTGTCAGCATGCGAGAGCAGCCACAACCCAGGAACGGCTTTGACTGGCCAGCTACACCAGGTGAGAGTAGCCAACAGGTCAGTGAGTTAGGGACTTCCCCTGCATGCAAAGACAAGCTCTGGTGGATTGAGCAGATGAGACCAAGAGTGGATCCGGTGGTGGTTTCTGCACATGCTGTAGGGGGAAGTGAGAGGCAGGTGGAGTTTGTTAACCTGGGAAGGTAGCCCATCTAGGAGAAGGAAAACTGATCCTAAACCTCCACTGTCTTTCAGGATATCTTCAGGAAAAGAAAAGGGTAAGGAAGCCAGGATTTATGTTGGGGTGGGTGTGTGGCAGCCACCGCCCCCACCTTGGCTACGCCCATTGTAAGGAGTGAACCCAACACAAATCTGGAGTGGAGTCCCTATGACGGCTGGCCAGGTGGGGCTCGCTGGCTCTGGGAGGAGGGGTGTGATTCCTCAGCTGGAGTAAGCTTGGGGCAGGTGAAGGTCACCTGCCTCATCAAGCCAGATGCTGCAAAAGAGAAGCAGAGCTGAGGTGTCTGTTCAATAGCCCATGTTGATGGACTTTGGGTTGGATGCTCCTGGATCTCTAGGGGACTATGCTTCAGTATCCTGTATCCTGACTGCTGGACTTGGCTACTTGGATTGACCCTGACCTTTGGACTTTGCTTGCGTGACTTGACCCTAGGACTTTGGACTTGACATCCTGACTTGCTGCCAGGTAGGCCAGGGGTTCAGGACACCATTTATGTTTTTAAAATGAAGCAGCAACTTCAATAGGAATAACACAAAAGCAACAAAGATAATACAAACTAGTCATTTATTTTCATGTGGTATCATAAAAAGCAAAAATACTTGGCTTTAAAACCATTGTTACTTTACATATTGGCTGTTTCATATAGAAATAAATTATAAGCAATGTAAAAAAAAGAGCGCACGTTAAATACTGGATTGGGGAAAAAACAGTATAAGGAACCTCAAAGGAATTTCAAATATTATATAGTCACACAAACCCAATAAAATAGGATATTATGGCTTGTCATCTGAAAATAGAGTATTTTAAAGCAAAGAATTTATTTTACACTGCAGTTAATTTAATGAGAACTCGAGCTTGATGAACTACTTATGAATGAGTAGCATTTTTTAATTTTTAGCAATGATGGCTTTAACTCTTTCAGATGCAATTTTCTGCTGCAAAAGATATATACAGGCAGAAAAAAGTAATTAACATTATTGAAATGCAACAGGAAAATAGCTAATGAGAAAGTATAATGAATATTTTAAGATACTTATTTTATCACAACTTTTCATTTTGTTTCAATACAAAAACTGTCTAAAACCATAGTGTCAGGATTAATGTATTAAAAATGGAGGGAAAATATGCACACTCAAAATTAGTGCAATAAAACTGGTAACACACAAGAAATGCAAGGCGGTTTCAAAGTTATACACAAATAGCTCAGTAATCAAGGAAATGCATTGAGAGGATATAAAGAAAGCAAGACCAACTGGAATGAAACACCACAAGAAATCAGTGTTTGTTAATTGTGTTCAGGTTTTGCTCTCAACGGGTCAGGAAGGAGATGAGGCTAAGCTCAGAATTGCCATTTCCAAAATAATATGGCTCTGGAGGGCCTTTGCTGCAGCTGCTTTTCTGAATCTGGATTTCCACAGATGCCCTTTTTAGCACGGAAAGAAGGCCTTGCTAGGCCTTCATTGGACTAGACCAGGGATGTGGAACCCTTGGCCCTCCCAGATGTTGCTGGACTACAACTCCCATCACCCTTTATCATAAGCCATGCTGGCTGGGGATGATGGGAGTTGAGAGTCTAACATCTGGATGGCAACAAATTAGCTATCCATGATTTAGACTCATAACCTGGGGAAGGTTAGGCAAGTTTAGGCCTTTATGGGCATAATCCACTTTCAGGGCTGCCTAAATGGTTGGGTATCTTAGTACCCTAGTATAAATACTGGGGGTAGCTTTATTTAAACTAATTACCAAAGTTTTGTCTGATTATTAGACTTGGTAAGGCTAAATCTCAGTTTCTTCACTGGGAGGCTACTGAAAGATAGAAGCTTCCATACCGTTATACCTTGTTAACTCTTCAGAGGAAACAGTTAACTACAACTGTCATTACTAAGGCCCTTGAAGGAAAGAGAGAGGGGTTGATGGAAATGCAAGATTTAATGCCTGTAGACTCAATGTGGTTTTCAGCAAGCCAATCTCATTCTATACCGTACAGTACCAATCAACCTTCCTTACATCAATGAAGTGTTCTGAGCATTGTAAAGTGGCTTCACAGCAAAACATGTGCTGGGCTTTAAAAGCATCACAACTAATGCCTTCTCATTCTTGCCTGATGCAATGTAGGCACTGTAGTACGTTGACTGCCAAGGACACAGGGCCATCCAGTTATCACTGGCACCCAGAACTAGGGCGAGATATGCAAGAGTTTCAAAGAACTGTGGAGTCCAGGAACAAAGTGGGGGGTAGTTATACATGCACAGCTGGCTACTGCAGTGACATAAAGTGAGAAGCAGTTGGCAGCAAAGTCCATTTCAAGGCACTTAGCTGCTCTGGCATTCTACATTAAGATGGATGGGTTCATGGATACAGAGGCTGGAATATAGATAGGAAAGAAGATTGCAAAATTTATTGGCTTAGCTTCTCCTAGGTCTCCTGCTATACAGGTCTCGGGTTACACCTAGGATTGTATGGAAAAATAATGGCTGGTTCCAATTCTGAAAACAAAGTCCAGCAGTTACCAGGATCTATCTGCCTCCTTAAGCACAAAACACAAGTTACTTATTAAAAAAACAAAGTAAAGAGAAACACAATAGTTTTCTATTAGCAAAGTTGGAGGGAAATTTTAGGTGGTGTTCAAGGTGTGTGTGTGTGGGGAACAACTGGAGTTCATTTGGGTAGCATTACCTAATGGCTTGAAGGCTAAGGTCTTCCCTGTGTTTGAAAGTTGAGGATGAGCACCACAGTGAGCACCCACGGACCTCAAAAATCTGAGAGGATAACCATCAGACTGTCTCTTTTGGTGCAGACCAAGCCAACCTTTAGATCTTCTGATGATGCCCTGCTGGTCATTCAGTAACCAGAAATGGGTATGCTGTTGTGGGGATGTTTTTGATGGTGTCTCTCTCGAACTGGGCCCATTGTTTCATCTCATCTTCTAGAATATACTGGATTATGGTTGGCAATGTAATATGATTCTATGTTGGGGATTCCCCATCCTCCTGAGGATATTTGGGGTACAGGTATTTGGGGGCTTATTCTTGGCTTTTAGTGTGGGAAAATAAATGAGTATATATTTTTTTGCCACTTCTGGAGCTGGGCTGGGGGAATCCAGATTTGGGAGGGTTTGGAATAAATAGGTTAGTTTTGAGAGGGTAATCATTTTGATTATGGTTATTTTGTCTGAGAGGGTGAAGTTGCTGTTGTTCTATTTTCTCAAGTCTCTGTTGATTTGTAGCCACAAGGGCTTGTTATTGTGGAGGTATAGTTTGTTGAGGTTTCTAGTTATTTGAACCCCTAGGTACCTGAATTTGGTGCATCAGAGTTTTATCTTTGTGATGTTGAAGCATATAGCCTCAGATTTTGCAAAGTTTATTTGTAGTTTACTTGTAGGCCAACACCTTTGTGAATGTGTTGAGTTCTTTAGTTAGGGTGGTTGCTGTGTTTATGGGGTCTGGTGTGACCATCAGGTTGCCTGCAAACGGCCCTCGTTTGTAGGTTTTTCCTTTTATTTCCACACCCTTGATATCTGGGGCTGCTCAGAGTCTGATAGCTAGGGGTTCCAGGGCCAAAATGAATAGGAAGGGAGACAGTGGGCATCCTTGCTTTGTGCCTCTTTGGATTGCTGTGGTATTGGAGTCCATATTGTTAATTCTGCATTTTGCAGTTAAGGTTGGCATGGTCAGCCCTGTTAGGAATCTTCCAATTTCCTGTTCAGATGGGTTGCAGGAGGTGTATAGTTTGGCATAAAATCCAGCAAATTCTGAAGTTATTTCTTTGGTGGTCTTTTTTAGTGATACAGTGTATTCTTGTTTTGAGTGATTCCCCCCCCCCCGCATCTGTTTGCTAATAGTCTGGAGTTCTTCCCTCCATATTCGTAAAAGCATTGTTTATAGGATGTTAATCATTGTTTTATTGATTTCTAGAGAGTCAATTTCTCTTCTTTTTTGTTCTATGAGTTTAAGGAGTTTTTGGGTCCTGATTGATTGTAGCGTGATGAGAGGATCGTAATGCCCTGTTCTAGTTTACTAATTTTTGAGGAGGTTTGTTTTTTAAGGGATGCCCTCTCCTTTTATGCAGGCTCCTCTGATGACTGCTTTCATTGTGTCCCAGGGCGGTTGCAATGTCACCCACATTGTTGTCCTTAAAGTAGCTTTGAAGAGTTTCAAGAGATTCTAGCTAGTTCATGGGTAGGCAAACTAAGGCCCAGGGGCCGGATCCGGCCCAATCGCCTTCTAAATCTGGCCCGCGGATAGTCCTGGAATCAGCATGTTTTTACATGAGTAGAATGTGCCCTTTTATTTAAAATGCATCTCTAAGTTATTTGTGGGGCATAGGAATTCATTCACCCCCCCAAAAAAAATAGTGCGGCCCCCCACATGGTCTGAGGGACGGTGGACTGGCTTCCGTTGAAAAAGGTTGCTGACCCCTGAAGTTGGTTTGTGGTTAGGATGGGGCTGAAGAACCATGATGGGGTAGTTTGTGCTTCCTCTCCTATTTTGAGGGTAGCTTCTACTGGGGCGTGGTCTGTGATTTTAATGTTACCAATGTTTGTTGTTTCTACAAGGGGGAATCAGGCCTTTCGTGAGCAGAATGCTGTCCAGTCTGGACACTAAGTTGAAGCTTTCTTGAGGTACTGAAATTCTGGCCTGCCTTGCTTGATTGTGCCCCAAGTGAAGACGTCAATGAGGGTAAGCAAAGTCAATCCATTGCCTTCATGCCTGTTGAATAGGAAACATCCCTGTTGAAGAGGTAACCAGGCTAATGATCCATATTTTGCCATGTTGTGAAATTTATGTTATTGCAGTGCAGTGTAGCAAAAATAAATAGGTGTTGATCTGGTTGGCTTGTTAACAGGGATGTGTCCCTCCCCCTCCCAAAAAATTCCATTCAGACCAAGGGATAGGCCTGCAAAAACATAATTTCACCCCCTTTTGTAAGGTCCTTTGAAAGGTCACCAAAGGGGAGGCTCATGTAATGGCTTGAATAAGCTTTTAGCAGGAAGGATCAAAATGCCCTTTTGGCACAGCATTCATTTCAGTTGAAATCTTGAATAAAATTACCTCTTCAATAGGCTCTGAAAGTAGAATGGGGCCAGTTCAAAGAACAGTGGTGGATAATGAGTTCATTGTTTGGAAAGGGAATAGTTGAGGCAATTACAAGTCTTACTGAAATGTAGAGATGTATACTGGCCTTCCTTTTCCACATTTAGCACCTCTTATTCTACGATACAAATAACTCATACTGCAAGAGATCAGTTTGTTTTTCCTAAAGGAAAAGCAAAAGCAAATCTCAACCAAAAATTAATATATCTCCTGACAAGATAATAAATACTCAAACTTGATATAAATATAGCACTCATATTCTCCAATAAACTCCACTGTTCAGACAAAATTAAAACAAAACAATAAGGACTTAATATTTAATTTCCTCACATGACACACAGCTTTGACAAATTCGTATGATGACAACTTGCTATTTGACAAGCGAGCAACACAGTAGGAATCTTGCCCCTTTTGCTTAGTGTTTGGATTTTTCAAACTGAAACATTCATAAATAGAGCTCAGTCACTGCTGAGATGATACATTTATGGACCAATTACTACAAAAAGTAAATTATTTAAACCTTAAAAAATTGAGGATGAAATATAAGCAGTTATTGAAACATTGCCTTCATCCTATGCAGTGTGTCCTGGATTTTCCGAGACTGCTTTTCAGCTGGTATCTGGTAAAAGTTGGCATAGTTGTCTGCTGCTAAGGCAGAGATGTCTGCATCACTAAAAGATGCTATTCTGTGTCTTAAGAAAGATTGCAGCCGGTGATCTGGAGCGAACAAGTAGTGGTTTTCTTGCAGTGCATGAACCTGGCTCACAACTTTCGCAATGTTTCTTAAAACAAAAACAAATTAAAGAAATGAGTTAGTTTCCCAGCTGATAAAGGACAGAAAAGACTAATGTGTGTATAATAAATATATTTAAATTTTTTTTGGTAGACGCACACAAGGCATTATACAAAGAAATCAAACCAAGTCAACTCTTTTTACCTTTATACCTATAGAGAGAAGCCAAAATACTGAATGTATTTTTAAGGTTTCCATTGCTCTATATTGGTTTGTGAAGAATTCTGTGGCATAAGTAAGATTACCTAAGTTTAGTCCATTTATATGTCCCATTTCTCATCGTAAATCCTCCAGTTTCAAGCTGTTGAACATGCATTGCCAGAACATGGGCTGATGGAATTGTTGGTGAAGTCTTAAATTTCTCTCCTTCCATTAAACACAAGCTGTCACTTTTTAAAAACACCTGGTATAATTTGTATAGATACATATGCAGACACGTTAGTACATGGCATAAAAGATCAATCTGATAGGGGCTTTAGGGCACTGTACAGAACATGCTCAGTGCAACAATAGTGTTTTAGGAAAAAGAACGGGGATTAGAGAAGGAAATAATGCAGACGAGTAAGTGAAGCTTAACTTGAGTAAGAGATTGGCGCGACACAGCCTGGAAACTTATTTTAATGCTAGACCTCAGCCTGCAAAGCTTTATCTCCAGTCAGGTGAACCTGTACAGGGCAATGTAACATCTTAAACAATTGAAGTGGCCACATATCTATTTCACTGGAACTGAGGGTCCTCTGGAATGTATTTCAGAAACTGTAGTCAGGCCAAAAGAATTACTAGATTTTCAACGTGAAGCACTTCTGGATTTAGGAAGCCTGAGTCCAGGGAGCAAAGTTAGTGGTAAGACAACTCCTTCCGTTTACAAGTTAAAGATTATTATCAGCAAAACCCTATGCATGTTTAGTCAGAAATAATCCCAATTAGTTTCAGTAGGACATAGCTCCAGATGTGTGTATTAGATAACATACAATTGATGGATTGATTGACTTTCTCAGTTATACTGAATCTAGTAAGATAAAAACTATTTGGAAACAAAGGCAGAGATTCCTTTCCTGAATGATTTTCCAATTCCTCCACCAATCACTATCCAGAATTTGTGAATGTTCTTTATAGCAAAGAATTTGAATATGAGTTATCTTGAGGGACAGGTAAAACCAATCAGCAGGGGCAAAGAACAAAAAGCTTTGTTGTTCAGAAGATAAGAGGCTCTAGCTCTGACTAGGGAAATCTGGTATAAATCCCCCCATAATCATGAAGGCTCACTGTTTGAGAAAGTCTTCTCTAGGATCACGAGATTGTAGAGGGGATAAAAGAGGAAACCTGAGCTTCTTGGGAGTAATATTGGGACAAGTGTAAAATGTAAAATAAATAAATATTGTGCTAAACATAATGTGTTAGATCCACGTTAAGTTTGTTGGATTCAAGACCCATTAAAAACAGTATGAACAATAAATGTAGAGTAGACTACCGTATTTTTCGCACCATAGGACGCACTTTTTCCCCTCCAAAAATGAAGGGGAAATGTGTGTGCGTCCTATGGTGCGAATGCAGGCTTTCGCTGAAGCCTGGAGAGCGAGAGGCATCGGTGCACACCGACCCCTCTCGCTCTCCAGGCTTCAGGAAGCTATCTGCAAGCCTTGCAAGCCTGGCGGGAGTTCCCGCGGGCTCACAAGGCTTGCGGGCAGCAGCCTGCAGCCCCGGCAAGTGTCCGCAAGCCTTGCGTGCCGGCGGGAGGTCCCGCCGAGCGCGTGAGGCTTGGGGCGGCAGCCTGTCGCCCGAAGCACGGGGAGCCCTCCGGAGGGCTCTCCGTGCTTCGGGCGAGTGTCTGCAAGCCTTGCGCGCCCGGCGGGAGGTCCCGACGGGCGCGCGAGGCTTGGGGCGGCAGCCTGTCACCCGAAGCACGGGGAGCCCCTCAAGGGCTCTCCGTGCTTCGGGCGAGTGTCTGCAAGCCTTGCGCGCCCGGCGGGAGGTCCCGACGGGCGCGCGAGGCTTGGGGCGGCAGCCTGTCGCCCGAAGCACGGGGAGGCCTCCGGAGGGCTCTCCGTGCTTGGGGCGACAGGCTGCAAGCCTTGCGCGCCCGGCGGGAGGTCCCGACGGGCGCGCGAGGCTTGGGGCGGCAGCCTGTCACCCGAAGCACGGGGAGCCCCCCGAGGGCTCTCCGTGCTTCGGGCGAGTGTCTGCAAGCCTTGCGCGCCCGGCGGGAGGTCCCGACGGGCGCGCGAGGCTTGGGGCGGCAGCCTGTCACCCGAAGCACGGGGAGCCCCCCGAGGGCTCTCCGTGCTTCGGGCGAGTGTCTGCAAGCCTTGTGCGCCCGGCGGGAGGTCCCGACGGGCGCGCGAGGCTTGGGGCGGCAGCCTGTCACCCGAAGCACGGGGAGCCCCCCGAGGGCTCTCCGTGCTTCGGACGAGTGTCTGCAAGCCTTGCGCGCCCGGCGGGAGGTCCCGACGGGCACGCGAGGCTTGGGGCGGCAGCCTGTCACCCGAAGCACGGGGAGCCCCCCGAGGGCTCTCCGTGCTTCGGGCGAGTGTCTGCAAGCCTTGCGCGCCCGGCGGGAGCTCCCGCCGGGCGCGCAAGACTTGGGGCGGCAGCCTGTCACCCGAAGCACGGGGAGCCCCCCGAGGGCTCTCCGTGCTTCGGGCGAGTGTCTGCAAGCCTTGTGCGCCCGGCGGGAGGTCCCGACGGGCGCGCGAGGCTTGGGGCGGCAGCCTGTCACCCGAAGCACGGGGAGCCCCCCGAGGGCTCTCCGTGCTTCGGACGAGTGTCTGCAAGCCTTGCGCGCCCGGCGGGAGGTCCCGACGGGCACGCGAGGCTTGGGGCGGCAGCCTGTCACCCGAAGCACGGGGAGCCCCCCGAGGGCTCTCCGTGCTTCGGGCGAGTGTCTGCAAGCCTTGCGCGCCCGGCGGGAGCTCCCGCCGGGCGCGCAAGACTTGGGGCGGCAGCCTGCACCCCGAAGCATGCGGAGCCCTCCGGAGGGCGCCCCGTGCTTCGGGCAGGTGTGCGCAAGGCTTGGGGCGGCAGCCGCGGCTGGGGGGGGGAATAAATTTTTATTATTCATTTCCCCCCCCAAAAAAACGAGGTGCGTCCTATGGGCCGGTGCGCCCTATAGAACGAAAAATACGGTAAGTCAAGTCTCACTGATTTCAATGGAACTTAATTTCAACCAACCAATTCTGGATCCAACCTATTTGGCACAATCCAAAATGAGAGGTGTGCAAGTTCCATTGCTTTCAGCTTTCTACAGATTCCTCAAATTTCCCTAGAAAAGAAAAAAAAGTGTGTGCATTTTCTTACTAAAACTGGATTTGCTGGGAAGCAGAGAAGTGGTAGGGGAAGAAAAAAAGAATAACTTGAAGGTGGCTCCTGTACCTATCCACAATTCACATAAGAGATTATATTTTTGCAATACCTCAACAGCCTTTAGTTCTTCCATTATTTCAGACACTTTAGAAGACAAGCATTTCCAAACCTTAGTGGAAAAAGTAAATTAAGCAAAGTGTTAGTCCTCTGAAGCTTGGACTTTGAGCTGCAATTCAACATATTGCCCGTCCAAAATAAATTATAAAACTACAATATCTGGATGAATTGCAAAGTGAATGCTTACTCACCGGTAATTGTCTCACAATGAGGTTTTCCAGTCCTTTTAGGATTTGCATCGCGGTAGCAAAATTTCTTTGCTCATAGCAACATTTTGCAATGAAGAGTAATTTTGATAGCAAGTTCACCTGCATCTGGAATAAAAATAATAATACATGTTTTATAGAACGTACTGATATTCAGTGCCAATGTGTGTGAGAGATGTATGCTTGGAAACCCTCACATTGAGGCACCAGTGAACCTATTACTGTGCATATTGTTAGGCAATGAGAGAAGGCAGGGCTGTTCTCAGGAGGAAAATGAAAACAGCTAACTGCAGAACAACCCAATGCATGGAAATGCATTATCTACCATCTATAAGCTGGCAAAAAGGTTGACTTTTAGAGCAGACTATATAGAATTATATAGTTATCACTTATTTCATAACATCTTTATTCTGTAAAACCCTGTATTGACCACATTTCTTACTCAACAACAGGAAAAGTGGCTGCTCTCTAATTGCTTGTTTGCTGGTTGCCAGTCAACAACTATGTGCATTTCTGAAAAATGCTATAGATAGAAACATGGAAAGCTATTAAAAGAACAGCTAACAAATTTTCCTGCTGTGCGTGTTGGAAAAAGAATCTAACTTATTCTTTGATTGAGGTTGGTGCTATCAAAATGATAGGAACAAGAATTCTCAAATTGACAAAATGAATCAACATATGAAATAGGAAGACAGGGTGTATGGACCCCATGCCGCTCTCGTGTATAGTATAAAGTTAAAACAGTCCAGCAAAGCAACCTGGCACTGGTAATATATTTTAATAATAGAAATATCTGGGATTTGGGCCTCTTGAATTGGCAAGTTGGACTCAGCTAATGAAACTATGGCACAAACACATCTGGGCTGCATTGGCTGAAGAACTGAGACAATACATGAATGTGCTACATAGTATGTTTTCTTTCATTAGGTTTTAAGTGTTGCTTTCCATTGGTTCCTCTCATTTTCAATGTCATGCAACACAAAGCACCATACATGTGTCCTGTTTACTTTTATATCAATCCATCATCTTGAGAGGCCTCATTTTCCCCACTCCCGCCCCCTCTTTTTTTAAATGTGTTTTTTGTTATGTTTTGTTTTTTGAAAAAAGGTGGATAATGTGATAGATTAAAGCATTTCCAAATTTCTACAGAATATCAAGAAAGAAATTGTTAAAATTATCAGCCTTCTTGAAGTTAAACCCCTGGAATACTACAAACAAAACAAAAACCAATATTTTTCAGCAAACATGTCACCAATGCAAACTTTTTATGGTTTCCTTCTAAACCTGCTTAAAATGTATAAATGAATCAAGCCTATCACAACAGCACCCAATTTATAAAAATACCATGCATCAGTGGCATATAAATTGCATTTTTATTATTTTATACGTTAGGAAACTCATCAGCTCATCAATTACTCTACTGTATATGTTTCCTCCCTAAAGTATTGAAATTGGATAAGAAAGCTTATTATCGTTCCAAGTAAATCCTGACATTAAAAAAACATGTATCATCTGTGCACACGAAGGAAAAAGGTAGTGAAGTGCAGTGGTTCTTATACATCATACTAGGATTTCCCTTTGGGATATAAATGGGGCAGATAAATGCACAAATAAAACTCCTTCCAGTGCCCTTCCTTCTGCATGCATCTGCTGGGAGTCTGGCGCTGCAAGACCCCTGTAGGCAATTGACAACCAGGACATTGTTTATTACCAGTGGCTGTAGAATTATGGAGAGCAGCTGGTTTCCAGGAGATCCCTGCAACCAGCAGAGTCACAAATTACAACACTGCCAATGAAAAGGCCATGCTGATTTGCTGGAACTAAAGCCAAACAAACAACTGGAGCTTGCAAGACTGTGGCCATAAGAGATTTCCACATTGGCAAGAACAAAATGGGTGACCTAGTGATGAGGAGAGGATCCTCATCTTGTTAGAGCATACACAGAGATATGGGTCTTTCTCCATAACTTAGTTTATTTATGGGACTTTTATCCAACCTTTACACTTTAGCAGCGGGGCACTCAACACGGCACAAGAAAAGCATTTCCAAGAAAAGAGCTATCTCTCTTCTCTCTCTCCCCCCCCCCTCTAAATTGCATCCTAAAACAATAGTTCTGAATAATACTCTTAAAGAGTTCCATAGACTTGGTCATGTTATGCCTCATTTGTTTTTGGATTACTAAAAGATTGCACCCATTGTCAATGGACTACGTGCAGAGACGAGCAAAGGAAAAGCATTCATCTCCATTTCTGCCGAATTCAACTTGCTGCCACACATGTACAAATAGATGACAGATATTTCATCACACTGTGAGAAACGGTGACGTTTTATTGGTAAATTACTTTTTAAAAGGAAAGTCAGTATGAATGGTAAAGCCAACAGATGCAATTATGGCAAATTGCAGTCTCCTATTGAACCAGAAGGGGATTGTTGAAAGGCAAGCAGCTTAGAAGTTTTATCTACTGATCTGCTCCTGGTCCCAGATATTTTTTTGAACATTAATAGAAAGATATGTCAACTGTACACTTCTGCCAAAACTTGCAGAACATAACATTCCAATAAAGCAAATTTAATGAAAGGTGGAGTCATGCCCTGAATCATAAAAATGAGAGATGGGTTCATGCAACCATGTAGCTGTGGCTATCTTAAATACTGCAAACCTGACCAAATTAGTGTGAAATAACATTTTATAAACTTTAACTTTAGATAGAGATCTTTTCATCTCAAGCATGGGAAAAAGCCCCTTGATGGCAAGAACATATTTATAACGCAAGATTAAAGGTGAATTCTAATACCCACTTCAGAAAGTCATAGGAGCATACTTGCAACTCTAACTACTACTTCTCTTTCCCCCCCCCCAGAAGTTTGTGTTTTGCTTAGCAAAATATCCTCTCTCTCCTCTGTGTGTGTGCAGCAGCAGCAGCTGTACTGCAAGTGGAGCTGAGTTGCTCTGCCAGCTTTCCAACACCATATATCACTGCTCTTGCCAAGAGGAAGAGGGGAAGGTGTCTGAAGCCCAGCACAATGTGCTGGCACAAACCACACCACACTGAGGTCCCTGCGTCTTGCCCCTCCTGGTATTTGGTTGTGACTCATGAGGAAAACAGAAGAGCAATACAGCCCAACCAGCTGCTACCATGTGTGTTTGTGTGTGCAAGAATATAAACAGGAAATCTTGGCATTCATGAAACAGAAGGCTAATTAAACAAATTTTTACTATATGCCTAGCTCATGGCAGGCCTTTGCAAGGATGCAAATGAATGAACCTAATCTCTAACAGCTATGAATTTCTAAAGCCTCTATAGCTAATCTATCCCTTTAAAACAACCCTAAAAACAAAGGTGCCTATAATAAATACTACATTGTTAGATGCATTTCTCCAAGATATCTCTGTACTGTTATAGGAAGAGGTGCTGCCTTCTGCCAGAACATACTGAATGTATTCATTCATTTCTTAGGCCGCATCTGCACCATACATTTAAAGCACACAGGGTGGTATTCAGTGCTAGTGCTACTCAGAGCAAATCCACTGATGTTACTGACTAACTCAGGTTCATTAATGCCACTGACTCCACTCTTGTGTAGAACTTATTTGAAATGTTTGATTTCCACCAAGGAATCTTAGGAACTGCATTGGTTAAGGGTGCTGGGCAAGCAACAGTTTCCAGGATTCTTGGGGGAAAGCCATGGGTTTTAAAGTAGTATAAATGTGTGCATTAAAATATATGTTACAGGTGTGACCTTGGTTTTCCACAAGATTGTGCACAAAGCAGATCGCATCATATCAAATGAACATTATTATTAAAGATAATAAAAATGTAATATAAATAGATACAAATATCAACATAATGTCAATAAATCAATGGCAGTATACGTAAATCTCAACATTACTAAAAGCAACCACACAAAACAATGATTTAAAGGAACTGTATATTCTAACCCAGCAGTTTAACCAGGAGAAAGAAGAAAGCATATATATTGTTATGTAAACAGAAGCCTTGGGATTGTTAGGGAAAGCAACGGAAATTTCACACTCTCTCCCTGCCATAGTACGGTAAAAAAAACCCAAAACCCTTCTATCATAAGCTAATGTTTGCATTTCAAGTGAAGCCTCTTCCTTTGAATGTTAAACCTCTTGCAGCCACTATGGCTACTTCATCCTACTGGCTGAGAACCTTATTCAGATTGTAAAGGTAAAGGACCCCTGACAGCTGTACTGTCATGAAAGACTCTGGAGTTGTGGCGCTCATCTCTCTTTACTGGCCGAGGGAGCCGACATTTGTCCACAGACAGTTTTTCCGGGTCATGTGGCCAGCATGACTTAAGCCGCTTCTGGCAAAACCAGAGCAGCGCATGGAAACACCGTTTACCTTCCCGCCAGTGCGGTACCTACTTGCACTTTGACATGCTTTCAAACTGCTAGGTTGGCAGGAGCAGGGACTGAGCAATGGGAGCTCACGCCGTCACAGGGATTCGAACCGCCAACTTTCTGATTGGCAAGCCCAAGAGGCTCAGTGGTTTAGACCACAGCGCCGCCCACGTCCATTCAGATCACACACAGACAAAATAACAGCATAAGAAGGGTCAACCACAAATAAATTATCAATACACACGAAAAGCAATCATGAAAAAGAGGACTGCAAACCTTAGAGCTGTAGCTTGTTACAATTTCAGCAGCAACCCAATTACTGACATTGTCTGCATATTTTAAAAGCTGCAAAAGGTAAGCATCTTGGACACAGTTTTCCACAAAAAGGTTATAGGCTTGAGCAGGCAATTGCTCAGAGGAAGCAGCTCTGTAAAAGACAAGCATCTACAAAATTTAAATACTAGTTTATATCCATACAAAGGGGGCAAAGCAATATTATTTCCTTACAATTAGTTGAGTGTAGCTCCCAGAATTACCCAGTAGCTCAGACAAAGAGACAGGTGTTGGTGATGGAGCTACAGAGAGACATTCCTAGTACAATAAAGGCTGCTGCTCCTGGCTGTGAGGAGTCAAACAAGAAATTCTGGAGCAGTGAATGCAGTGGGTAACAAGCAACAGAGTGAAGCAAGTACCACTTCCTCCTGGCCACCTGCTTATGCGTCTGGGAGGCATTTACTGAGGGGCACTCCTGCCTTCATTCCAGCAGATGGAACCCCTGTGTGAATAGCCAAATAGGCTAATTATATTTATTTTTCCTTTTCTCTCTCTCTCTCCCTGTGTCAGTAAAGTAACTGGCACAGGTGCCTTTGATTTACAGTCCCTTACCATTTCTGCTTTGCTAATTTACTTCTGTTAATCCCAAATTATGTATAGTGGGAAAAATAATGGAGAAAATCTCTTAACTCCCAGGCTCCAGTCTTAAACTGGGCCAGCAAAATATAGAACCCACAAAACATGTCAAAGGTGTAACAAATGATAATCGTGAACTGGAAGCAAGAGGTACGTTCAAAATGTGAGAGACCTTAGAATATTTAACCAAAAAGTTTTCTCAGAAGTATAAGCACTAAGTTGCCTTATATAAGCCTCTGGTTAACACTAGACTATTAATAAATGAAAAATATCTATTTTACAAACTAGATGTATGCTACTATTTTGTCAAAATGTTTTGCTTAAAAAAAGTATGTTCAGTGTTCCACATCAGGCAGTATCCATGTCCTTGGAAAATGTTGCCCTGTCTCGGTTGGTGTGCTTTGTTGAAGTCTCTCATCATACTCTGAAGTCTACAACTAATTTTCTCATGCTAATAAATTTTCCCCCAATACATATCAGTATGCCATTAGGCTAGGCAAAGCACCAAACTTACTTTTGGAAAGGCACACTCTTATCATTGACTCCAAGGAATCTTGAATTTAGAAAGTGCACTGGGTGACATTTCTGGAACATTTCCTAAAACAGACAAAAATGGCGTATGATGCATTTGATCTGGTGTACACTACTTATCCATTGACCCCCTAACTCTGACAACCTCTCTAGAAATATACCATGGTTGATGGTATCAAAAACCACTGGAGAGATCCAGGTGAATCAACAGAGTTACACTCACTCTGTCCTAGGGATGCCATATGTCCGGATTTTCCCGGACATTACCAGGATTTCAAAGGTGGAATTGATGCCCAGGGGGAATTTCAGAAAGTCAGTGTTTTGTCCTGGATCTTAGGCAAGGCAATCGAAAAAGCGTGTGACTAAAAAAGCTCAACAATTTTGTGGTATTCCTAAACTTTTGGGGTGTCCTGGTTTTTACTTTTTGAAATATGGCAACCCTACCCTGTCTCTTTCTTTGCAGGAGTCATTCTACAGGGCAAGAAAGGCAGTTTATGTGCCAGAACCAGGCCTGAACCTCATCTAAGAAACTGACCCACAAAGTCGGTTTTATCCAAAAATGCAATTTTACCTGTTCCAGCAGCGTCAGCTGATGGCAAAGTTGTTGTGCGGTATATTCTGTTAGGAGATATGGCATTCCGTCTGTTTTAGAGTAAAAGCCTGAGAATTCTTCGGTTTCATTTGAATAGCATGGATTTGCTAAAGCTGATGTAATGCTATGCTTGCCTCTCTGATAAGGTGCAACAGTTTCACTTTCCTTTGAGATATTCCAATTAAAGCTCTGTACAAAAAGAACAAAAGGCATTTGCTCTGTCTGTAACTTTACTCAGGCAAAAATGAACACATTATTCCATAATGTAATATGTAAGTTAAGTTCAAAGACTAGTACCTGTACAATAAATCTATGCAGTTAAATTTTATACCATCATACCCTAATACAACAATATCAATTTGAGAGCACAGTCCATAAGTCTAATTGAACAGGACTCTATAGAATCCTATTATTTCTACTTCCCCCTTGCATTAAAATAATTTTGACTTTTTAGTTCAATATTTCATGTTGGGTTTTTGTTTTTTACATCATTCTCCATTCATGCCTACTTGAAAGACAAATTATAAGCCTTAGCCAGAAAATAAACTATGGCTTGGGTTTATTAACATGTAACAAGATATGCTAACAGCAAATATTTCAACTGTTACAACAAAACAACTTTGGTTAAAGAATATTTTGACAGAGTTGCCACACTATTAATCTCTGTACACTAATATGGCTCTGGTCAAAAATATGCTCCTCATGCATATCTCCATACAGCCTCCAATCTTCTATTCTGAATACTGGAGATCTCTCTCTCTCTTGAGCTGATTCTTTTCCATACTAGTAATCTTTTAAGGAAGTATGATGGCGACAGATGCTGTAGGGGAGAAGAGGGGGGAAATTCCATTGTGCAAGCGGAAGTCTGCTACACTACCAGAACAGCACCCCAGGAACAACCTATTATCTGGCGTGTCTCAATCTAGGCTGTGAATGTAACTCTCAGACCCTGTAACAATTGTTGATGTTTATTGTATTGCTTTGGGGAAAACTCGTAATAAAAACTAAACGGATAGACAGAAGAGCACATACCAGGTGCTGCTGTCCATAGAGCAAGTTAAAGAAGCCTCGTACCTTTTGCAAAACATCTTTTGAGCTCTTTTTGCAATGAAAGTGTAAAGGTTTTATTTCACTGGTCTCCTCCTCCTCCTCTTCTTCCCATTTTTCTGTCCGGTAGTATTCAGAAACATTGCTTTGCTTCCTGCTAGTAATGCTTCCCAGTAGTGACAGCAGCCATTCGCCATAGCCATTGAGTGGACCTACCTACAAAGAGGGCATTATTAGAGTCTTCTTCAGATTATAACGGCCTTAATATCTCCAAAATAAACCCTGCTTTACTAGAGTGATTTAGGAAACAAAACTCATGGATCCCCAAGACATGTTCTTTCCTCTCAGTTCAATTACAATATCATATAACATTGATGCAATCTTGCATGTCATGACTTACTTAGATGACATCCACCTTAAATTTCCTGTAAATATAGTGAATTACCTTAGAAATGATAACGCCTTTTAGTGTACTCATAAAATCAGGATTTACTGCAAAATCTACAGCATAGCAGTCTTTAATCCAGGTCTGCAGAATGGCGAAGCTACGATGACATATTTTGCTAAGCAACGAACAAGATTCCAGGCTTGAACTAAGGACAACAGAAAGTTGGTGAATAAATTGACATTTGAATATTCCACCAATTATAATTATGAACTTGAAAGGATTATGTGTCTCAGTTTATCTCTTCCAGAACACAAACAAGAAGTGTAGCTTCCTTTTTTGTAGCTTAATAAGAAAGGAAAGCTATTGAAATAAGAATGTTTTTGTTGGACAAAACACTCAGCCAAGAAGAGGCCTCTGTCTTTAATCTGCAGTTGTATCTTGTAAGAAATTTTATAAATCCCATCTAACTTAAATGAATGCTTTTTTTTCAAAATAAAGCGATCATTCACCATTTCAAAGGAACAAGGAAAGACTACCGATACATCTATGCTAGTAAACTGGAATGTATCAAGAGTTCAGCTTTATTTCAACACTTACTTGGGTAATGTGATTCTGATTCTATCAAGAAGAAATTGAAAAAATTCTTCTTGGGAGCAGAAGTAACGAAAGGTGAAGAGGAATTGCTGTACATAGCCTTCTAAAAATGCATTTCTACAGAGTACAAGAAAAAATCAATATTGTAAGCTCAAGCGTGCTTTCTTAGAATCAAGTACAGAGAAAGATTGAAAAGTGAAAGGAAGAGATTCAATTAATGTCACTTGAATTCCCACAATCTCTATTTTCTTTTAAAATAGATCCTTTGTTTTTAGAAATCCCATGTTCAAAAAATTAATGACATTAAAGCACAATCCTACATTTTCAGGAGCTGCAATAAGGAATAGATAATCCTGAGTGATATCCAACTAAGTAATATAGTAGTCTCACTGAAATGATTTATCAAACCCTCTTATGTAAACAGGTCTATTGTGATTTAACCCCCTTATTTCAATGGGTCTATGACTAACATTGGAAATACCCTATTTCCAGTCCATGTGAATTTTAAATGTGTTCACTTCTTAAGTCTGTTCTGTCCCATTCCAACATTAATCTGTGATTTAAAAAAATATGCAGAAATAATTTGTACTTAAATATGTGTTTTATCCCAATGTGTTCATTTCTAAATGTTGACCTGGAATGCTCAATATAATCCAGAAAATGAGAATTTCAGAAAAATAAGAGCTTCCTTTGCCTTCCCCAACCATGACATGATAAAATAAATTTAACTCTAAACTATAGGACCCCCCTTGCTCCAGTACTTAAAATGAGAAACAGACCACCCTGCTCTCCATTGCCTAAACTTGGAAAAGAATTGTCGAAAGGAGTTGTCTTAACCTGGGAGTGATTCCTTAACTTCTTTCTCACCTCACTTTTGCAAAGCAGTGAGAGAGAGACACTTTCCTTTCAATCTTGCAGCATAAAATGCATGGAGATTGATAATAGAATTGCACCTTCATTTCAACAGGGAGGGGAGTGAGAACAGACATCACCTTTTGTGAGACTGCAGAACAGGCTGTACCTGGAATAGAGATATGCCATCAGCCCAAGTGGTGTTCCAGCTTGTAGATTTCTTGGCTGACTTTGATTGTCATTACACGGGGCTCTATACTGGGTTTTATTTATATTATAGAAGAAGAGCATGCAGTCCAAGGAGCTAACGATGCTCAGAGCTTCACTGCTTGCCATGTTAACAACTGCAAGAAGGTTGCATGCCTCAACTCCCCATTTCTCTATAGACATAATCTGCAGCAGAAGGAGACAAGGCAGACAAAACGGTACAAAGTTATTCCAGTGATGGGGAGGAGAAGGGAAGGGACAAAAAGGCACTACTAACAGGGCCGTCTTTAACATATGCCCCGCTGGAATGCACAGATCTGCCCAGCACCCTCAAATTTTAGTTTAGCCGCCCCCAAATTAACTTCTATTGAGTGGGGAAGCCAAAGTTGTTGAGTTTTTCTTGGGAGGGAAAATCGCTCACCTGTAACAACAACACAGTGGGGGGGGGGGACTGCTTTTGTTTCCTGACTCATCAGGAATATTTGACGCTATGGAGTAACAGAGCGATGGGGGGGGGGCAGGGACTTACGCTCCATTGCTTTTCACTGCTGCCAATTGAGAGGGACTGGAATACAGTGGGTATACATTTGACGCCCCACAGAATTCAGCGCCCGGGTGCCCCGCACCCCTTGCACCCCCGGGTAAAGACGGCCCTGACTACTAATTTGCACATCTCTGGGCATGCAAAAGCTGGGCATGCATATCCTCACTGCCCTCCCAGGAGGTTCTTTCAACTCTATGCTGGAGAAGGAACTGCACTAGCTCGAAGTCCACCACCCTGATTCTGACACTGGCCAGCCAGATGCCTCTAAGGAAGCTGCTCATTCTTGTTTGACCAATAAACAGGTCCGAGAACTGGTGGGGGAACTATGGGAGTGGTGCTGATCAAAGGGATCCACTTCTACCCATTAAAATAGCAATGCTACATTGAGCTCTCATACTTCATTCCTCCAGCACTGAAGTGTGGCATGTAGGGGGAAAATCTACTTCCTGTTGCATTGATATGGAAACAGTAGATACCAATTTCTAATTCAAAAAGAAAGCCAAATTACCTGCAGGTACTTCTTCACCAGGTCAAGAAACTGCACCTTTGATTTCATTTCTTCTAGCTGTCCCTTCAGTTTGGGCAACACTGTTTTCACTTCACCACCTCAAGATTTAAAAAGTGCAGTAAGGGCCACTTTGCGTCAGCACAGATGCACAATTACTGTAACAAAGCTATTAAAAATTACAAACTACAGATATACCTTTGCTTCTTCTCTCCTTATGCAACAACCTCTGGTAGAATTTTATACTCTTCCTATAATTCTTTGTCTCCATCGTTATCAGCTGCTCAAGTTCCTGGTGTGAAGGTCGGAGGGAAGTGAAAGTATAGTAAGTATAATGATGTAGTGGTTTTACTTCTGATAAGCAGAAGCTGGTTGCAAATAAGAATCAACCAACAATAACACCTAGTATTGCCCCTAACAGTTAATATGCATAAAAGTTAAAGCTAGACATTATCACATTTTAGCTGTCTGTTAACAATTCTAACAACTAGCCATATGGGTCTGGTTCAGAAGTCTAAATTTTGTTCCGATTAAACAATGGTTTATTAGACCTGGAACTGAGTTGTGTTCCTATATGCCATCGCTTCTCTGCAACATCCAATTATAACTGTGGTTTAAGGGCTCACTCCAATCCAGGATATGGAGGGCCTCTTGATACGGAATGAGCCCTTAAGCATTCTACGTGCTTGGCTATCACAAGCATAGCTGTCAACGTTTCCATTTTTTTAAAGGGAAATTCCCTTATTCCAAATAGGATTCCTTGCAAGAAAAGGGAAAAGTTGTCAGCTATGATCACAAGAAACTGTAGTTTAAATAGAGCAGGATATTCTCAACAAGGCCAGGCATACAAAGGAAGGAGGGAAAAGCAGAAAGCATACAGACACATGGTTTGCTCCCAATCTGCTAAACTGTGGTTAATTGGAAATGAAATTATCTCTGAACGGGGTCGTAGTATTGGAATAATAGGTACTTAAACTCATTTAAGCACATAAATTGTACTTAAATGCCTTTAAAATTATTGATGAACATAATTATTTTCATTAATATTATATGCACATCATATAACCCTTTTCTTTCTTTCTTTCCAGGAATACTGACAAGTCTATAGTCTATTTTAAATGGAATGTTCAGTGCCAGCTGAAGTAGACTTCAATGAACAGTGTAAAAAATCAGGATGAATGAAACAAAGTATTTATAAAAATATCTAGGGACAATCAAGACTAGTCATATAGGAAATAAAGACTTTGCTATGCTTGCTTTCATTAAAAGATTTATATTCCACAATTCTATCATGTGATACCAAAGGTAGCTTTTCCCAGTTCTGCAAGGGAGATCTGTATGCTAATATGGTTGTATATCATTATATGAATCCTTTCTTCGTGCATCTGATGTAGACCAGGGTATACAATCCTATTCAGGGTGGCAAACTGATGGCAAACTGTTTCCGCCGAGCAAACAGTTCTTAAAGGGTGGAAAGAGTAAGTGAAAACAACAATAATTCAGATTCTTCCCTGAGTTTCAAAAACAGCTTTTCAAATGGTAGGCAAGAATCCTATTAAAGGAGAATTACACAGAAGTCCTGGTGCATTTCCGTCTGGAGGGTGGCCTTAGCATGCAAGTGAAAACAAGCTGTATGACTGACACACCTGCAGTTATGCAATAAAGCCTGGTGTTTTAATTATTTCCATTGGAAACAATTATCAACAAAGCACAGTAGTTAATTCTAGAATGAATGACTTCTTAACTCAAATAAGTGTGGTCTGATTAGGGCTGTTTACCTTAAACAGCAGCGGCATTGCCTTATAGCATTCTAGGTGAATGTGGGTGTTTTGTAAATTGAAAAGCATTTTGTGAAATAAAAGAAATGGGAATACAGCCAACAAACTCAAACACAAACCAGTTCTCTTTCTGGTTTGAAAAAAAAAATCATTAGGTTTAACTCAACATAAGCTTTTGATCTGTTAAAGTAAGGACCATCTTCCATTGCTCTCCCTGAAGCTAAAGATGCCTGAAGGCTAAAATTTCTTTGATAAGAACACAAGGTGATGTGTGAACTAATACAGTGGCTCTTGAGAACTGCCTTTGCATTTAAGCACATATTGAAGATCAAAGGTCAACATTCTTTGATTCAAAACATGTCCTCACAAAAATGATGTCTCTGCTAAATATTTGACCTACTATGTAGGCAGAGAATTATACATCAAAAGTGTGCTAGATTTCTGTGAGCTTGATCGCTGAAATTGTAATGCTCATTGTAAGACTATACAAAACCCTTGATATTAGCTGGTAGTGAAAGCCTAGTAAACCATTTGGAGTATAGAAGAGACGGCATTAAAAAACAACAACCCCAGAATTTTTTATGGCACCTTAAAGACAAATACATTTATTACAGCATAAGCTGCTGCAAACTCAAGCCCACTTTGTCAGATGTGTGAAGTGAAATCTTATTTGGCAGATAGAAATAGGAGCAAACTGTAAAGTTGAATGGCAACTCAACCAATGAACCCCAGCAGTAGCAGCTCTCCACAAAAGGGCTCCCCCCTCTCCTTCCCTGGGGCCTGAGATTGGTCCCCAGTACAATCTGTAAGGGGAGGGGACAGGGGATTGCTCAGCCTGGCAAGCTAATATGCTTGTGTGGATGGAATGTCTGTAACAGTGTGACATTAAATTCCACTCGTAGTCTTTAAGGTCTTGCAATACTTTGCTGTTTTCTCTGCAAGGGGCTAACATGACTGGAAGTATTTCCAAAATGTTTCCATTTCTCTTGTGAACAAACGTCTCAACTTTCATAATCAGGTAGAATAGTTTAAGGCACAGCTTCGCAATTCTCCATGACTCCCCTTCATGCTCATTAAACATGAATCCCAGGGAAGCTCCCTACCCCAACATTGCTCATGATACTGTCCAGAGTACACAAACCTACACTGGTACTTATATGTACTGCAAGTGGATACTGGAATAGTGTGGACAATAGTAACTAGAGAAGCCCATCTTGCAAGGACTGGAGAAAATAGGTTTTAAAGCATATCCAATGCTTTTAAATCACCCATGTGAATGTACCTTGTAGAAAGCATATGTAATGTACTAGTTTACATCTGGAAGAATTAAAATGTAGCCTGCTTTTCATGCTCTATATTACACCTTAAAACAAACAAAAAAAAGTGTCCCTGATTTTTCATCCATTCTTGAAAATCAGGCTACCTACCGCTTTTTTCGCATCTATGTCTTGTGCATCATTAACTTTTCGCTTTCCAAGTTTTCTTATGTAGTGATGTACTTCCAAACTAAAACATTCCGAACCATAGAATGCAGTGCTCCAACCAGGACAAAATCCACACAGTTCGGATAAGCAGGGAGCTTTGGTGCAAACATTTTCCTCCAACTTTAACAGAACCTGCTCTTGTTCTTGGTTCTCTGCTGGCAAGTCTGCACGGAGGTAACATTCTCCACCATTCTTTTGTATTCCATCTGCAATTTCCTGTGATTCGGCTTCCTTTTCAGAATTATCTTGTGGGAGGTCAACTGCATCTATGCCAGCAATAGAAACTGCAGTTGTGTGAAAACATGTTCATCACATTTCTTTCACCACACTGGCAACTGTCACCAAGCCAACTGGCATAAAAAACACGCGCACACACATTATGTGTAGCAGCTGTGGGAATGTTCAGGGGGGCAGAAGAGAATATGTCGTTTATTAAATATCCTTTCTAACTTGCATTAGCAAGTTTCTTTACTTAGCACAGCGCATTCCCCTTTTCACAGCAGAAAACTAGTTGCAAACTCATGTTTTCTTAAGACAATAAGCTTAAGACAATAAGCTTAAGACCATGGCTTGTCCAGATTGAAATGTGTTCAAATATTTTCCTGGTAAGACCACTTGAATCCCTCCTAAAAGAATAACGACATCACAGTCTTATTCATAAGCAATAAAAAGAAAGTTTACTCATGA